>NC_133333.1:236860679-237218179 GCF_042186555.1 Aquarana catesbeiana
AGGGACTCTGATGGGAACTCTGATGTAAGGAGGGACTCTGATGGGGACACTAATGTAAGGGGGAACCTGATGGGGACACTGATGTAAGGAGAGACTCTAATGGGGACGCCGATGTAAGGGGAGATACTGATGGGGACACTGAGGTAAGGAAAGACTCGAATGGGGACACTGATGTAAGGGGGGGGCTCTTATGGGGAACCTGATGTAATGAGGGACACTGATGTGAGGAGTTACTCTGATGGGGACACTGATATAACAGGGGGCTCTGATGGAGAACCTGATGTAAGGAGGGACTCTTGTGGGGACACTGATGTAAGGAGGGACTCTGATGGGGACACTGATGGAAGGAGGGACTCTGATGGGGACATTGATGAAAGGAGTTACTCTGATGGGGACACTGATATAACAGGGGGCTCTGATGGGAACACTGATGTAAGGAGGGACTCTTGTGGGGACACTGATGAAGGAGGGACTCTGATGGGGACACTGATGTGAGGAGGGACTCTGATGGGGACATTGATATAAGGAGTTACTCTGATGGGGACACTGATGTAAGGGGAGATACTGATGGGGACACTGAGGTAAGGAAAGACTCTAATGGGGACACTGATGTAAGGGGGGGGGCTCTGATGGGGAACCTGATGTAATGAGGGACTCTGATGGGGACACTGATATAACAGGGGGCTCTGATGGGGAACCTGATGTAAGGAGGGACTCTGATGGGGACATTGATGAAAGGAGTTACTCTGATGGGGACACTGATATAACTAGGGGCTCTGATGGGAACACTGATGTAAGGAGGGACTCTGATGGGGACACTGATGTAAGGAGGGACTCTGATGGGGACACTGATGTAAGGAGGGACTCTAATGGGGACACTGATGTAAGGTAGAGACTCTGATGGGGACGCTAATGTAAGTGGGGACACTTATATAAAGGAGACTCTGATGATGGGGAGACTGATAAAAGGGGGACTCTTTTTGAGACACTAATGTTAGAAGAGATCCTGATGGGGACACTGATGTAGGGGGACTCTGATGATGGGGACACTGATGTAGGGGGACTCTGATGATGGGGACACTGATGTAGGGGGACTCTGATGATGGGGACACTGATGTAGGGGGACTCTGATGATGGGGGCACTGATGTAGGGGGACACTGATGTAGGGGGACTCTGATGATGGGGACACTGATGTAGGGGGACTCTGATGATGGGGACACTGATGTAGGGGGACTCTGATGATGGGGACACTGATGTAGGGGGACTCTGATGATGGGAACACTGATGTAGGGGGACTCTGATGATGGGGACACTGATGTAGGGGGACTCTGATGATGGGGACACTGATGTAGGGGGACTCTGATGATGGGGACACTGATGTAGGGGGACTCTGATGATGGGCACACTGATGTAGGGGGACTCTGATGATGGGGACACTGATGTAGGCGGACTCTGATGATGGGGACACTGATGTAGGGGGACTCTGATGATGGGGACACTGATGTAGGGGGACTCTGATGATGGGGACACTGATGTAGGGGGACTCTGATGATGGGGACACTGATGTAGGGGGACTTTGATGATGGGGACACTGATGTAGGGGGACTCTGATGATGGGGACACTGATGTAGGGGGACTCTGATGATGGGGACACTGATGTAGGGGGACTCTGATGATGGGGACACTGATGTAGGGGGACTCTGATGATGGGGACACTGATGTAGGGGGACTCTGATGATGGGGGCACTGATGTAGGGGGACTCTGATGATGGGGACACTGATGTTGGGGGACTCTGATGATGGGGACACTGATGTTGGGGGACTCTGATGATGGGGACACTGATGTAGGGGGACTCTGATGATGGGGACACTGATGTAGGGGGACTCTGATGATGGGGACACTGATGTAGGGGGACTCTGATGATGGGGACACTGATGTTGGGGGACTCTGATGATGGGGGCACTGATGTAGGGGGACTCTGATGATGGGGACACTGATGTAGGGGGACTCTGATGATGGGGACACTGATGTAGGGGGACTCTGATGATGGGGACACTGATGTAGGGGGACTCTGATGATGGGGACACTGATGTAGGGGGACTCTGATGATGGAGACACTGATGTAGGGGGACTCTGATGATGGGGACACTGATGTAGGGGGACTCTGATGATGGGGACACTGATGTAGGGGGACTCTGATGATGGGGACACTGATGTAGGGGGACTCTGATGATGGGGACACTGATGTAGGGGGACTCTGATGATGGGGGCCCTGATGTAAAGGGGACTCTAATGAGAAGATGAAGTTTTATTCTTGTTGGACCTTTATTAATGACTGAAGTTTCGTTGAATTTCTTTGTTTTACTGAATTTCTTTCTCTTTGTTGTGATTCTTATTAAACTGATTGCAACAAAAAAAAAAAAAACCTCCAAGTAAAACGTATTTATTAATTTAAATTTCATCCATTGATTTATCAAACTGATTTTTTTTTGGCCCAGGAACATTTATAAAATTCCGGATAAGCCCCTCGTACTGAACGGTTTGGATCCCCTCCCCCGGTGTAAGCCAGGCCAGACGTTGCTGCCGGTTATTGTCTCCGGTTATTTTTCGGTTAATCTCTGTGCACCGGCGTGCTGTGCGGCTGCATCTCCCATTCTATTATTTCTGTGTCACTCGCATCAAATATGAATAAGTTGACGCCTGTAGCCGGGCTGATGAGGATATCATATGAACGGACGCGGAGGGGACGGCAGCTGGTGCCTGGGAAGAACTCCCCTCGTATTGTTCAGGTTTTCAGGAACACTCAAATTACGACTTTAGTCACCTTTCATAGACAACCCAATCACACCCACACACTCATCAATAATTCACGCTCGCCCGGCTTTTCGGCTCATTTATTCATTTCTGGCTTCTTAGCTGAATGTGCCATATTTTTAAATTTTTTTTCATAAGTTTTGTGTTATTTCTTAGCTCCGCCCACTGTTCGGGATGTTTGTTTTCTGAGCGGTTTCCGGTAACTGTCAGTTCTGATTGGTCCTGATTCCAGGGAAGAGGGGGAAATATCTGCTGATTTGCTGGAGTCCTCTAATCAATATTGAAATGTACCGTATATACTCGAGTATAAGCCCAGGTTTTCAGCACATTTTTTTTTTGTGCTGAAAATGCCCCCCTTGGCTTATACTCGAGTCAAGCACTTTTCTGCAGCAGAGAATGACATTTTCCGAACCGAAAATCTCGGGGCCACTTGGTGCTAGGAACCCCAAATTTGGCGTGGAACTAGCACTACAACATGTCCAAAGCTCGATTTCCTAGCACCAAGTGGCCCCGAGATACAGGGCCCCAAAGTCGGTTCGGAAAATGTCATTCTCTGCTGCAGAAAAGTGCTTGACATTTTCCGAAATGACTTTGGGGCCCCGTATCTCAGGGCCACTTGGTGCTAGAAATTTGGTGTGCAAACCCAGTGGAACTAGAACTACAACATATCCAAAGCTGGGGTTCCTAGCACTAAGTGGCCCCAAGAAATGGGGCCCCAAATTTGGTCAACTGTGTCCACCTGCAGCAATGTCGTTTCGGGACCCTTTGGGTCCAGAGACCCCAAATTTTGGCTGCAGCTAGGGGGCTCCTAGGAACCCTTAACTACCGAGTTTGAAGTTCGGGGGACCTATGGCTGCAAATGGGCACAGTGAGGCTGAAAATGGGCACAGTGAGGCTGAAAATGGGCATTGTTGACCCTCTTTTCTACTTACAGTAGCTGTGCATTTCTCACCCTCGTCTTATACTCGAGTCAATAAGTTTTCTTAAATTAAGTTAAAATTAGGTGCCTCGGGGCTTATACTCCAGTATATACGGTATTTAACCCAAACAAACAAAAATGTCATACATTGTATCTAACCTCTCCTGAACGTGATATTAGATTAATTTTTAAGCACCTTCAGCAGCTCCTTTAATCACTTACTGAGTGTGCAGCTTCTTTATCTTTTAATCCCTGTCTATGTACCAGTTTAATCTGGAGCATTGATTTGCTCCCCCAGGTTTCCTGTTTCAGGGGGGCCCCCCCATCTCTTGCAGCATCCTATGGAGTCACCCTTGTGTGCAGGGACTGGAGTTGTGTTTTCCTACACTGTGCGCATCCACAGAAACACACAGCCCCGTTGCCTAGGATAGCAAGGCACTCCTACTTCTCCCTCCCATTCTTTAACCACTTCAATACTGGGCATTTTCACCCCCTTCCTGCCCAGGCCAATTTTCAGCTTTCAGTGCTGTCGCACTTTGAATGACAATTGGGCGGTCATGCAATGCTGTACCCAGATTACATTTTTATCAATTTTTCCCCACAAATAGAGCTTTTTTTTGGTGGTATTTGATCACCTCTGTGGTTTTTATTTCAAAAAAAGAGCAACAAGTTTGTAAAAAAAAAACACAATATTTTTTACTTTTTGCTATAATAAATATCCCCCAATATATAAAAAAAAAAAAATTTTCCTCAGTTTAGGCCGATATGTATTCTTCTACATATTTTCGATAAAAAAAATTGCAATAAGTGTATATTGATTGGTTTGCGCAAAAGTAATAGCGTCTACAAAATAGGGGATAGTTTTATGGCATTTTTATTATTTTAATTTTTTTTACTAGTAATGGCGGCGATCTGCGATTTTTATTGTGACTGCGACATTGCAGCGGACACTTCGGACACTTTTGACACCATTTTGGGACCATTCACATTTATACAGCGATCAGTGCTATAAAAATGCACTGATTACTGTGTAAATGTCACTGGCAGGGAAGGGGTTAACACTAGGGGGTGATCAAGGGGTTAAGTGTGTGACCTAGGGAGTGATTCTAACTATAGGGGACTCACAAGGGGAGGAGACCGATCGGTGTTCTTCTGTACTGGGAACACACGATCGGTCTCCTCTCCCCTGACAGGACGTGGATCTGTGTGTTTACCCCCAGGCGGCCGGGAAGCCGAGGACGTCATATGACACCCGCCCAGGATGGGAGATCCCTCCTGCGGACGTCATATGAACATGGGCGGGATGTGAAGTGGTTAAGCTAACAGACTGACCCCCAGACTACACTGTCCACTGTTAACTCTTTCCTGTGAAGACCAGAAGTTCAGGGAAGCAGCACAGAGAGAGCAGAAGGCAGCAGCCTTGAAAGTTTTAAACTGTAAGTGCCTATGATGTGAATTTTAAGAATTTGTTTACTGGCAAATGTTTCTTTTCTTAGACATTTGATTGCTGCCTGCTGGTCCTGGGTCAATGCCTTCAAAAGAACTGAAGCCAGGCTCTGCCAATAGCATTTTCTAAAGGAGGCGGCTCCCATATCATGACAGGTGTGAGTGCCGCCCGATCCTCTCCTCCCCTGATATTGGCACATTGGGTGAAAAGGTCCCGATCTGAGCCTTATGCAGCTGTCTCCGGGATGCACCTGTTCTCTCCCTTTGTTTGCTTATTCATACTGTACTCTGGACTTTATTTTATCGGATTTACCGTGAAGACCTGCGAGGATAGAAATTCACTATATAACCAAAAGTATTGGGACGCCTGCCTTTACATGAACCTTAATGGCATCCCAGTCTTAGTCTGTAGGGTTCAATATTGAGTTGGCCCACCCTTTACAGCTATAACAGCTTCAACTCTTCTGGGAAGGCTGTCTACAAGGTTTAGGAGTCTATGGGAATGTTTGACCATTCTTCCAGAAGAGCATTTGTGAGGTCAGGCACTGATGTTGGACGAGAAGGCCTGGCTCGCAGTCTCCGCTCTAATTCATCCCAAAGGTGTTCTATCGGGTTGAGGTCAGGACTCTGTGCAGGCCGGTCAAGTTCCTCCACCCTAAACTCGCTCATCCATGTCTTTATGGACCTTGCTTTGTGCACTGGTCCAAATCATTTGGTGGAGGGGGGATTATGGTGTGGGGTTGTTTTTCAGGGGTTGGGCTTGGCCCCTTAGTTCTAGTGAAGGGACACTTTTAAGGTGTCAGCATTCCAAGACATTTTGGACAATTTCATGCTCCCAACTTTGTGGGAACTGTTTGGGGATGGCCCCTTCTTGTTCCAACATGACTGCACACCAGTGCACAAAGCAAGGTCCATAAAGACATGGATGAGTGAGTTTGGGGTGGAGGAACTTGCCTGGCCTGCACAGAGTCCTGACCTCAACCCAATGGAACACCTTTGTGATGAATTAGAGCGGAGACTGCGAGCCAGGCCTTCTCCTCCAACATCAGTGCCTGACCTCACAAATGCTCTTCTGGAAGAATGGTCAAACATTCCCATAGACACACTCCTAAACCTTGTGAACAGCCTTCCCAGAAGAGTTGAAGCTGTTATAACTGCAAAGGGTGGGCCAACTCAATATTGAACCCTACGGACTAAGACTGGGATGCCAGTAATGTGCGTGTAAATGCAGGTGTCCCAATACTTTTGGCAATATAGTATATGGGAGCTGCCATTACTGACTTGCTTTCTTCAGGCTCTAGTCTAGAGTTACCATCCTGACCCGGCTTGTCATTGATCTCTACTGTGCATGTAGGATGGGAGTTCTGACTTTTGAGACTTCACTGGCTGCATGCTTTTTTTTCAGAACATTGACTCACAAGGTAGGAAAACCAAAACCAAGATGACAGCCATGGAGCTTGCAGCTTTTAAAGCAACACAGCAATGCAAACCTCCATATGAGCTCACTCTGAAATCTGAACCGCAGGCGGATGAAACACCATTTAATCCTTTTATGCGTTCATCAGAAAATCATTAAATGCATTTGTACACAGAAGCATCAGAATCAATCCGGTTATCGGTCTTGTATACACAGCAATCCTTACAGTAGAAGAAGGCGGGTCAGCAAGCTAAACCAATCAGGTCCTGTTACTTTGCATAGTGCTGTCAATCTTACACTGTGAATGCGCTTACAGGAGCTTACAAGATGGAGTAGATAGAAGTAGAGTCTTCAGGTGGAGGTGGGATAGGTCACAAGTTCTAACCCTTCCTCACTTGATTCTCAGTTGGGCTTCATTTTTTATTCTCATTGGGGGGGCTGGCTTAAAAAACATCATGTTTTTCACCATCCCCTCAACTGCTCTTACCTAAAGCAGCAAAGGCAGTCCTAATGTCACCTCTGCTGGGCAGGACCACCCGCCATTCAACTGATTGGGGCCACAGCACAACCACAATGCAATGCACGTGGTTCTGGCACAGTGGTGCGAGGTGTTGGGTTTTACGGGTTCGTCCACAGTAACGGAATGTTTGACTGCCAGTGAAGAGGCCTTGTACCTGCTGCCTTCATTTTGATGAAGGGGTGGTGCTTTGGGTCCCCCAAAACTCATTAGCCACTCCCCCAACTTAGTGCCGTCACCGCAGTTACTCCCAAAGATTGCCAAAAGCTCCGGGAAGCTACCCAGCTGCAAGAGACGGCTTCCGCTCCACACTGCAGCCTGACAGTTTCGGCATCACTCCCTAGCTGCTTGCCTACCAATCTCTGTAGGATCAGCCGCTTGCCTGCCGATCTCTGCACACAGTCTGACCACTTGCCTGCCAAATTCTGCAGTCTGGCCGCTTGCCTGCCGATCTCTGCACACAGTCTGACCACTTGCCTGCCGAACTCTGCCCACAGTCTGACTGCTTGCCTGCCGAACTCTGCATACAGTCTGGCCAATTGCCTGCCGAACTCTGCACACAGTCTAGTTGCTCGCTTGCCTGCCAAACTCTGCACACAGTCTGGCCAATTGCCTGCCGAACTCTGCACACAGTCTGACCGCTTGCTTGTCGATCTCTGCACACAGTCTGGCCAATTGCCTGCCGAACTCTGCACACAGTCTGACTGCTTGTCTGCCGAACTCTACACACACTCTGGTCGCTTGCCTGCGAACTCTGCACACACTCTGGTCGCTCGCTTGCCTGCCAAACTCTGCACACAGTCTGGCCAATTGCCTGACGAACTCTGCACACAGTCTGACCGCTTGTCTGCCGAACTCTACACACAGTCTGACCGCTTGCTTGTCGATCTCTGCACACAGTCTGACCGCTTGCTTGTCGATCTCTGCACACAGTCTGGCCGCTTGCTTGTCGATCTCTGCACACAGTCTGGCCGCTTGCTTGACGATCTCTGCACACAGTCTGGCCGCTTGCCTGTTGAACTCTGCTTGGTTGAATCAGCATCCTGAAGACCTTTCTACATCATTGATATGCCCTGCTATGCCGCTCTGCGGGGCACTTGCAAAGTGGCCCCATTTACTTGAATAAGTCACAATGCGCCAAAAGTGAAAGGATACAATTCCTGTTGCGAAGCAGAGCATTGTGGCCATGTACACCCCCAGCCACTGCTTCTAAAGCTAAAGGTGGAGCAGTTGGGAGAAGCCAGTGTAAACTAGACCTTGGAGAGATTTCTTCCCAATTGTTACCAGCCACTACCCTGCTCTAAAACCAAGTTTTGGTCTATAAATTGGGCTTTTAAGTCAAGGTGCAGGGATCCATGCTGTTACATGTTCCCAAATAAAAACTCAGCCATGGTAACTGATATTAAATGTTATCTGCATGACTGCCATCCAACATTACCAGCTCATTAAATCTCAACTGTCCATGTCCCCATTGGAGAGGTCCCCTCTCACCTCCCATGTGCTCACTGGGGACATCAAGGGAGGGGAACCCCTCCAGATGAGAATTTTCTATATAGACTTTGAAAAGGTTAGAACCTCTCTTGCACTTTTTATGATTTTTCATACATGAGAAATCCCTACCACTCCCCACGTGGTCCCTTTATTGCGGTCCTACACCCTACCCCCTCTACACAGGCTGAGGATTCACAGACACGTCTTCATATTGACGGTGAAGGTCAGGGGACTTTGGCATTTTGTAACGTGCTTGAGCCCGAAAAATAAGTGTTTTGTGCAGCCTTTGTCACTCATGATGTCTTTGAGTCTCGCTCTTCTAGAGAGACGTCCGTTTTTCTGAGTGATCTAGTGAAACCCCTGTGTCAAAAATATCCTTTTCCCTCTTTGAAAAGAATAAGCCTGCCCTCTACAATAAAGCCGTAGTTGATTGATAGCTCAGCATATGGATGACATTTTTTCTTCTGTCCAAGGACTTGCTGTTCCAAAATTAGTACACACCATAAAAATATTTGGAAGAGCATCTAAGAAGAGTCATTGTGGTTTCACAAGAGACCAGCTAAAAAGTGCCCCTGAGCTGGGACAGGGACTTCATTACAAATCTACATGACAATATTTGTAAGCTATGGAGGTGATGTGTGTTTTTTCCACCAGGCACCCAACCCACTTGGACTTAAAACCTAAATTTATTTTATATTATTAGAATCGGAGAGATGCAACTCTGATAAAGACCCCGATACTCCACCTTCACTCCCGTGCTTCCTAGAACAGATTGATAGGGTTATAAGTCATTAATGGAGGATCCCAAAATTCTAATCTATTGGCTCAGTATTATTACTCGTACCCTATAGATGTCCTCATATCTTCTAGGAGGAGCTAATATCTATAATATCTAGCCCTTTCCATCAATTCAGCAACACTTCTATTATTAACCACTTGACCCCCAGGCTAATTTTGACACTTCTCACTTACATTTATTTTATTTATTACAGGTACTTATATAGTGGTGTCTATTTAGACAGCACTTCATATATACTGTACATTGTACATTTACCTCAGTCCCTGCCCTCAAGGAGCTTACAATCTAAGGTCCATAACTCACATTCATATATACAGATAGTAGGGCCAATTTAGACAGAAGCTTATAAACCTACCAGCATACCAGGTCTCAAACTGGCGGCCCTCCAGCTGTTGCGAAACTACAAGTCCCATGAGACATTGCAAGGCTGACAGTTACAGGCATGACTCCCACAGGCAGAGGCATGATGGGACTTGTAGTTTTGCAACAGCTGGAGGGCCACCAGTTTGAGACCCCCTGTGTGGGAGGAAACCAAAACAGGCACAGGGAGAACATGCAAACTCCAGGCAGGTAGTATCATGTTTGGGTTTCGAACTGGCGACCTTTACTTCTACTAGGCGAAAGTGCTAGCCACTGTGCTGGCCCCAACATAAATGTAAAAATCTGCATTTTTTTTTTGCTAGAAAATAACTTAGAACCCACAAACATTATATATTTTTTATGAAAGTAGAGACCCTGGAGATTAAAATGGTGGTTGCTGCAATTTTTTACATTGCACGCCCATTTTTAGGGTACTGATTTTCAGGAAAAAACACGCTTTAATGATTTTTGCACACAAACACAATATAATACCCAATTTTCGGGAAAATATAACAGATGACATTACGCCAAGTAAATAGACGCCTAACTTTGTCATGCTTTAAAACTGCGCACGCCTGTGGAATTTGACGACAAACTATGGTACCTAACAACCACCATAAGCGACTTTACAGGTTACCAGTTTAGAGTTACACAAGAGGTCTGGCACTAGTATTATTCCCCTTATTTTGACATTTGCGGCGATACCTCACATGTGTGGTGTGATCATGGTTTATATATGTGTGCATAATCTACATTTGCGTTCAAATTTGGGCATGAGCACTGGGGGGGGGGGGGGCACTTAAAATTTTTATTTTATTATTCATTTTATTTAAAACTTTTTTTTTTTTTTTTTACACTGTCCATTTACATTTTTTTTTATCAACTTTATTACTATCACAAGGGATGAACAACATTCCTTGTGATAGTATGGGCTGTGACAGTTCCTCTTTATGGAGAGCAGATCGCAGGGTGCAATGTCGGGCTACTGCAGGCACCGCCTACAGCTTCCTGCCCGTACCTCTGTACAGGCTTTCTGTTTGAAAACTGTAGGAAGGTTCAATGAACTACAAGAGCGCTCACCAGCCCCCCGGCAGTTTATTGAGAGCTACAAGCCGTCCGCCGCAGTGTGCTTATCAAAGCGCCCACTATACCCAACATGTTTCGCCATGAAAAAAGGCTTCATCAGGTGGGTGCTGTGCCAGCATAGGGGTTGATTTGCTAAGGGCAAATATACTGTGCACTTTGCAAGTGCAGTTGCTTCAGAGCTTGGTAAATGAGGTAAAGCTTCACTTTTGTAAAGAATACCCAATCGCATGCAAGGAAAATTTAAAAAATGCATTTTTGCTTGCACATGATTGGATGATGGAAGAATTGATAGTTTCTGCTCATTTATCAAGCTCTGGAGCAACTGCTCTTGCAAAGTGCAACTGCACTTTGCAAAGTGCACAGTGATTTGCCTTTAGTAAATTTACCCCGAAGCTTCACTTTGCAAACAACGACCAATCACATGCAAGGAAAATTTAAAAAACAGCATTTTTGCTTGCACATGATTGGATGATGGAAGGCAGCAGAACTTCTGCTCATTTACTAAGCTCTGGAGCAACTTCTCTTGCAGAGTGCAACTGAACTTTGCAAAGTGCACAGTGTATTTGCCTTTAGTAAATCAACCCCATAGTGTTTGGGTGCAATTTTTTTTGTAATGATAATGTTGGCCATGTGGTTGGCCTCCTTCTATTCTTAAGTGTATTTGTGGCAACGCGATGACGTCATTACGCCACAAGTGCCTGCTTGGATGTGACAAAGCCATCATGTTGCGTGCCACAAATGCCACGCATGTGGGTGATGTACAAAACTCTTCCTCTGTTTTTGCAGATCCACTATCTGCTGTTTCTGACTTGTTGCTGTTGTCCGTCTTATCAATGGGCATGGATCAATGTTGCGCCATTTTAACTAAAGGGCTAAACCTCAAATTGACGTTATATTTTCCATTCATTTATCAATATTATCAAAATGTATAATAAAGAAATTCCTCATACACTCACCGGCCACTTTATTATATACACCAGTTCAATTGCTTGGTAACACAAATTGCTAATTAGCCAATCACATGGCAGCAACTCGATGCATTTAGGCATTTAGATGTGGTGAAGATGACTTGCTGAAGTTCAAACCGAGCATCAGAATGGGGAAGAAAGGGGATTTCAGTCACTTTGAACGTGGCATGGTGGTTGGTGTCAGATGGGCTGGTCTGAGTATTTCAAAAACTGCTGATCTATTGGGATTTTCACACACAACCATCTCTCGGGTTTATAGAGAATGGTCTGAAAAAGAGAAAATATCCAGTGACTGGCAGTTGTGTGGAGGAAAATGCCTTGTTGATGTCAGAGGTCAGAGGAGAATGGGCAGACTGGTTCGAGATGATAGGAAGGCAACAGTAACTCAAATAACCACTCGTTACAACCAAGATATGCAAAATACCATCTCTGAATGCACAGCACATCGAACCTTGAAGCAGATGGGCTACAGCAGCAGAAGACCACACCGGGTGCCACTCCTGTCAGCTAAGAACAGGAAACTGAGGCTACAATTCACACAGATCACCAAAATTGGACAATAGAAGATTGGAAAAAGGTTGCCTGGTCTGATGAGTCTCGATTTCAGCTGCAACATTCAGATGGTAGGGTCACAGTTTGGCGTGAGCACATTGTCTTGTACTTTCAGACTCTCAGATATGGCACTTATATGCTCCTGATTTGAACATATAGACACTGTGCATCTATCCTTGGATTTCACAGCGTTGTAATAATTTCTACACAATAACCAGGTGTTTTGGTCCCTGCGTTTCCCCTATGAGGGGCACACCAACCTGTGACCACTTGTAAGCCCTTCGGGCCTGGGCTGCCCCATTGGGGCGGAGGTGAGGACAATTCTGCAGCAGGGTCCGGGATCATCATTGGGGGGAATTTTCTGTCTCCTGTGTTTTTAATTAAGAGAAGTCTCTGGAAAAGCGAGCCGCTTTGGTGGAAAGGAAATGTAAGAACCCCCTGAAGAAGACCATAACCTTTAAGGTCGAAATGCATTGGGGCATTTCCTAACATCGGATAGTAGAACTATAATTTATCAATACTGTGAGGTAACATCCTCTGATGTATATTGTTTACCAATCAAACCACATGGTATCACTTACTGTCTGATTCTCTTTCCGAGTCCAACTGTCTTGCATTGTGTACACCAGAGCTCATATTTTAACTTTTGCACCACACTGATGTCCAATTGTCTTTTGATAAATAAAACTAGCAATTTTTATGATCCCTTTTGACTCATATTTGCTGCTAAAAAACCCCATGGGGAACTCTCAACTTCTTTCAAATACAGTTTAGTGTAAACAACATGAAAGCATGGATCCATCATGCCTTGTATCAACGGTTCAGGCTGGTGGTGGTGTAATGGTGTGGTGGATATTTTATTGGCACACTTTGGGCCCCTTAGTACCAATTGAGCATTATTTAAATGCCACGACCTACCTGAGCATTGTTGCCGATCATGTCCATCCCTTTATGACTGCAGTGTCCCCATCTTCTGATGGCTCCTTCCAGCAGGATAATGCACCATGTCACAAAGCTCCAATCATCTCACCACTGGACAATGAGGTCCCTGTACTCCAATGGCCTCCAGATCTCAATCCGATAGAGCACCTTTGGGATGGGGTGATGCTATTATGCCAATAGGGACCATAATCTCTGAGGAATATTTCCAACATCTTGTTGAATCTTTGCCATGAAGAATGAAGGCAGTTCTGAAGGCAAAAGTGGGTCCAACCCGGTACTAGCAAGGTCTACCTAATAGAGACGCCGGTGAGTGTGTATCTCTGCATTTATTATAATTTTTGTGAATTTTTTGAACATATATTGAAGCTTCCAGCATTGACTGTTTAACGTCAGATACATCTTTATTTCACCAGTAGCAATGAAAAAAAAAAAGCAATGAAAAAAAAAAAAGCAATGAAAAAAACTAACAAAAAAAAAAAAAAACAGTTCTCTGTTGACACGGATCCACACGGACCAAATCATAGTAATGGTGCAGAAAATTACACCTTTCACTGGAGCCACGACTGTGCGCGGAGCCGAGCAGCTGTGCCGATGTCGGGAGGAGGGACCCTAATTACTTAGATCGGACAGGTTAGCTTCCCCTGAATCAGGCTAATAGGAGTCAGATGGGATTAGGATTAGCAGCACAGCGCAGGGACAGCGGGTAGCAGTTGATAATCTAATAAATATTCGGAGAATCCTCTAGTTTGAAACACCGGATTAACCACGGCTCAGAGGAGGGCGGGCAGCGAGCGGCGAGTGTGCTGAAATGTACAAAATACACCATGGAACCGTGCCGTATAGTGAAAGTGACAAACGAAACATTCCCGTCTAAGTGATCGCCATTATCCGGCCAGACGGGCACAATGAGAAGGGGAGACAAATAGTGAAAATAAGTGGAAGTGACAGGGTCAGCCGCAGACCACCCCCTCCCCGAAGCCTTAGATAATAATAAAAGCTGCCTCACTCCTAGTTTCCTGCTAGTTTCCTAGAGTTTGGGAATGTGTGGGACAAGGGAGCCGAGATTTCCTCATAATAGACTGGATGCAATGTCCTGGGAACCTTTTCTCAGGAAGGGAATCCCGGCTCATGCTGGGGAAATGGGATTAAGTAGCAGCGGAGTGTGCAGCCACCAGTTATTGTAGTAGGGGGGGGAATGCAGGGCACATGCTGGGAAATTCATAGACAGTGGCCTACACACTCTTCAGAATCCAATCACTCAATAAATGTTGGTGCGAGCAACAGATTAATGGACCTATCAGGAACAGGTACATGAATGTGGGGTGTGGAGGGGGCAGTAAGGCTGAAGTGTCCATATAGTGGATGTTCCATTCTTGGTGCATTTTTAGCCCCTTGCTAGCTAGGATGCTGTGGGCTGTGCATTCTAGCAACATGATGACTCCTCCCCAGCCCCATACAAATATCTGAAAGAGATACCCTGCCTGGTAGCTGAAAGTAGACAAAGGGGTGATGTGCCGACCGGTGTCATTTCCTAAAATGCCCGGCGGGCGTGGAGATTCCCTAGGAAGTAGCTGAAAGTAAACAAAGGGGTGGTGCTGGCCAATGTCATCTACCAAATATGGCCATGGTCATGGAGATTCCCTAGGCACCTTGGCACCCCAGACATTTCCCATGATGCTCATGCATTCTGCAGTGTAGTTGAGCATCATGGGAAATGTAGTTCCAAAACATCTGGGGTGCCAAGGTTTGACATCACTGCCCTGGGCAGTGGTTGAAAATAAACAAAGGGTTGGGGTGCTGGCCAATGTCATCTCCCAAATATGGCCATGGCCATGGTCATGGAGATTCCCTAGGCCAGTGATGGCGAGCCTTGGCACCCCAGATGTTTAGGAACTACATTTCCCATGATGCTCATGCACTCTGCAGTGTATAGCATCATGGGAAATGTAGTTCCAAAACATCTGGGGTGCCAAGGTTCGCAATCACTGTCAGCTGCCTAGTGGCTGAAAATAAACAAAGGGTTGGGGTGCTGGCCAATGTGATTTCCCAGATATAGCCATGGTCATGGAGATTCCCCGGCCAGCGACGGAACAGAAACAAAGAGTTGGGGGTGCTGGCTGATATCATTACCCAAATATGGCCAGAGAGATCACCCAGCCAACAGCTGAAAGTGAAGAAAGTGGCAGATGCTGGCTGACTTCATTACCCAAATATGGACAGAAAGATTCCCCAGGTCCGGGCTGAGATGCTGGCTGATGTCATTATCTAAACGCCGCCATATCCACAGAGATTCCCCAGCCAATGGCTGAAAGTAAATAAAGGGACAGGATGCTCGCTGATGTCATTACCCATATATGGCCATGACCATGGGCACAGAGATTCTCCGGCCAACAATTGAAAGTAAACAAAGGGGCGGGATGCTAGCCAACTACATTACCCAAATATGGCCAGACGGATTCCCCGACTGGAGCTGAAAGTGAACCAAGGGGTTAGGATGTTAACTGATGTCATTACCTTAATACGGTCATTATCATGGAGGTTCCCCAGTGAACAGCTGAAAGCAAACAAAGGGGCAGGATGCCACTCAATGTAATTAAGTAAATATGGCCAGAGAGATTCCCTGACCAACCGCTGAAAGTAAACAAAGGGGCATAAATGCAGGCCAATGTCTTTACCCAGATATGGCCATTGCCACATTCTGACAATAATGTTAACCAGCATCCCAGCCCTTCTGTTTACTTTTGGTTATTGAATGGCCAATAACCGCATTGGAGCCAGGGAAAAGTTAGCGGTTATTAGGAAGCTGGCAGCTGTCAACTTCCTAGCAGCCCACAAGCTGGAAGCCATTACATTAATGACCACTTCCCAGCTCATATGGCCAACTCTGAGCACTGGTGTCTCTCTGTACGCCAACTCAGAGTTGGTCTTAAGTACCACAAGCCTGCTTATCTGCAAACTGGCAGTAATTATTTTTGAATCTGTTGCAGCCATAACAAAAACTTGCATTAGTAAGAACTACTTGACTCTGGGGCACATATCGGTACTGGTACTGAAACTGGCTCAAAGCGTTCATGAACTGGGTGCAGGCCATGTGAAAGGAGCCATAAAAAACAAAGTTTCAAAGTTTCATTCCTCCAGAAAAAAGTCTTTTGGAGCCTTTCACAATGTAGATAGAACTCATCCAGACTGAGCGTCAGTGGTCTTTAGTTTTACCTTTCCCCCTAGATGGCCTACACCTGCTGCAAGGGATCTAAACGCGAAGTACTATAAAGCAACATCCTGAGAAAACCTTTTTTTTACGCAAAGTTTAAATATTAAAAAGGAAGATCTCCCTACATCCTGACTTTTAGGGGGAATCCATAAGAGAAAGGCATTTATGCCATTGGAGTGAATGCACTGTTCACCACAATTCTGCCCCCCTCCTGTCTTCCTGCTAAGAGCTTTTGACCAAATGTTGATGGTCTAACCAGGAGCTCTGTCATGTTATTTATAAGCATCAGTAAATATCGATTGAAATGACACTCATACATCTAGAGAGAGAGCTACCGAGACAGCCCTCTGACTTCCAATGTTACAAGTCCGCAATAGCAGATGACCTCTTCAGAGGCTGATCGGTGGAATATTGGGAATTTATAATATGGAAATCCATTTCATCTTTGGGGGGGGGGGGGGACAAGGCAGATGTGTAGCTGTGGATCCTCTTTGCTTGAGTTTTAAGCTATAAAATCTGTAGAAAGTTTTTTTTTTTTCCCTGGATAAACACAGGAAATTAAATCAATCTTATAAATATTCAACACAGTGTTATTTTTCTCCTTAGAAATCATATAATATGCATTTAATCAATAGGCAACTAACCAGGGCTTCCTTTTAGAGAAAATGCATGTTTACTCCTAAAAATAAAGTAGCTGGTATCTGTGATGTTCACCACAAAGTAATTTTTAATGAGGTAACAAAACCATAGAATTAGCTTTTATTTTGAGTAATATTCTGCTATTGTGTCATCCTGAAGTCGTACTGGGCGATTTGATTCATTGTAGAAATGTAGCTAAAAAGTTCGAATAAAGTTGTAACGCGGCTGACTTAAAGGGGTAATGCCAATCTTTCAGCTCTTTATTGGCCAATCTCAATTTTATAATTTGAGGCAGGCAAATGATCAGTGGTAAATAACATTTACTACCATGCCTTTACTTTACACCTCAAAAGCTCTTGAGGTATCCACTATATTCTATGGCAAAAATCCATGTTTTGTCCTGTGCCTATGCATTTTTTAGAGCAAGGGGCAATAAGCAGACCCACAGTCTGCGTTTTTAGTGATGCTTGAAAAATAAAGAAGGTAGCAGATACTGTTTTGCCCCCATTTCCAAAGTAGGGATGAGCTTGGGTTTGGTTTGAACCCATGTTCGGCCGAACCCCAAAGTCAGCTGTCATTACTGGGGCAATCAGCTGAGGTCAGGACTTTCCCTGCCCAGCAGCCACACATACACAAAGCAGCTGGGATGCTCCTGGGATTATTGACCTAATATATGGCCACATGGTCATATTAGGTCAATGTCATTGACCTAATATGGCCATGTGGCCATATTAGGTCAATGATGTCAATTGATAAGCAAAAGAATGACAGCTATGAGGTTCGGCTGAACATGGGTTCAGGCTGAACCTGGATCAACTTAATATTCCACATGGTCATATTAAGTCAATATCTTTGATTTAATATGACTATGTGGCCATATTAGGTCAATGATGTCCACTGATAGGCCAAAGAATGATGGCTTTGAGGTTTGGCCGAACATGGATTCAGGCCAAACCTGGATCGACCTAATATGGCCACATAATCATATTAGGTCAATGTCTTTGATTTAATATAACCATGTGGCCATATTAGGTCAATGATGTCATGTGGATCATGTGGATCCTTGCTCTTTGTGTAGGCGCCACTGCAGGGCAGGGAATGTCCTGACTTCAGGTAGTTAGCCCAGGGTAGACAGGTGCCTTCTGGATTCAGAACAACCCAAGCCCAATGTCATTGACCTAATATGGCCATGTGGCCATATTAGGTCAGTGATGTTAACTGATAAGCCAAAGAATGACAGCTATGAGGTTCGGCTGAACCCGGATGGACCTAATATGGCCACATGGTCATATTAAGTCAATATCTCTGATTTAATTTGACTATGTGGTCATATTAGGTCAATGATATCAACTGATAGGCCAAAGAATGACCGCTTTGAGGTTTGGCCGAACATGGATTCAGGCCGAAACTGGATCGACCTAATATGGCCACTGGATCGACCTAATATGGGCACATAATCATATTAGGTCAATGTCTTTGATTTAATATGACCATGTGGATCAGGTCAATGATGTCATGTGGATCCTTGCTCTTTGTGTAGGCGCCGCTGCAGGGCAGGGAATGTCCTGACTTCATGTAGTTAGCCCAGGGTAGACAGGTGCCTTCTGGATTCAGACCAACCCAAGCTCCGACTTAAACCCAAGCTCATCACTTTTCCAGAGTTGTATTATTTAAAGGAAAACTTTTCTGAGAAACTTTTTGTCTACCTCTTATGCTGGCCTAAAGGCTTCAATACAACCTGTGCTGCTTACCTAAAACACGTATAAACATCAGGAGCCGCTGATGCTAGCTTCATGCTTTTTTTCCAGGCTGGTGGCTTAGAGAGTAGTTTGTCCAGAGTTGTCCTGTCTTGAAAACCTATTTATTAAGTGAGTTAATGCTTTAATGCTTGTCTTGAGGCCGTTGACAGCTCCATTAGTGTCATGTGAGTCTAGGCCAAAAAGTAGGCAGGTCGGCGTTGCATATTTTTGTAACTACTTAACCAAGCACATATAGAATCTAAAAATGAGCTAGATGACTTACCACTATATTAAAACTAGCTAGCCAATTCTTTGAAACGTTTTGTATTGTTTTCAATTGCAAAAAAAAAGCACTCGGTGGCACTGAGATAGGACTGACTGGCTCCTGAATTCTACACTATTTGCTGGTTCTTGGCTTACAGAAATGTAATGTTCAGAGGCGACCGTAATTTCTATGCGGAAGCAAGCTGATTAGATGCAGTAAGTAGTCTGGTTATATGTTAAAGATGTAAGAGAGAGTAAATATGTGTAAAGTGGTAAAAAAGAAATGAAGGGAAATGAGCGTTCGTACTGTGCTCCCCCCGGACTCTGCAGGAGACACAAGCACGGCCGCTGTCTTCATAAAATCCCCACGGGTGGAGGGAGCTGATTTTCTGCTGTTAATATTGCATCCGTTGATGAAGAATTCGTTAGGATAATGGAACAAAGCTAAAATATAAATGACTCTCTGTCAAGAAGCATCTTTTGTTTTTTTTTTTTTTTAGATTAGCTGTAAGGAGGGGGATTCCCCTTGGTTCTGGCCAACTAAGGTATGCAGTGTCTGTCTGTGGATCTGCAGAAACCGTTTTTTATTATGGAGATGCGTTTAACCTTCCATGCTAGAAATGTAAATGATATTCTTTATGTTGGCTGGTATTGGAATGTATAGACTAGTGCTAAGGTTGTCATACACAGCTCGACGTTCGAACAATAATTCAAGCTGTGCGTTTTCCCTGTTATCACCATTGGGTTCGACAAAAGGCAATTGTTCATTTGACTTTTGTCAACTGAATTGAGTAGAACCGTGACTGCATGCAATCAGTGTTTGGGTATTCTGTCAATCGCGGGTACCGGCTATCGGAATACAATTTCCGGCTGGGGAGAATGCTCCATCTGCACAGTTTAGCATAGAAGGAAGAATATTTTAGATCTACATTATATTGTCAAAAGTATTGGGACGCCTGCCTTTACACATGAACTTTAATGGCATCCCAGCCTTAGTCCGTAGGGTACAAGGCTGGCCACAAGGTTTAGGAGTGTGTCTTTGGGAATGTTTGACCATTCTTCCAGAAGTGCATTTGTGAGATCAGGTTGGACGAGAAGGTCTGGCTCCCAGTCTCCACTCTAATTCATCCCAAAGGTGTTCTATCGGGTTGAGGTCAGGACTCTGTGTGGGCCAGTCAAGTTTCTCCACCTCCAATTCGCTCATCCATGTCTTTATGGACCTTGCTTTGTGCACTGGTGGAGGGGGGATTATGGTGTGGGGTTGTTTTTTCAGGGGTTGGGCTTGGCCCTTTGGTTCCAGTGAAGGGAACTCATATGCCCCGTACACACGGTCGGACTTTGTTCGGACATTCCGACAACAAATTCCTAGGATTTTTTCCAACGGATGTTGGCTCAAACTTGTCTTGCATACACACGGTCACACAAAGTTGTCGGAAAATCCGATCGTTCTGAACGCGGTGACGTAAAACACGTACGTCGGAACTATAAACGGGGCAGTGGCCAATAGCTTTCATCTCTTTATTTATTCTGAGCATGCATGGCACTTTGTGCGTCGGATTCGTGTATACACGATCGGAATTTCCGACAACGGATTTTGTTGTCGGAAAATTTTATATCCTGCTCTCAAACTTTGTGTGTCGGAAAATCCAATGGAAAATGTGTGATGGAGCCCACACACGGTCGGAATTTCCGACAACAAGGTCCTATCACACATTTTCCGTCGGAAAATCCGACCGTGTGTACGGGGCATTAAGCCCCGTACACCCGATCAGAAAACCATACGAAAAATACAGCTTTTGAAACGATCGTACGATAATCGGATCGTTAGTACAGAGCTTTCGAGAGCCGATCATGACAGTTCATCCAGGATTATCCAATTTGACATGCACGAAAAACATTTTGTACGATGCCAGATCGGACGGTTTTCATTTAAACAGTACAGCTGTCGTTCAAAAATGCAATACAAATGCATTACAACACATGACATCACTTCTGAAATTTTATTCTGTTGTAGGAGAATTTTCGTGACTTTAGTAAACTCTTCACATTCGATCTGAGATTAGCATGCAAAAAAAAATTTGTCCGATAATCTCATCGTGTGTACTAGACATTAAGGCGTCAGCATAACGAGACATTTTGGACAATTTCATGCTCCCGACTTTGTGGGAACAGTTTGGGGATGGCCCCTTCCTGTTCCAAAATGACTGAGCACCAGTGTACAAAGCAAGGTCCATAAAGACATGGATGAGTGAATTTGGGGTGTAGGAACTTGACTGGCCTGCATAGAGTCCTGACCTCAACCTGATAGAACATCTTTGGGATGAATTAGAGTGGAGTCTGCTAACCAGGCCTTCTCGTCCAACATCAGTGCCTGACCTCACAAATGCTCTTCTGGAAGAATGGTCAAACATTCCCATAGACACACTCCTAAACCTTGTGGACGGCCTTCCTAGAAGAGTTGAAGCTGTTATAGCTGAAAAGGGTGAGCCAACTCCATATTGAACCCTACGGACTAAGACTGGGATGCCATTAAAGTTCATGTGCGTGTAAAGGCAGGTGTCCCAATACTTGTGACAATATAGTGTATGTCTGTATGGCCAGCTTTACGCAAATAAAATGGCAGTTGGAGGCATTTCTTGGTTGAGCTTTCTCTGCAGCTCGCAAACAGATGTAAGTTAAATGAGGTTAAATGATCCTCCTGTAAGATATCCTGTAAGATCCAAAGAAGGATACAGTTATAAATATTTTCCAGGCTCACATGGTGGCATTACTTGACCGAGGATTGTATGTGTTTATGAAATTACAGTTGATAATTGATTGTTCAACTGGCACTTCTTCCCTTCTGTACACAGTAAAATCTGCACTGAACAGATGTGTTTGCTTTTCTCAAATCTGGCATCTTCCATTTCTGATGGCAAACTACGCCATGCCATCACTGTGCTTTGGTGGGGCCCTGTGCCACATGAAAGGAAAACAGGCATGTTACTGGTATAAACAGAATAGTCTTGTGACTATTAGGAGGGTCTCTTTGGACTGGAGATATATTATTACTGACAATTTTACACATCACTTTACATACTGTTCATTCAATTCAGTCCTTGCCTCCAATCTGGAGTCCTTACCTCACATGCATACATACATTTACTAGGGCCAATTTAGACGGGCCTCACTAGCACGTACAGGCTTTCTTTTTTCATGGATAGTTCCAACCTCAGCCCTCAAGTACCTTCATCAGGTCAGGATTTCCTTCACCTTGTACAACTGCTTTAAATCCATGTCAATGGCTTTTTATTTATGGCAACTATCTTATCTAAGGGGAATTCCCAAAACATGACCTTCTGGGGAGACCTGAGGACCGAGGTTGGGAACCACCAGATTAAAGCATGAAAGTGTATCTACCTTGATGACAACCGTAGTCTCATCACTCATGTCCACTAAGAAAATCCATGAGGATACAGCACCATTGATATCCAAGTGGGGACCAAAGGTTGAGGTCAGAAGAAAGGGAGTTCTGTTTCAAATGTAACCCTCCAGAATAGAATTGATGGTAATAGCTGATCTTGCAAGGGAAGAAGGCACATTGGCCTTGTGCAATACCAATAAAAACTAATAAATCAAATTCCATTTGCTTGTATTTCTGTATTGGTTTCATGGAACTAGAGTGGGCAGCAAGGCCGATTTAGCATGCAGTGTGGACTAGTCCAGTGGCGTTATCCTTGTTATATGGACAAGATAGAGAGAAGCCAAATTTAAGCCTGCTTATGGATTTGCTCTCCTGAGGGCCTTTCCTACCAGTAGCGCTGGCAAGAGTCTTTGCCCAGGCCCTGGAAGCTGGGCTAGTTGTAGGGCAGAATCACACACAGTGACATAGCTGCCCCGGAACTAAAACCACATGGAAGAGTTGGGCAATGTTGGATGGAACCATCCAGCTTTGACAGCCAACAAACTGTATGACCTGACTGCTTTCGTCAATAATGGTCAACGCAGAAAGTTTGGAGTTTGAGTGAAACACTTGATTATAAAGTGAACTTTACTCTCCCATTCAACATTGATTATTTGTGATCCTCATGTTGCTAGCATTAGTAAACAGTCATCATATTTATATTATATTTACTTGTATATTAACTCCTCTTCTCGGGTCCCCCACCGGAGCTCCTGGCCACTCCCTCCTGCCAAGTGCCTCCACAGCAAGCAGCTTGCAATGACGGCACCCGAGCAGAAGCGCTCCTGAGCCACTGCCCTGCGTATTCACACACAGAGCCCAGGCTCGGCCCTGCCCCCTCTCATTGGCTCGCTGGCTGTGAGCCAATGGCTTCTGCTGCTGTCTCTGCGAATGAGTAGGGAGAGTCCCCAGAGACCCAAGGCTCTTATGCACAATGCTGTATCGCAATGGGGCTCAGGTAAGTATTGGGGGTGCGGAGGGGGGGCTGCTGCACACTAAAGGTTTTTTTTTCTATGAAGGTAAAAAACCTTTAGCCTTTAGAACCACTTTAAACCAACAATTGCTTTTTTTTACCACTACCATTCCTTTATATTGGCTTTTGAAATGTACAAATGCAGAAATTTAGAAATTGGATGGAAGGTTTAGCACTGGGAAACACTTTTTGAAAGATAAAAAGTGTATTTTATATACAACTATATAGATCAGACCAAAATGAGGGATAAATGAGGAGCCAAGAGGGACAGAGGAATTTGTTCGAAATCACCAATGCAATACTCCCAACGCACACGTACCTGCACAAACGGCTGTATCTTAAATTGGGTGCTGAAATGACCAACGGCTGGAACCGACTGCAATCATGAGAAGGAAGTGTCACTAGCACACCAGGATCCCCAAAATTGGGTCCAAAATTGTAATCACATAGTATCAAAAAAATAAATAGAAGCGACGTTTCGGAGCCACGCAGGACCCCTTCATCACCATCGTCACATGCCTGATGAAGGGGTCCTGCGTGGCTCCGAAACGTCGCTTCTATTTATTATTTGATACTATGTGATTAAAATTTTGGACCCAATTTTGGAGATCCTGGTGTGCTGGTGACACTTCCTTCTTTTGTTCGAAATCAGTCCCTCGAAATCAGGGACAGTCCCTCGAAATCGGGGACAGTTTCTGCAAATTACGAACAGTCTCTCGAAATCAGGGACAGTCTCTCGAAATCAGGGACTGTTGGGAGCTCTTGTACTGCCAATAGTGGTCAATATATGTACAGTAACATCATGCATTTATTGTTGTTTTTTGAAAGGTCTTATCTCAAGTTTTGGTAAGTGTTCAGAATAAAATTCTGAGGCGTACAAAGGAATAGGTACGAGACAAAAAAAAAAAAGTTCTTCGTACATGTATCATCTTTTGATAGTACAAAAGCCTTCTGAAGCCTCCCTTTCACACGCGGTGCTTGCTGCTTGTTGTTTTTTCTTGCAGCCACACAAAAGAAGTTTTTGAAGGCTTTTCAGGCTCTTTTTTTTCCACTCGGACATTCCAGTTACAAGAGCATCTTTTCAGCGCTGCGGCACGTTCCTTGCTGCGTCTTGTCACAGTAGAATCATCTTCTCACAGCCTCTGTGTGCCCCTTTATTTTCCAAGAGCGAGCCCCTATCGTTTCTTCCCCCCGTGTGTTCCCCTTTATCCAAACAACACCATCTCCAAGCTCTCCAGCAGCGAGAGTCACCGCTTGGAGTGGTTTTGTTTCCTGCGAGAAGAAAAGACGTTGAGTTCCAACTTGTCACCTCCATTTTTATCCCTGTTACCTACTTCATCATTATCTTAATCACCATTGTGTTCAATTTGACCGTTTTCCCTTTCACTGCTTCTGGTGTGTAATGCTGTGCTGACAGTCACCCCAGGCCCTATTTCCTAGGGAACATTCCTGTTAAGCCTTTGCCCTAGGCCCTCACACCCCCTCCCCCCGTGTCATTTTCTATTCTATTTTCCTCCCTTGTTTTTTTTTTTTTTTTTTTTCCTTTTTTTGTCTTTTAACATGGTTTTGCTAAAAAGTTTTTTAATCAATCAAGTATGAGCCAGAAAATTGGCTTTGTCACGGCTGGGTTGTGGGTCGTGTGACAATCACACAGTCTCTTGACAGCTAATGAAAGCCAAAGAAGGATATGGATATTTCGAGAGGAAGGCCTTGGTTTCCATGACACCTCTCCATGTTGTCCGTTCCCCCCAGCGATTCATGTGGCTCTTGGGGTCCTAGACTTTACAATAGGAGCCGGACTCCGTGTGTGCGTTTTTAAAAGAGAGGGATGCTGGAGTCAGGCTGGGGAAGGGGTGCGTTTTGGGGGAGATTGGTCGGGCACTCTTGACAGCTGCCCCTTTTTACTCGTCTTGCTCTCTTCGGGGAGCAAACGTTACTTACAATAAAGGAGTCTCCTTTGTACGGCTCTCATCGAACTGAATTATTATCTCCAGGAGCCATCTGTATTGAAGAAGTTTTTTTTTTTTTAAATGGTTTTGATTAAAATATTCCGGTGAATAAATATTCTCATTGGTCCTGTCCTTGTCTTTTTTTGAAGCGACTTCTATATCCATCTTGACAATGATTATTCAACACACCGCTGTATAGGCTCCGAGACCGCCTTGTGTAGCATGGCTTGGGTAAAAGCTTGCCATTTACAGGGTTACAAAGAAGGAATCACACAGAGTACATTATATGGAGTTTTCAAGGGCAGATTTAGCTAAAATATGCTAAGTGCTGGTAATTTGGTTAGATTTCCTCAAAGGTCCCTTAGAGGGGAGTGAGGGTTCAACACGCTTGGTATAAAGGTAAAAATGGCCCTACATATAAGAAGAATTTTGTACAAAATGAACAGCTAGAACACATTTTATATTGTTAACCCTAAGCCTATTTCTGACATTTGTTGCTTACAAGTTAAAATCCATATTCTTTGCTAGAAAATTGTTTAGAACCCCCAAACATATATTTTTTTGGTAGAGACCCTAGAGTATAAAATGGTGATATGGTGGCAATATTTTATGTCACATGGTATTTGCGCAGCAGTCTTTCAAACGCAATTTTTTGGGGAAAAAGGACACTTTCATGAATAAGTAAAAAAAAAATAAACAGTAAAGTTAGCCCAATTTTGTAAATTAGAGTAAATAGATACCCAACATGTCATGCGCACGCTTGTGGAATGGTGACAAACTACGGTATCTAAAAATCTCCATAGGTGGCGCTTTAAAAAAATTTAACGGTTACCAGGTTACAGAAGAGGTCTTTTGCTAGAATTATTGCTCTTGCTCTAATGATCGCGGCGATACCTCACATGTGTGAACACCGTTTACATTTTCGTGCACGACTTACGCATGCGGTTTCTTTGCTGCGCAAGCTTGCAGGGATGGGGACGCTTTTAAATTTATTTCATTTTTTTCTTATTTATTTTATTTTATTATTTTTTTTTTTTTTACATTGTCACTTTATAAAATAATTCTGATCACTTTTATTGCTGTCACAAGGAATGTAAACATCTCTTGCGACAGTAATAGGTGGTGACAGGTACTCTTTATGAAGGAATCGGGGGTCTTAAAGAAAAGACTGTAATTTTTTTTAAATCGGCGCCATTGGCAGCTGAGTACACCGGAAGTGACGTTGTGACGCCGCTTCTGTGTTTTTTCATAGGACACTGGAACAAAGCCTGAAACTTCAGCCGGCGGAAGTGCCGGATCGTGGATCGGGTCCTGGGAGGCCCGGGAAGAGCGGCGGGGGGGGGGACACACATCCCCTCCCGCTCCTTCACGATAACAGCCGAGTGGCTTTTAGCTGCATCGATTGTTATCCCTAAAGAGCCGACCGCCCGTGCTAAAAACCGGTACGGGGCTGATGCCTGCAGCTACAGGCATTACCCCAGTTTAACCCCTTCAAGCCGAGGCCTCATATGTGCGTACGGTCGGCGCTAAGGGGTTAAACTATATTGTGGTCTAAAAAGTCAACTGGATTCCAAAAATCTGCTCAATTTTGGATTAAGCAAGAATAGGTTATTTTCATTTGTTGTACAATGTCACCAGACTGAATCGTCGTATGCACATGTACAAAGTGCCTTTTAACCCTTTCGCTGCCAGAGCCGTTTTTGCGGTGGGGTTTTTTTGCACATGTTTAAAAAAAACATTTTCGGCCTGAAGATTACTCAAAACCCCCAAACATTATATATTTTCTGAAAGCAGACACCCTAGAAAAGAAAATAGTGGTAGTTCCAATTTTTTTATGTCACACGATATTACCCTAAAGGTCTAAGGAGCAACATTTCAGTAAAAAACACACTAAAGTGAATTTTTAGGGCAAACAAACGCAATAAACCCAAATTGTTGGTAAAATATAAAAAGACGAGTAAATACAGGTGCATCTCATAAAAATAGAATATCATCAAAAAGTTTATTTTTTTCGGTAATTCAATTCAAGAAGTGAAACTCATCAATTTTATATAGATGCGTTACACACAGAGTGATCTATTTTAAGCATTTCTTTCTTTTAATTTGGATGATTACGGCTTACAGCTAGTGAAAACCCAAAATTCAATATCTCAGAAAATATAATATCACATAAGACCAATAAAAAAAAAAAAATTTTAATACAGAAATGTTGGCTTACTGAAGAGCCTGTCCATGTACAGTATAGTATGCACTCAATACTTGGTTGGGCCTCCTTATGCAGGAACTACTGCATCAATGTGGCGTAGCATGGAGGTGATCAGCCTGTGGCACTGCTGAGGTGTTATGGAAGCCCAGGTTGCTTTGATAGTGGCCTTCAGCTCTTCTGCATTGTTGGGTCTGGAGTCCCCCATCTTCCTCTTGACAATACCCCACAGATTCTCTATGGGGTTTAGGTCAGGTGAGTTTGCTGGCCAATCAAGCACAGTGATTCCATGATCATTAAACTAGGTATTGGCACTTTTGGCAGTGTGGGCAGGTGCCAAGTCCTGCTAGAAAATGAAATGAGCATCTCCACAAAGCTGGTCAGCAGAAGGAAGCATGAAGTGCTCTAGAATTCCCTGGTAGAGGACTACACTGACTTTGGACTTGATAAAACACAGTGGACCAACACCAGTAGATGACATGGCTCCCCAAATCAGTGGAAACTTCACACTGGACCTCATGCAACTTGGATTCTGTGCCTCTCCACTCTTCCTCCAGGCTCTGGGACCTTGATTTCCCAATGAAATGCAAAGTTTTCCACAGTCAGTGAGGATTTGGGGATCCAGATTTAAGCTGGCCATATACTAGTAATTTTTCAATCAAACATTCCTACACACACGCTTATGAGAATTTGTGTGAAAATTCAGTGACTTGATTAAAGTAGAACGATAGACAAAACTTTTTTTTAAGTTTTGGTTAGAATAAGGTAGGGTTGTAACCCCTGTCAGATTTTTTGTTCGCCATCTGTTTTCCATTCACTTCCTGTCCCATAGCCAAACAGGAAGTGAGAGGAAATCCCTGCATATTAAGGGAATTCCTTGGGGATCACCAAAACTAGTGTCCCCATTGGAAGATTTCCCCATCTATTACTTTTCTGGGGACAAAATGTGGGATTTTCTTTACCTCTCACTTTCAATGATAATGGTAAACAGGATAAATCAAGACGGGGAATCTCCTTAACCTAGACACAGACAGCAATAAAAACTGCCAGGTGTTCTAATCCATCTCCACTCTGTCCCAACACTAGAAAAAATTGCCTCTTGTTATACTTTAATGTTGTTCAAAAGTACTTAAAAATTTAGTTTTTTTCTTTTAACATTCAATTTGGGGACAAATAGACTTTCCCAAATGAAAACCACATTCACATGCATTCGTTCGAGACAGTTTTTCCATCCTGCTCCTTCGAATTATCTTGTCACTACAGTCAAAAATGAACCATTGGAAACTTGAACTTGAGCTTAGAAACTTGGTTATGGCCAGCTTCAGGTAAGTATTTCTCCTTATCTCCTACACACACACAGTAAGCACTCCCTAGGCACACATTTAACCCTTTGATCACCCCTGATGTTAACCTGTTCCCTGCCAGTGTCAGTGCAGTGACGGATATTTTTTTGTACTGATCACTGTATTAGTGTCACTGGTCCCCAAAAAGTGTCAGGTAGTGTCTGATTTGTCCGCCGCAATGTTGCAGTCCCGCTATAAGCCGCTAGTAAAATAAATAAATAAATAAATAAATAAAAATTCCATAAATCTATCCCATAGTTTGTAGACGCTATAACTTTTACGCAAACCAATCAATACGTGCTTATTGGGATTTTTTTTTAACAAACATGTAGCAGAATACATATTGGCCTAAATTGATGAAGTAATTCGATCTTTTTTGCATTTTTTATTGAATGTTTTATAGCAGAAAGTAAAAAAAATATAGTTTTTTTTAGTTTTTTTTATTGTCGGTCTTTTTTTTGTTTATAGCACAAAAAAGAAAAAACGCAAAGCAAGCTCTATTTGAGGGAAAAAAATGGACATACATTTTATTTGGGTACAGCGTCACACGACCGCGCAATTGTCAGTTAAAATAATGCAGTGCCGTATCTCAAGATACAGTAGAGCAAGCGTTGTCACCCTAGAACAGGAAATAGGCTACTGCCAAAAAATAACTCATGCAGCCACCACATCTGAGGACTGGTGTAATGCAATCTATAACATTTGTGTTCATAGGTCTTCCTTTTTTTTTTTTTTTTTTTTTTTAATAATAAAATTTTTTTTTTTGTGTTTTAGGTCTAGATACATTTTAAGGCTGACCATCTAATAAGAATAGGAGAAAATTTTGTTACTCTTGATAGTAAGATTAGTTAATGTGAATATTCACATGCCCTTGTTTTTTTTATTTTTTACCTGCAATATTCATCTCTAACATCAGATTTCCCCTCCTTCTTTTCCCTTCTCCCCTCGCTCTATTTCTCACTTTATAATTAATGATTAGTTTTAATTGGTTTGCTTAGGCAGTCTGACAGCAAATTAGCTAAAGCAAGCCAGCCGCTGCCAAAATGTGATGTGGGATTGGTGCACTTTTCTAGTAGGTAGTAGAAAACAGAGGTGAGTGTTTCCTGACTGGCATGCTCATACTGTTGCTTGAAGCTGCAAAAATATATATTTATATTTTAGGTGATAACAACATAAAAGTTTGCTGAACTGAGCTCTCCATCATACTTTCTTGAGTTCACCCTCATAGCTGCTCTAGTGATATAACTTGCATACTTGTAACTTGTAACCTTTCTACTTCAGAGGAACCCTTGAAATAGTTTACACGTCCTGGTAAGATTAGTCCACTGAAGGTCTCTAGGAAAAGGCCTCTTAGTGGGAAGAATACCCCACTTACATTTGTGGTTAGAAGACAGCTTTAAAGGTCATTGGTGTCATCAATAGGAGGTCAATCATCTACAGCTTAAGGAACACCTAACAACCTCTGGAGGAACCCTAGTTGAGAATGGCTGGTATAGGAGTAAAACTGTACCTGGATATATGAAGGTACCATCAACGGGAGGCCAACCATCCACAGCTCAGAGAACCCCTAACAACCTCTGGAGCAGTGGTTCCCAACTCCTGTCCTCAGGACCCACTAACAGGCCAGGTATGTTTGATAACTGAAATACATCACAGGTGATATCATTTGCTGCTCAGTGAGTATTGCTCATTGCAGTATTCTAGTCTGCATCTCCCAAAAGTAATACTTAAAATCTGGCCTGTTAGTGGGTCCTGAGGACAGGAGTTGAGAACCACTGCTCTGGTGGAACCCTAGTTGAGAATGGCTGTTCTAGAGGATCCTTGAAGAATCGGTCCCGATGATGGCCTGTGTAATAGTTGTAGTGGGAAGGAAAATCGAATAAGCATTTATTAAATCAGCATAGTAAGTGAGCCGCTGTTATCTGTCACAATCGATCCAACCGTCTAAAGGGAACACATCAATGCAGCATCGGGCACAATCACATGCCTACCCATTATGCACCACCACCATTGGAGCACCTTGAAAACTTGGTTCTTCTGGAAATGAGAAAACGTGTGATGCTCCTTCCCGTTACCCATTGTGCAGTGCTTGGTACCAGACTGAGCGCTGTCATTGGGAGTATGCAAAAGTCCAAGCAGATTTGGACTCTTTGAAGGTAGAAGCTTGCACAAAAAATTTCAGGAACTGCAGGGGAGAAGCATAGAAAAGAAACCGATGCTATCAAATTAACCTTTTAACTTTGCCCAGTCCAAGCTAGGGATAGGTTTGCCTTTAGTTAATTTGGCGAACTATTTGTTTAGTTAAAGCTAAACCCCAGAGAAAGGAAAAATCTTCAGTTGCAGCGGGGCTGCCCCCTCACTGCAAGGTGCTCATTTATGACCAGGCAGTGATTCTCAACCCTATTGAGACTAGGGCCCCGGAAATTCTTCCAAAACCTTTCATGGCCCAACAGTAACAAAATGTTTATATAAAAGTATGGGAATGCACAATATGTGTTGAAATGCCGGAGGGCTTTAGATAGGCCTGGGTGTTATTGTGTGGTGATGGGGATTCTGGAGGGGGTTTAGAACGTCTGCAGCAGACTTGATGGCCCTGTAGAGGATGAGGTTTCTGCAGGGGGCTGGGGTCTCTCCAGGAGGCTTTGCAGGGGAACTTGGGGGACTAGGGGGCACTGTGGAACACTATTGGAGGTTGGGAGTGATATGGGAGACTTGAGGCTCTGCAGAAGGTTGGAGGACACAGTGGAAGGTTGAGGCACTGTGAAGGCTGAAGGCTCTCAGGAGGCCTGGGGGAGCTGTGCGGGATTGAGAGGCACTGTTGGCAATTTTGGGAGCTGGGAGATGCTGTGAAAGGTTAGGGGATTTGCAGCTGGCTGGAGGCACGTAAGGAGGAAGGCTGCAGCACGGCAACAGGATATAGCCCAGTGATTGAGAACAGCTGGTTTAGGGAACCGGGAAAAGCAGTTTACTTGCCTGATGCTCCACTCCCACAGGCTCCCTGCATGCCGCTAGTCCAGTCCCTGCAATCTCCTCTTCCCTAAATGAAATGGGAAAGGAGAAGGGGGATTGTCGCGGTGCTTACAGATAATAATGGAAACCATACATTTAAAAAAAAGTATATCACTTTAATGAGAATAAAGTTAAAACAAAACAGGGCCAATTTTTTTCAAGAGTATTCAACATTTCATGATTAAGGTGGTCATATGGCAAAGGTTCAGCTTAAACAGAAGTTTCATATTCATATATTAGCCCGACATGTTTCGCCTAATAGCTTCATCAGGTGATATATGAAACAGTCAGGAAATGCGTAAGACTATACAAAAATACAAAAGGGAACAAAATAAGTACAAGATAAAAATAAAAAAAAAAACAAATAAGTACAAGATATCAAAGAAATATATGTATCATTAAATAAAAAAGTATACATCACTTGCCAATGCCCGCCCCTAAGGAAGGAGAACATACCGCGCCAAACTTCCTGGGAGTGACCACTGCCAAGGGGGACCAACCGACCCAAAGGTAAGGAGACCTGCACGGCCATAGAAGACAAACATAGGGACTACTCTTCCCTATGTTTTAGTGGTCGTAGGTCCTCTAACACCATCAATTCCAAAGTAAAGCCTATAACTCTACATTCGATGTGAGGGTGCAGAGGGACAGCCAGAGTGTAGAGGAGTAGAGGAGAGGGCCAGCTGCCATGGAAATGGAGAATTGGATATGTAGAACAGCTTTTTGGGGTCCCCTAGACCTAATTGAGTATTTTTAACCTTGCACTACAAGGAGGCATTATCCTTTCCCCTGAGATAGGCTTTAAAGTAATCTTCCAAGTATAAATTGTCATTTATTCTATTAATTTTCTTAGGCCAAAAGCCAATTGAGCGCACTATAGATTATAAAGAAGCACTTGCGAATATTAGAAATACCTGGATATTTATTTTAATAATCACATTCCCTGAAGAAAATGGGAGATATCTGCTGATATGGTTTTACTTCGTAACATTGGGCTCTATAATAAATGTTTGTTTGGGGTCCGACCAGCCCAAGCTCTGAATACAGGTTCTGGTCTTGGAATGAGTGGTGGAAATGAACTTGGGGGCAGGTGTTGGATGGGAGGAGGATGCAGGTTTTATTTTCATATTTGATAGGAGGGAATGGGGTTGTTTAGACAGCAGCGGAGGATGAGGACGGTATAAATGAGAATCATTATTAAATAGAAGCATGCAATTTATCTACAGTACAGTACTTCTTTTCAATCTTTTTCCCCTTACTTGGAATCAATCACTGGTAAGCATGCAGTCATTTGTAATCATGTGCGCAGCATGCTATGCTGGAATGTGTACATATCTGTGTGTAAAGATCTAATCGTGTTAACCTTTTCATTAGAAGAATAAAGCTGGCAAGTGACAGATAAAAGACTGTGTATGTAACTTGATGTATGGTTAACGCTGGGCATACGCTGCTTGAATTTCAGCCATGTTAGCAGGAAAGTTGAGCTGTGTGTGGCCTTATCGTCATCCCTTTCACCTCCCGCACCATAGAAGTCAAATTTTCAATTGAACTTTATTGAAGGAGCCAGTCCAAAAAATTCTCGACCGAACAGCGCTTGCATTCAAGAGGAACTGCAGTCTGCTCACATAATTTGTAATAAAAACATCTTTGCCATTCTGAAGCTTGCCTCCAACCACTTTGCATATTATTTTATATATATTGTGGCTGTTAACTTCTCTGATAGCAACCAAAAGAGCACTCAGCAGAAGGTTAACTCTGGAGTGGGTATAGAGGAGCGAAAAAATTCAAAAGTGATGGGATCCCATCCAACTTTTGTACTAGACGCTCCTCCATACTCGCCCTAGTGGGGATGGGGGAATTGATGGACCTCTCTCGTTCAGCACCGCTGAATCTTGAAATGTAAAGATGGTTGCCCAGTTTGGACTTGGTTAGCACTGTTGTGTGATTTTTCCTTGTTTATGGAGAATAATTACATCAGGAGACTGGCAACAACACCAGTCATGGTCAGATGGGGTTGGAAAGTTTTTAAGCCTATATTTTGTTCATCCCTTCCAAAGTAGAGAGGGATGAATGGAAACCATTCTAATAGCCCATGTTGCTCCTTCATAGGCTGTAATAGTGAAATCTTTGGCCATATAGTGAATAGCGAATGCCCGTTGAAAAGTCCAAGAGACTGATTGTTTCCAATATACCAAATTTATCTGTCAAAAAATGTTTGACCACCTTTTTGATCTTCAATGATAAAGAATTTAATGGTATGCATTAAATACACTGTGCGTAAATATTGACGTTTTTATTAAATGGTAAGCACAATGCTTGGGGTTGTGCCATAAATCATCTCCTAGCTTTGGGTACTTCAGGGATTTACTCTCTAAACTCTGGATTGCCAGATGGACCATGCAGGAGAAGGATGTATGGGCATTCTGCAAACCGGAAAATATATTGTTGAAATTGAAAAGGAAGGATGGGGAAGGGGGAGGCAAGGGTGTTACCCTAGTCAAGTTTGGCTATGTTCATACTACTGCAGTGCAATTTTGATCCATTTTTCATCACTTTTCGACTTTGATGCATTTTGGATGTGGCTTGTATATTCGTTGGGCCCACCACGCGCTGTATATCGCACCAAAGTAGTACAAGAACCTTTTCCAGGATCGTGCCGCACAGAGTCGCATTGATGTGAATGGGCACCATGTGATTCTGTATGACTCAAGCTGCATCTGAAATCGCACTAGTGTGAGCCAGGCCTCAAAGAGAGCTTGATGAAGTAGTTGTTTTCCTGTTTAAACCTGAAATCCAGGTATATTCAGTATTGCATAGTTACAATGGTCCAGCTTGGCACAATGTTAGTACTATTGTGGTAGTCAGTGCTTCTACAGTGATCGCCGTGATCTTCTGCATCTTTCGCCAAGTGGCTTCACCACATAGGGGGTTCCTCTCTTGACACTGCCGCCATTCACAGAGCGCCTTGTTTTTTTTTTTAATGAATACAAGGGGTTCTCTAATTGGATGAGGTGGATAGGAACAGTGGAAACTCCACAATCTCCACTTCATTCACTCAAAGGACACCTAGTATTCATTGAAAAAAATACAATATATAGCTGCAGTGCCAAGTGAGTGAACCCTGCATGTGGGGAAGCCATAGGACCCAGAAGATCGTAGTGATCAGTGTAGCAGCCCTGACTACTGATTGTCCGCTTCCCCAGTGGCCCCTCAGGTATGAGATCTTTAAGTTGGACCAATATAACTATGCAATAAATATCATATCTAGAGTTCAGCTGTAAGTGCCTAAAATATTTCATTAGTCTGTATGGATATGAGGATAAAGTTATTTGTCAAGTAATCACAGCTTAGTAAATCGGCCCCAAACCCTCAGTCTTTCCACCAGATGAGATCTCAGTAAAGACGAGCAGTGCTGAAAAGCCCAGTACCCCGCATATTCACTGACATATTCACAAGGCTTTGTGTCTTCTGCCTCCAAGCAACTTTGTCTGTCGTGTACACTGTGAAGTCAGATGTCCCAGGAGCACGTCTATACATCAAGCGGTCAATATGGCTTCAAAATAGCAGAAAATCCAGAGAGGAATCTCTGTGTCTGCTTACTAGTGCTACGCTGCCTCTCACGTCAGATCAAATAGATGGGGAATACGAGCGTATATGCCTCCTGTAAAATTCATTAAAAGAGTATAAACAACAAAAAAAAAAGGAAATGTTTATTTAAGAAACATGAGCAAATTGTAAAAAAAATGAAACCCCAAGCCTTCACTAACAGGACAGGTTCGCCGTGTGTTTCCGCGCTTCTTCGTCAGCCACGTTCAAAACTTAGCAGTAAAATACTGAGCGACGAAGACTCGTCTGTCACTTTATTTTTATTAGTCTTTTTTTTTTTTCGTTTTATTTTGGCGTTGGAGGGGTTAGGAGACAACCAGTACATTCGCAGCCTCCCCAGCATCCTCTCTGAGAACTTCACTCCCCAATTGTTATGTGCGATCGGATCTGAAAGTTGCTCTCTAAGCTTCTTGTCACATTTTGACTTAATGAAGTGCAACTGAAGAGGGAATTTGGGTTCATCACGGCAGTCGCGCTGCGCTCCCTTGTTGTCAGAAAAGAGGGGTGGTTTGGGACCGCAACGCAGCGCTGCAAGTCGTTATCATTCCGGTCAGTCTGTTTAACACAAAATTAAACAAAGAACTAATTAGTGCCTCATGAATTAATAAATGCACAGTTGCTTGGCTAGAAAAAAAAATAAAAAGAAGGGGTAGCAAGAGAAGAAAGGCTGAGAGTTAGTGTCTCTGTGTCTTTGACAGGGGAGCACTTTATAACGGGGACAAGAACTTGTTCTCCCCAGTCTGTGGACACCCTAAACTTTGACATTGCTTCTTGATTGCTCCCCGTTTTATTTCCACTTCAGTATTTTGCAGCTTTGGTGGATAAACATGTACTGGATAAACATTGTTTTTTTGGTAATACCAGTTATTAATTGGCTTTCATGGCTTTTTTTTTTTCTGGCGGTCTGTAGAGTGTTGCAAATTTTGTATCCTGCATAGTTTAGCAAGTATACTTGCAACCCTATAGGGCTGCATTTATAAACTACTTTATAAAATGGTCTGTTGAGTCAAAACTTTTTTTTTTTTTAGTTTTGGATAGAATTAGGAAATGGTTAAAGCCCAACTTATCTACCCTTGCAGTGGGGCTTTGTCAAGTCTAGCTGGAGATGAAAAGGCTGTACTAATTACATTAGACCCACTCTGGACCAGCTCCAGTGCTCCCCTGGTCTCCTTCTGGTGCTCCAGTCTTTGGATGAGAACGAGGAATGTCACCAGCACACCATGGGTCTCCAAAAAATTGGTCCAAAGCTTTATTCAGCAATCACATCATGACAGCAAACCGCAAAATTTTTGTAGCCTTGCAGGACCCCTTCATCAGGCATGTGATCGCTGCATAAAGCTTTGGACCCATTTTTTGGAGACCCATGGTGTGCTTGTGACACTCCTCATTCTGATTGTTCGTGGTTCCAGCCGGTGGTCGCTTCAGCACCCACTTAGACATACAGCCACTTTTACAGGAACGTGTGCGTTGGGAAGGGTGCGTTCCAGTCTTTGGATGGTCCCTTGGCATCATCATATGCAATGCAGGGCCATTAGGCCAAGAAAAAAAGGCTGGAGAAGATCAGTTGCACTGTTGGAGGTACCCTAATAGAGCATGGAATAAAGCTGGCCACGCACCACTTAATTGGAAATTTTGTAGGGAAATTATTGATAATAATAAGTCTTGCCATCATTGAGTCAACGTATTTCATTTTAAAGTATCTTAAAATTTCATCCAGAACGGATTCCCAAAGATATTAAATGGGTTTCTTTTATGCCTAATAAAACATGTATTGAAATATGGACAATTTTTCCAATAATTCACAGTTCAAACTTCATTCATTTGAGAAAAGTTTTCCATTCCCTTGAATTTTCTCATCACTATCATTATTATTATTACAATCCAGGATTTATATAGCACCAATGGTTTGAACAGCACTTTACAATATAAAGAGAGACAGTAAAGTTACAATAAAATAAAATACAAGAGGGTTAAAAGGGCCCTGCTCATAAGAGCTTACAATCTAATAAGTTTAAAAAAGAATGCGTTTTTGGCCCCACTTACCATTAGAAAATCCAATGAATGCTCTGAAGATGATTATTTCTTAACAAAATTCTACTAGTGTATGGCCAGCATCAGGTAAGTACACCAGCCCATGTGAAAGTGCATAGAGTTGGGCTTTAAGACCCTCGTTAGGTGTTTTCTTTTTTAGCTGTCTACAACGTCCTTTCACTTCCTGTCCCAGAGACACAGCAGGAAGTAAGAGGTGATCTCTCCAAAGCAAGGGGATGTCTCCCTCTTGGGCAGTTTTCACCAGAACAGTATTCCCCATTGGAAGATCCCCTCTCTCCTCCTGTTCTTGCAACAGCTAAAAAATATTGGTTTTCCCATTACTTGTTATACCAGAGACAATGGTTGTCTGGAGCAATAGTGAGGGTGAATCCCCCATCGGAGACGCAGATAGAAATAAAAACCTCATGGAGGTTCTATCACTTCCTGATGCTATCCAGGACTAACTAAACAAAAAGTTGTTTTACGCTTTAAGGATGATCAACCATTTAGATGAGTTGTGGTACTTGGTAGGGTAAAGACCCATCCATGTTTTTGTGGCAATCATAAAGGACTGCTCATCATGGAGAACATAATTCTAGACCTCTTGGCTGGTGAGCTCCTCTCCTCGGATATATTCTGGATATTTGCTGCTCACATGCTCCAGCATGGGCAGGTTGCCTCTTTATAGTTAACTGTCAGGGACTGTTTAAACAACTTTGTTGAAGATATAAACACTTCTGCTTCTTTTGTAAAAGTCTGACGTGTGTTTATACAGGTAATACGGCAACTGTTCATTGGTGGTGGTAAAACACATTTTTGAGTATCAAAATAATTCACAAAAGTTATCATTTTTAAGCCTAAACAAATATGCTCTGCTGAAAGCAAACTGTCTCCCGCTTTCACGTGGCCGTCCCGTTCAGATCCAACTGTCAGTTATCCAGGCAGATCTGAACAGAAGCTCGGTGTTGGTCTATAGGCAGGCTGATATAAATGGATGTGTAATTGTTTACATACGATTACCTTCGAGTCCATCTAGGTCAGAAAAAAATAACCCAAAAAGGTTTACATCCTTTTCCAGTTTTTTTTTAGCTGGACAGCGGCTTATTAACACTTCTGCCTTGCAACACTAGGGTCCAATTCAGATCCTGGTCAGGACACTATCTGCATGGAGTTTGCATGTTCTCCCTGTGGTTTTGTGGAGATCTTCAACGACATGCTGGTCAGTTAAAGTGGTAGAAAAGTCCCTAACTTCATACCTCCCAACTTTTTGAGACGGGAATGAGGGACACCTATTAGCTAAAGTAGGTAGACATATAGGGCACACCCCCTGCCATGCGCCCCTTGAAGCAGAACTATACAAAAAAAAAAAAAAAAAAAGATTAGTTAAACCCACAAGTACTTTTTTTTTTTTACCGCTACTATTCCTTTATACTTGAAATTTACGAATTTAGCAATTTAGGAATTGAATGAAAGGATTAGCGATGGGAAACACTATTTGAAAGCAAAAAAGTGCATTTTATATAAAACTATACAGATCAGACCAAAATGAGGGACGAATGAGGAGGAAAGAGGGACTTTGTTCAAAATCAGGGACAGTCCCTCAAAAACAGGGACAGTTGGGACCTATGCTATCTTGACTTGTACCTACAGGTAAGCTTATATGAATATCACAATGAAGTTTTGAGAAAAATTCTGGACAGCCACACTCCAAAAATTAGCCTTTATCTGTTAAAAGGAATCAAAAAATACATGCCACAGCAGAACGGACAGAAGAGCTGACGCATTTCACACTATCAAACAGTGCTTAATCATAGCTGTGATGAGCTATGATTAAGCACTGTTTGATAGTGTGAAACGCGTCAGATCTTCTGTCCGTTCTGCTGTGGCATCTATTTTTTTATTCCTTTTAAGGAATAAAGGCTAATTTTTGGAGTGCGGCTGTCCAGAATTTTTCTCAAAACTTCATCGCTATATGCATTGCCAGCACCTGTGGCTTCCAAATAGGAGGAGAGGTTAATTTCAATCTGACCTGCCTGGAGCGGTGACATCCCTTTCTCTGTTGTCTCTGAATTTTACAATGAATATCACATCGGCAATAGTCGATGGCGTCACCCGCGCATTTGCAATGATGCTCTGCATTCAGGGGACACGATGTGCTGTGAATGCAGAGCACCGTGCCGCGCAGGAGTGACGCCATCGAGGCCTTGTCCATTCAAATGGCTGGAGCCCGTAAAGGTGGAAGCGCCAGGGGAGCCGTTACAGCCCTGCGTTTACGTTTGCAAGTCTGCCATAATTATGTGATAAACCTGCAGTGGGCCCATTTTTTTTTTTTGGGGTGGTCTACTACCCCTTTAATTGGATCATGTTTAAATCGGCCCTTGTACATGTGTATGTGAGATAGGTACCTTAGATTGGAAGTTCCTTGAGGACAAGGACTGATGTGAATGCACAATATGTAAAGCGCTACATAAATTGGACGCACTTTATAAATATCTGTAATAAATAAACATGATAGACCACCTGCCCATAGACCTAACATGGGTTCGATAAGCTCCAAAAAAACTTGAACGGACATGAACATTACAAAACAACTTCTATCTGTTCACAGATCCCATGCTGACCAGGTTTGACACTGCCTGTATGAATGGGCTCTTAGCCCACTGTCTTACAACCTGATTGCGATTCACATTTTCGGGTTAATTTATTAAAGGAAAAATGGCTATTTACTTTGCAAGGGAAGTTGCACATTGCAAAATAATTTTCCCTTAGTGAATGTGGTGAAATTTCACTTTGCAAAGAATACCCAATTGCATGCAAGGAAAATCAAAATGCATTTTTACTTGCACGTGATTGGATGATGGACCCATGATGAAGGGCTATCATCCATAACTCAGCAGTGGTGGGTTTTCTGAGCAGTGAGTCGCAATCCTGTTGCAAGGTGGTGGAGTGAGACCTTCCAAGCTGCCTTATTGACTCAGTACTACGGTATCTGAGTCCATTAGATCGGGTAAGTGCAATACCCGTCCTTGGTGGTGGATGCTCACTTATTGGTGTTATATATGGACTGCTATCCTTACCATCCATACCCAGTTTGATCACATTGGAACTTTTACAACTTCTTTAGACTGTCTTTGAGATATATAAATTATATATTTTTCTACTTTTCAATTTTTTGACACTGTGCACTTTATATTCATATGTTATATGGTCTTGCAAGATGGTCATTTGTTTGTAACTTATTCCTAGTTAAGCGCTGCAGTTTCTATATATACAGATGATGGAACTTAGCAGACCTCATTCATTGAAAATTCCTTTGCAAAGTGAACAGTCTATTTGCCTTTAATAAATCAACCTCTTTGAGTCTATTACTCCCATTACTATGTATTTCATGGGAACTCCAGTTATTTACACCAAGTACCTAGCAAAAGTCAAAATGAACAGGAAGGCAAGGACACGTCAGGGTGGAGAACTGGCCTAAGTACTTGCTTGATGTTTCAAGCCAACATGCCCTGAGGTGATGGAACAGTGGACAGTGCATTCAACTCTATCTACTGCAATAGTTCCTATGTGTTATTATTTTTTTTTTCAATGAAGGGAGATTGTGAACATTTTAGTACATCTCAATTCAGCAACATCTTTTGGAAGAATGGGGGTGGTTATTCCAGTTCTGTCTTCTATCAAGGCTGGATCTGGCGTGTAATGTGGTTTTATCATGTGAGGGTAGGAGAGTGTACGGTGTCAGTGGTTTTGCGGTGAAGGACCAGAGAGTGTATAGTGGCGGTGGTTTTGCCGTGTGATAGGAGTGTGTACATTGTCAGTGGGATGCAGCGCTCACTCACTGATGTGACTGTTCTGGAAGGAGGGGGCTGCGAGGAGTACAGGGAGGAGGGAGTCCATCCTTAAGAGGACATGTCAAGTGCAATTAGTGTTATCTGTCTAAATATGTACTGGGAACACAGCATACAAGAACAGGTTTCTATAGCTTTAATGGAGACATATGCAAGGTCATATTGCCTCATAAAATCCCCCAATCTGATTTTAGGATTACGCATTCTCAGTAAATTGGCGTTATTCTACTTGCATCACTGATAAGCTGCAGCTGAAAGACGCACGGGAAGGCAACCAAACAAAAATTCACCAAACTTTGGTTTAAAGGTTTGGGGGGCAGAAAGGTCATCCTGATGCCATCATTATAATTCTTACATGGCAGATGGTGTGTGTTTCTGTTCTTCCCAGTCTGTACTCTGTCCTCGTATAATCTCTCGATTTCCTTTTGCTGCATGGGCAGCTTCCTGGCCACACGTTATATATACTTCATCCAGACCAGACAGACAGTTGTGTTTGTTTCAGCGTTCCACTTTTCAGGTAATAGTTTCTGATCTCAGTGCCCTTCTGAAAAGCCGTTGGAATGTTGTCACCACTCGTCATAGTAATGAATGAGATGAAACATGGTGACACTGGGCAGCCTGTTTGGGTGAACTTATGCCCGGTTAGCACAGGTACATTTCAGATTAGTAAGTGACAGTACAGAAGGAGTGAGATATAACAATGGAATGAAAAACTTGTTCGCTCTATATCTTTATTCCTACTTATGGAGAAGTATTGGAAGTACTGATTGTGTTATTTCCCTAGGTTGTGGTGGAGGTGTACACCAGATGAAGAGGTGTTATAATGATTGTATACTTGACTTCTTGGAGGTGTACCAGAAGGAGTGTACATGACTTCTTTGAAAGCGCATGAGGAGTGTTCATGAGTCCATGGAGGTGTATCAGAAGAAGTGTACATGACTCCATGGAGGTGTACTAGAAGGAGTGTACATGATTCCATGGAGGTGTACTAGAAGTAGTGTACATGACTTCTTTGAAAGCGTACCAGAAGGAGTGTACATGACTCCATGGAGGTGTACCAGGGGTGTACATGGCTCCTTGGAGTTGTACCAGAAGGATTGCACATCACTTCTTTGAAAGCGTACCAGAAGGAGTGTACATGATTCCTTGGAGGCGTACCAGAAGAAGTGTATAAGACTCCATGGAGGCGTACCAGAAGGAGTGTATAAGACTCCATGGAGGCGTACTAGAAGGAGTGTACATGACTCCATGGAAGAGTACCAAAAGGAGGGTACATGACTTTGAAAGCTTACCAGAAGAAGTGTACATGACTCCATGGAGGCGTATCGGGAGGAGTGTACATGACTCCATGGAGATGTACCAGAAGGAGTGTACCAGACTCTTTGCAGGCATACCAGAAGGAGTGAACATGTCTCCTTGGAGGCGTACCAGAAGGAGTGTACATGGCTTCTTGGATGCATAACAGAAGGAGTGTACATGACTCCATGGAGGTGTACCAGGGGTGTACATGGCTCCTTGGAGTTGTACCAGAAGGATTGCACATCACTTCTTTGAAAGCGTACCAGAAGGAGTGTACATGATTCCTTGGAGGCATACCAGAAGAAGTGTATAAGTCTCCATGGAGGCGTACCAGAAGGAGTGTATAAGACTCCATGGAGGCGTACCAGCAGCAGTGTACATGTCTCCTTGGAGGCGTACCAGAAGGAGTGTAGATGGCTCCTTGGAGGCATAACAGAAGGAGTGTACATGACTCCATGGAAGAGTACCAGAAGGAGGGTACATGACTTCTTTGAAAGCTTACAAGAAGGAGTGTACATGACTCCATGGAGGCGTATCAGGAGGAGTGTACATGACTTCCATGGAGATGTACCAGAAGGAGTGTACCATACTCTTTGGAGGCATACCAGAAGGAGTGAACATGTCTCCTTGGAGGCGTACTAGAAGGAGTGTACATGGCTCCTTGGAGGCATAACAGAAGGAGTGTACATGACTCTTTTGGAGGCATACCTGAAGCAGATAACAATTCTTTTGCATTTGTGCACTGCACAGTACCATAATTTAAACTGCAACCTTTTTCATAAAGTGTTGTGTTGGTTGTAGCTACCTCCTTGTACTTACTGTCAACTCTAAGAACTGGTGATATTATCTACAGAAAGCAGGAACAGTCACTTGTGTAACACTGCCCCATGACATATTTATAGCTCTATCCTCTGGAGTAGTTACAAACTGCTCATGGATTCTTATCCTCTCTGACAATACTAAAGGCTGGAGCAGCCTTTCTCAGCCAGGGTTCTCCCAGAGGTTTCTAGGGGTTCCAACGTCTGCCTCTTAGATAAGTAACCACCAACAACAATAATCTTTTTTTAGCTGTGTGTGTGTGTGTGTGTGTGTGTGTGTGTGTGTGTGGGGCGGGGGGGTTCTTTCAAAAACCACAGGTTGAAGGAACATTCTTCCCAGTGGCTATTACACCAATGAACTGTGAGCTGTAAATCTAGTAGATATTAGCAGGAGTTCCTTGAGCCAGAGAAAGTTATTTCAAAGGTTCCTCCATGTTAAAAAGGCTGAGAAAGGCTGCCCTAGAGTGATAGTGGTGCAGGCACAGTACTTTTACTTTTCCTTCTGCTCCACATTATAATATAGAGAAGAATTTACTACAAGTAACCTGCTGGAGGTCCTCATTATCGCACTCTAGGAGGTCCGAAAAAGCCAGATGATCAGGAGCCAAGATGGCCATGAATTTCATAGGCATCAATCCCAACACTATATCAAGTGTTTTTCTAATCTGGAGATTTCGAAACCTCTTTTTTTTTTTTACTTTTTACTTTTTATTACTCTAACCAGAGGGTCCTGGGTACTCTGAATAAGTTATATTCCCTCAGTCTGATGTTCAGTCAATACCATGCTCTTTGCAACTGGCTTGTTTTTACAGACATTTCTACATGACTAAGCTCATGTTCTTTAGGTTAAATGCTATTATACTGAGTTCCCATTATAGGGAGTGTGAAATCTTTGAATCCTGTTAGTGACGTGACTAGAACAAGATGGCTTTAACTGGTGTTTTGAGTTCCTTGCTGTGTTGGGGACAATAAGAGATTGTATTAGTTTGTGTTCCACTGAGCAGACATAGGTAATCTCTCAGGCCTTGCATGGCGAGGACAGATACTGGTGTGTAAAGAGTGAGGCTTGTCATCCTGACTCTTAAATAAGAGGAAATAAAGAGGGGTGAGGATGGCAGAAAGAGAATTTTTAATCCTCCTTCTGTTGCTGTGCGGCAGCAGGGGACAGCCTGACTTTGAAAACCAAGTCAGATTTCTATCACTTAGATCTGCTCACAAAAGAGAATAGCGATATTGTGGATCGCATAATTGAAGGGATCCACGATTATCTTATGTGAATGAGGCGCTTGCTAATTTTTGGCATTTTTACACCAAACCTTATCCCTAAACACATCAGGCATTTTGAATCCTCTCTCTCTTGCCATCTACCTTCCCAGAGCTAAAAGTTTTCCTCTGTTAGATCTAGGGAACATATGGCGGTAAATAATTCAGTGGCCTCTTCCTGTGTTGTGTGCTAGACTTTTTCTAAGGAGAACTGGGGGTGAATAGAAATACGCTCTATCAGATCTGCTGGTGACATCACAGCATGGCAAGGTCATAGATCTTCTTTATCAACCCTATGACATAAAGAAATCTTTTTTTTAAATGTACAATGGACTGAATGTCTTATTTTATTGTCTATACAGTACTTATAAACTGTCCTTCCTCTGTGAACAAGTATAATTGTTACTAGAAGTGTTATGTTGATGCTTGCCACCATGAAGGACCCATCCTGTCCTATAGTGTCTACTCCTATACAACCCATCCTGTCCTATAGTGTCTACTCCTATACAGCCCATCCTGTCCTATAGTGTCTACTCCTATACAACCCACCCTGTCCTATAGTGTCTACTCTTATACAACCCACCCTGTCCTATAGTGTCTACTCCTATACAACCCATCCTGTCCTATAGTATCTACTCCTATACAACCCATCCTGTCCTATAGTGTCTACTCCTATACAGCCCATCCTGTCCTATAGTGTCTACTCCTATACAACCCACCCTGTCCTATAGTGTCTACTCTTATACAACCCACCCTGTCCTATAGTGTCTACTCCTATACAACCCATCCTGTCCTATAGTATCTACTCCTATACAACCCATCCTGTCCTATAGTGTCTACTCCTATACAACTCACCCTGTCCTATAGTGTATACTCCTATACAACCCACCCTGTCCTATAGTGTCTACTCCTATACAACTCACCCTGTTCTATAGTGTCTACTCCTATACAACCCATCCTGTCCTATAATGTCTACTCCTATACAAACCACCCTGTCCTATAGTGTCTACTCCTATACAACCCACCCTGTCCTATAGTGTCTACTCCTATACAACCCATCCTGTCTTATAGTGTCTACTCCTATACAACCCACCCTGTCCTATAGTGTCTACTCCTTTACAACAAACCCTGTCCTATAGTGTCTACTCCTATACAACCCATCCCGTCCTATAGTGTCTACTCCTATACAATCCACCCTGTCCTATAGTGTTTACTCCTATACAACAAACCCTGTCCTATAGTGTCTACTCCTATAAAACCCATCCTGTCCTATAGTGTCTACTCCTATACAACCTATCCTGTCCTATAGCGTCTACTCCTATACAACCTATCCTGTCCTATAGTGCCTACTCATATACAACCCACCCTGTCCTATAGTGTCTACTCCTAAACAACCCATCCTGTCTTATCAGGGACAATAGAAAATGCAAAATCTGGTTCAGCTCTGCATAGAAACCAATCAGCTTCCAGGTTTTTTTGTCAAAGCTTAATTCAGGGGTCTTCAAACTATGGCCCTCCAGTTGTTCAAGAACTACAATTCCCATCATGCCTAGTCATGTCTGTGAATGTCAGAGTTTTACAATGCCTCATGGGATGTGTAGTTCTGCAACAGCTGGAGGGCTGTAGTTTGAGGATCCCTGGCTTAATTGAACAAGCTGGAGTTAGAAGCTGATTGGTTACAATGCACAGTTGCACCAGATTTTGTACTCACCAGTTTTAGTAAATCCCCCCATAGTGTCTACTCCTATACATGACACATGAACTCCCAGTCATGTGCCACTTCTATATATCCCATAGGCGCATTTTCTCCCCTTTCCAGCCAAAAGATTCTAAGTTTATATGCATTATTTATTTTCCAACATTTAAAAAATATATATATACTTTCCAAAACATCCAACACGAATTGGAACAGCGAAAATAATACAGCTGGACCCACCCCAAATTGGGTGCAGTAAGAACATGAAAAAAAAAGTGTAGCCATAGGGTGGTACTATGAATACCATGACATAAACTAGTGCCACGTCCCTGGGTCAGAATATGATATTGTTAGTAGGAAATTATGGACTTTATAGGCATATACACTACAATATATAAAAAAAAAATCATCCATATTACAATTCCATTAAAAATGATCCATAGACAAACTGGAATACATTATACAATAAAGTTCTGCACCCTACAAATTTGGAATTATTGACTACCCCCTACATAACATAGCCATAGTCATATTAACACTCCAAGGCCATAGAATTTATTGCTTCTTCAAGGTATGGAGGTTCCAAATCCCAAATTGTTGTAGCTTGCTCTATATGTTTTGTGACCTTAGTCGCTTTCTCAGGAGCTTTGTTGGTGCATTTATAAGAAAAAACAGGGATACATGTTAACCCAGCCAAAAAGATTCCCAGTTTATAAGCATTCTTTATCTTCCAAAATAAAAATAATTTTTATTTTCTAAAACATCCAACACGAATTGGAATAGCAAAATGAATACAGCTGGAACCATCCTAATTCAGGTGCAGTAAGAAAGTATTCATATATACAATCCCATTCAGAAGAGGACCGTGCGCCATTGCAAGAAACATGAAGTGAGAAACTTATAATATATGCGTCCAGCCAGAAGAATAGCAATATAGGTCACCAACTACCATAGGGAGCAGAGCAGGTGATCCCACTTATACATCATTGATTTGGTCATTTCTCCAGACTTTGCCAGTCAAATGCTCCATGTCAAAAAGCTACACCCAGGTCCGAAAAAGAAAAGTGGGGAAAAAAATAGCAGGGGAAGGGGGTGAAATAGGGGATGGGTATGTGTGGGCTATGGGCAAATTTGCTCCCCGTCCACTTCATCGCCTGATAGTCTGTAACTGACAGTCAACCTTAGCCTTGGATAAGATTCCAGTGTTTATGATGTATCATGTGTTGGTACAAACTAGAGCTAACTGAAAGTCTAAATCTGATTGGTAACTTCATGCATGCTATACAGCACAGATGGACAAGTCCTCCTGCTGGGCGATCGTATTCTGACAGTCACCGCTGGCGGCAGGTGTCAGAATTCCAAAAGAGCAACTGCATAGGATTTGAAAGCAGTCGATATTTGACCAACAATCTACCATCCAGCTCCAACCAGAGGTTGGGTGGGAGGAGACCTACAGGACCAACCATGAAGCAAATTTCGACCAGCTCCTGATGACATTTGAAGAGTGTATGGCCAGCTTTAGTGGTTCTAGGAAAACATACAGCACTCCATTTGCTCTTTATACATACTGTATACTGTATACTGTCTCATACTTTGGTACCTGACACCTGTGCCCGTCCTGCAAACACCACTTGACATCTGTTGTGTTTAAATCTTTGTATATAGCTGCCAGATACATGCTATAGACACACATTGTACTGCCTGCCACATGTTTCTGTATAAACACAAATTGTGTGTACGTACACCTCCCCACCGTCCATCGCTCAGTCTATAATTTCTGTTTTTTTTTTCTTTCTGGTTAGAAATGCAAATTAAGGGTTCTTTTCTTATTTTCTATCAGGATGAAGTGAAGGTTGACTTGGTGACGATTACGGGGAGTTTCCACATAAGGTAAGGACCGTCACAGGTGCTCATTCAGTTTATAGATACTAACCTATTAACCCTCAACAAAGGTCTGACATTGACCCAGCAAAGAGTGCCTAGCGGTCAGGATGGGGGAATGTCTGGTGCCATGTGCCGTGTAAATACCTCGTAGCTGGTATTAATTACAGAGCAACCAGGCAAGAAGTAAAGTCAATCATTGACCAATTTAGAGTTTAGCTTAATGCTTGCAGATTTCGTAGGCTTTGTGTTTCTGGATGGACTGCACTATACAGCCTGTAGGTGCTCCAGCATTAAGTTGAGGCTACAGTGGGTTCAGAGAGAAGTTGGGGACTGCTGGTCATGCAACCCCATTTTCAAAGTGTTAGTTTTATGGCTATTCAGATGATAAGAGTGCCAGTGAATATGGGGGTTTACATAGCAGTGTGTGGATTTACATAGTAGAGCGTTTAGGTGCTGAAGTAGAATGCCAGGATATAGGTAAGTAGATTCCATTCCTTAAGTTAATGTAAATAAAAAATGGTCATATTGTTAATATGGTCAGTAGGAGGAATGGTGCCACATTGTCCTTTTCAGTGGGAGGAATAGTGCCCCATCATTGGTATCAGTGGGAGGAATAGTGGCCCATCATTGGTATCAGTGGGAGGAATAGTGTCCTGTCATTGGTATCAGTGGGAGGATTAGTGTCCCGTCATTGTTATCAGCGGGAGAAATAGTATCCCGTTATTGGTATCAGTGGGAGGAATAGTGGCCCATCATTGGTATCAGTGGGAGGAATAGTGTCCCGTCATTGGTATCAGTGGGAGGAATAGTGCCCCATCATTGGTATCAGTGGGAGGAATAGTGTCCTGTCATTGGTATCAGTGGGAGGATTAGTGTCCCGTCATTGTTATCAGGGGGAGAAAAAGTTGTCCCGTCATTGGTATCAGTGGGAGGAATAGTGGCCCATCATTGGTATCAGTGGGAGGAATAGTGCCCCATCATTGGTATCAGTGGGAGGAATAGTGGCCCATAATTTGTATCAGTGGGAGGAGTAGTGGCCCAGCATTGGTATCAGTGGGAAGAATAGTGCCCCTTCATTGGTGTCAGTGGTAGGAATAGTGCCCCGTCATTGGTATCAGTGGGAAGAATTGTGCCCCATCATTAGCATCAATGGGAGGAATTGTGCCCCATCATTGGTGTCAGTGAGCGGAATAGTGCCCCATCATTGGTATCAGTGGGAGGAATAGTGCCCCATCATTTGTATCAATGGGGGGGAATAGTACCCCGTCATTGGTGTCAGTTGGAGGAATAGCTCACCATCAGTGTCATTGGCAGATATTATTTCCCACAGTTGTATCAGTGGGAGTAATAGTGCCTCCTACCAGTGGAAGGACTAGTGCCCCAAGGGCCAGATAAAGGCCAACAAAGGGTCACAGTTTGGAGACCTCTGGTCTATGAGAAAAAGTTGGGGGGACATAATGTCAGCAACTTACACTACCATGAGATAAATACAAAACTACTAACAATGACAGGGCACCTATAATTTGCCACCATTAATATATTTCTTGTCTAATGAATTGTTTGAATTTCCTGCTAAATGGTCAATGAAGATAAATTATAACCTGGATTATAGGAAGGTGTGACTGGTAACTCAATCACAAATGTATATTAAGCTCCAACTCCGGGAATGCAAGGGTTAAATGCTCGTTCAATGTAGGAGCAGAGCAATATTTACCTTAAAGCCCGTTATATCTGGGTGATATGTGGGCAGCTTCCATGCACCAAGGAGCATAAATCACTGCCCACACACATAGACCTCATATTTCTACAAGCCCTGATGTAGGGGGTGATGTGTGGCCCCCCCAAATGTGTTAGCTTTTGTATTAATGTTCGAAATAGAACCTTACATTGGACTCTAATATTTCGGTGTGGTGCTTCGATTTCAGATTCAAATATTGTCTTCACATCTCAAGGTGGTTGTTTCTTGGTGCACGGAAGCTGCCTATGTATTACCCAGATGCCTCACAGGGACACCATTAGCACAACTTTGATAAAATACATTTTCAGTAGTAAAGTATGACTTACAATTATCTCAAGGTTCCAGTGCCTTCAATCTGCTACTCTTAATTCTCACTTTGGTAGGCTTCTTCCTTCTGTGGCACCGGTCCCCCAAAGCCCCTTTCTATGGGGCGCTCCAGGCTTTAGAGGCGTGATGATGCCATCAAGTACAATGCAAGGCCAATATCCCTGCATTACATGTGAGGACGGCACAGGACTGTCCACAACCTGTAGCGGAAAACAGTGTCGGAACGAGGATTATGGTTAAGCATTACACCTTTTTCCTCTACCCCTAGACTTAATGAGCATTTAATCTTGCAATGTGGGGGTCCCCCACGGCATGGTGTTTTTTTTAGTAATTCCCGGGGTTGGGCTTTAAAACAATTCAGGATGTGTATGCATTAAATATATATTAAAATTCTCCTTCAATAGGAAACTGTCAGTTACTTTATTGTGTCCCTCTTAAGAGTACTGAATGGCTGTGATGAGGCAGGTGAACAGTAGACATAGGCTATCTATCTATCTATAGGTCTGAAAAGCCCTCGGAGCTCTCTGGTGACCTGTGTGTTGTGATGCCTTGTTTTTTATGGTCCGGCCGGTGTCAGAGGCTACTAGCGGATCAGCAGTTTATGTAAATAGTTGTGATGTAACATGCTCAGGTCTTGCAGGCCGGTTCAAGACATCCATCACTCTCAAGGCACACAGGGGCATCCAGACACTAGCAGCATGTGCCCTACTCTGGATCTGTTTGGTTTTCTTTTGTTGTCTCTTTTTTTTGCATTTTGGTTCCCAACTGTGAAGCACTTTTTCTTTGTCCTTTCAACTTTTTTTTTTTAAATTCTCCCCCTCCCCTCCCCCCCATCTCAAACCCCTCCCTAAATCACCCCCCCTGCTTGTTTAGCTTTCGGCTTCTATTCTGACTTCAAAGCCCTCCCCAATCATTGTCTATGAGCTGCAGGCAGTGGCCTTGAAATAGGAACACAGGAGAGCACACTGCAGGTCACGTTAGGGCATCATGCCTGTGAGTGTGAATGGCTGTTCTGGGATTCTTACTATTCATACTCCTGAAACCTGGTTACCGGTCTCTGCTGGCACCGTACGTCTTTCCCTCTAATGCTTACACACTGTTTCCCACCCTAACATCCCCATAGGAGTGGAGCCAACCTCTGTGCTAGAACATGGGAAGTAATAGGGGGTTTCACCTATTACCCCTCTTATACCTTTCCATATCCAACAACCTTTTACAGGAAACTCCAGGAATTAGATAAAATCTACCTTTGAAGTCACCTCTGACTTGCACGGCAAGGGTTAAATGCTCATTAGGTCTACAGGGAGCTGAAGAGGATGCATTACTTTATCCCCACTCTGGGCAGCTCCAGTGTTCTCCACCTCTTCCTCCAGCATGCCAGACTTTTAGTGGTCTTCAGTGTCATCAAGTACAACTAGAAGAGACTACCATACTTACCTTATCCCCACTCCGGCCAGCTCCAGTGTTTTCCAACTCTCCCTCCAGCACACCGGGCATTTGGTGGTCCTTCAAGGTCATAAAGTACAAACTGAAGAGGTTGCCATACTTACCATACCCACCTCTGGCCAGCTCCAGTGCTCTCCACCTCTACCGCTGGCATGCCAGGCTTTGGGTGGTCCTTTAGTGCCATCAAGTACGAGCTGAAGAGGTTACCGTACTTAACTTACCCCTTCTCCACGCCCCACACTCCAGTGCTTTCCACCTCTTCCTCCAACACTCTGAGCTTTGGGTGGTCATTCAGTGTCATGTACAAGCTGAAGAAGCTGCTATACTTACCTTAAACCCACTCTGGCCGGCTTCAGCACTCTTCTTCTCTCCCTTCGGTGCTCCAGGCTTTGACTGGCCCTTCGACATCATCATATACAATGCATTATTAGCCCTGCATTGTACATGGAGGAGGCAGGAGTGGAACCTCTTTAGAGAAGAGCCTTCAGGGGGCTGATTGCACCACTGGAGAGACCCTTTCCCCCTGCTCTGGCCAGCTCCAGTGCTTTCCACCTCTCCCTCTGGCACGCCAGACTTAAGGTGGTCCTTTAGTATCATCAAGTACAAGCTGAAGAGATTACTGTACCCAACTTACCCCTGCTCCAGCCAGCTCCAGTGCTTTCCACCTCTTTCTCTGATGCTCTGAGCTTTGGGTGGTCATTCAGTGTCATCATGTACAAACTGAAGAGGCTACTATACTTACCTTAAACCCACTCTGGCCAGCTTCAGCAGTCTTCTCCTCTCCCTCTGGTGCTCCAGGATTTGTGTGGCCCTTCAGCATCATCATATACAATGCATTATCAGCCCTGCATTGTACATGGAGGAAGCAGGAATGGGACCTCTTTAGAGAAAAGCCCTCAGAGGACCAGGTGCACCACTGGAGAGACCCTGCTGAAGTATAGAATACTTGCCTTCTTCCTGACTCCAGCAGAGTCCATCCAGCTGTGCAACCTGTTCCCTCAAGCCTCCTGTCTCTGTGCTGTGGCCGTGGTCATATTTCTGACTCTGTCACGTACAATGCAGGGTAAACAGCATTATGAAGATGATGCTGAGGGGCCTCGCAAAGCCCAGAGGGCTAAAAGGAGATGAGAAGAGCACTGGAGCTGGCTGGAATGGGGGTAAGGTAAGTATTGCATTCTCTTCAGCTCTCCCTGAACTTAAAAACCATTTAATTCTTGCAGTGAGGGAGGCCACTGCAAGGGTAGATTTTGTCTAACTCCTGAAGATGGACTTTAAGTTGTTTGTAAATGGTTATGGGATGCAGAGAGGAATAACATGGCTAATAGGTAAAACCCTATTTCTTCCCATGTTGTAGCACAGAGGATGGCCCTATCCCAATAGTGATGGTAGGGTAAGAAAGCATGTATCAACTTCTTTTTGCAGCCAAACCTCAGTAGTCACCTGCGTCCTTCCAGATCTAAACAGTCAGACGTTACAGAGTTACAACATTAAAGCAATGGTTATATGATCTCCACCTTTTATAATTTTTTACTTTGAAATGGAACGTTAGTGGGAACACCTGTCCAGAACCTACCAGGCAGTATACTTTTGCTCCTGAACAGATGTATTATACCAAACAGATTTAAAAAAAACAGATTTAGATCAAAGCAAAGTCCATCAGTGGATTGGTACAATGTGCGTCTATACGAACCTCCGCTGGTTAGCAGTAGTGTGCTTACTCCCAGAATTGGTATGGAAATTATACTGATTTATACACACTTAATGGCTTAGTCTCTTTGCTCTTCAGAGATGTCCTGTGGAGAAGAGGTTGGAAAACACAGAATTAGTGATTATTAGATAATGGAGAATCAAAATTATATAGAAAATTCCTGATAATTGAGGTCGCTTATCTCCATTTAACTTTATTCCGACACTAATAGCCCCCCCTGCTAGGCAGAAAACGTTCTGTTTGGCCTTTCTTGTTGGTTACAAGGGATGCCGGCCGTACGCAGTACAGTTTTCTGTCCAGTTTGATGCTTTACAAATAAACATTTATCTCTTGGGGCATTTGTATAAAAACAATGTACAAGTGGATCACAGTAAATGGAGATAATTTTGGCGATCAAATAAAAAGATCAACATGTCTTTTCTTCCAGCACATCACTAGATCTGGTCCTTGCTCCAGGAGGCAGATTCTGGTACTTGTATATGTCTGCTTAGTTTAACAAGTAGTGATGAGTGTGGGTTTGGGCTTGGGTTTGGTCTAAACCCAAGTTTGACCGAACCCAGAAGTTAGATGTCATTCCTGGGTCAAAGAGATGCAGGTAGAAGATTCTTCGGCCTGCGGTTGACATACGCAAAGGGATGGGGATGCTTGTGACATAATTGACCTAAAATGGGCACATGGCCATTATTTGGTCAATGTAATTCACCTACTGTAGTATGGCCATGTGTGTCACATTGTGTTCACATTAGACCAGCCTCTATATATTTCCCACCCACAACTCATTGGCCCAGCTTAATTCCAGGTTCAGAACAAACCCAAGTTCCTCCTATTACCAAGCAGGATAGCAGTACTTCCTAGTTCTTCAATAGCGTGTGTTACCACCGATTCATTTTGATATGGTGCACTTAAAGACTTGGCATGGTTGAGTATTGGGTTGATTTTCAGTCTGGTCATCAAGAGACAATTCAAGTAGAAGTCCTAATGCCACGCATGTCATCCCTTTAATTCTGTAGAGAACCTACCTTTAATGTGGGTACAAAAAGTAACGAAGTCAAGTACCTGCCTGTTGCAACCAGTATTCATCAGTAAAAGATTATTTATTTTTTTGCTGTTGGTGATATGGGTCACTGCACATTGCTCTTTGCCTTGTTGAATATGCCAGTGTTGCTCACGTCACATATTTCGGTAGGGCTCACTAGAGAAATATAGCTAGACATAGACCCAAGATGGAATTTGAAAGCTGTGAATCCAGAAAACATGTGAGCACAGCAATGGAGCAAGCTTATAGGCATATTAGCATGATCTCGTAGAATGGTCACATTTTCTATTTTCCATCTCCTGACTTAGTCGGCCGGTGAGCCACATTCATTTAAAGTGACATGAAGTAATGTTTTTTTGCTCTCAGTAGTGTGCTATGCCACCACACACTTGGTAAACTACCTACTCTTAACCCCTGAGTTGGCCCTTTTTGGTCTAATTAACATCCCAGATATCAAAATATCAAGAGGCTGTAAACAGCTTCTTATTGTCCCTTGTGGCACGGAAAGTTATTCTTCCTCGGTGGATTTACCCAGAACCTCCCACCACTTCTCTGTCCATAGCTAAATTATTTTATGTTTTCTGTATGGATATGGTGGAGGCTTCCTTATGTAAGGACTCACAGGTTAAACATTTCTTCGAGGTTTGGGAATCCTTTATTCAAACCTTGCCCTTACGTACTCAACAATCTATAGTACAATGTTTTCAATACACCCAGTGGTACCAATGACCTCCCCCCATTGACGTCTTGCCCCCCCATTTAACCCATAATATCTTTTTTAATCTGTGGACTGAGGCTTCCCCCATTTTCCTCTAGCTCTTAACTACTAGACCAGGGATAGGCAGATGGTTAGATATAAGGCTAGGATAGGCAACCCCTGGCACTGGTGCCGCAAGCGGCACGCCAAGTCTCTTTTGCCGGTACTCGACTCATCAGCAGAGCAGTGCAGGGAAGTGTCAGTGAGACACTAATGCATTCCAATTTCAGAGTTCCCCATGCCGTACCTGCACTGAGGGGGAGGCACTGCGCCCCCACACATTGTACAAGATGGGAAACATTGTTCGGTTCTCTAACTTTGCTGTAGCTGCGATCATCAGCTTTTGTGATGGGGAAGAGATTGGGTGCAGTTCTGCTGGGGGGCTGTCCCTCTTTCCAGGAGGAGGAGGAGGACTGTCTTGACTACTGCTAAAGCAAATCACAGTCCTGCTAGCCCCGTCCACTTTCTGGAGGAAGATGACTCGCTTGGTTGCCACACCTATCTCAGAAAGAAGGTATTTCCCCGTGATTGCGAAAACACAATCAGGTGACAGTTTGTGGAATTACTGTTGAGCTTCTGGGAAATTTGTTGAAATTATTCCTGAACCTTTGCCTCACTTACTACGGAACCCCAGAACTCTGTGTCCCTTTAAGCCACAGCCAGTATTCAGCGCAATGAAAATCACACCCAACCACTTTTTCTCAGCTGCGGGGACCTAACTTATGATCCTGCACACAGGCCCACTGCTTTCAGAAAATGCCCCTGACCTGAGCTCATCATTGCGCATCCATTCCAGATGCTTGTATGTGACATCCCATACATCCCATACATCACATACATTACATACAAGCATGTGGGCTGGATGTGAGAGGTGGATCAGCAGGATGAGTGTGCCAGGACAGGTAGATGTGTCTCATCTCTGCTTCCTTTCACCACTCTGCATATCACACATATCATAGATGAGAAGAGGGTACAGTGGTGGAACAGATGAGCAGGAGGGTACAGCGGTGGGGAAAATAAGCAGGAGGGGTTCAGAGGTGGGATAAAAGAGCAGGAGGGTACAGCGGTGGGGCAGATGTGCAGGTACAGCGGTGGAAGAGATGAGAAGGGGGTTCAGCAGGGGGACAGAAGAGCAGGGGGGTACGGTGATGGGCCAGATGAGAAGGGGGTTCAGTGTTGGGGCAGAAAAGCAGGGGGGTAGAGCAGTGGGGCAGATGAGCAGATGGGTTCAGTGTTAGGACAGATGAAAAGGTGATTTAGTAGTGAGAGAGAAGAGCATGGGGATATGGTGGTGGAGCAGATGTGCAGGGAGGTACAGTGGTGGGGCAGATGAGAAAAGGGGTACATTGATGGGGCAGATGAGTAGGGGGGTTACAGTGGTGGGACAGAAGAGCAAGGGGGTACAGTGGTGGGGCAGATGTGCAGGAGGTACAGTGGTGGGAGGGATGAGAACGGGGTTCAGCGGTGGGACAGAAAAGCAGGGGGTACAGTGATGGGGCAGATGAGCGGGAGGATTCAGTGTTTAGCCAGATTAGAAGGGGGTTAGAGTGGTGGGAAAGATGAGCAGGGGGGGGATTCAGTGTTGGGGCAGAGGAGAAAGGAGGTACATTGGTGGGGCAGAGAAGCAGGGGGGTACAGAGGTGGGGCAGATGTGCAGAGGGGTGCAGAGGAGAAAGAAGGTACATCGGCGGAACACAGGAGCAGGGGGTTACAGTGATGAGGCAGAAGAGCAGGGGGAACAGAGGTGGGACAGATGTGCATGGAGCTACAGTGGTGGGGCAGCTGAGAAAGGGGGAACATTGGTGGGGCAGATGAACAGGGGGTTACAGTGGTATGACAGATGAGCAGGGGGGTACAGAGGTGGGGCAGATGTACAGGGGGGTACAGAGGTCCACTCTCTAATGTGTACTTGTCTCAAAATATTTTCCGTCTGCTGACACCAAGAGAAAAATGGTAACGGGACAGGATCTCAAGCTGATTGACAGCCTCAGCTCTGTTCCTGTGTGCTATTTGAAGGGAGGTGTGTCCCTTTCCTCCAATCAGCTTTTAGAGCTCTCCTCGATGAGCTCTGCAGAGTGTAACTTCAGCTGTCCGCCCCTTTTTTCTGAACTATCAGACAAGCTTATAAATTTTGGACTTTAAATGGATCTAGAGAAGAGAAGACTGTAGATACTGTAGATACAACTTATGTAGGAGAATTTGTTTCATCCCCGTGTATCACCTGAGGATGGTCCCTTCACTGGGTATATGGACGGTTTTACAACCACTTTAAGACTATTACAATAAAGTTGCTGGAACAATAAGTTGTTTTAATGAGATGGCATCATGCTGTGATTGTGTCTTTGAACACACAGAGCACTTATAGAAGCTGCATGCGGTAATATACGGTGATCCACTTTCTTCTGGTGGGGTCAGAAATGTACGGCTCCTGGAAATGGAGTGAACTCTTTACATGAAGGAAGCTGGAGAAAGTACAGATAATGAGACATGATGTAACCAGATTGTTAGCCGTCCATTATGGGCTAATGAATTCTTTGTTTGCCCTCCACTCATTGTCCTGAGAGGTGTTTTCTTTCACTTGTCTGCTTGTCCTCTCCCATCACATTCACTTTCCTGGTGATGTGGTTACAGAGGGGGTCATGGAGGAACCATGGTTTTGTTGGGATAAGGAACCTATGAATTGCAGATCTGGTCTAGAGCACATGAAAAAAACATTTTTTTGTGATACCACCTAGGCTTTAATTGGAATAATGGTTATTTGGAAAGGCTTGGCTTGGTTTCTTTTCTTTTAAAACGAGCAATTTGTTCACTTAGACCAGGGTTTCTCAACCAGGGTTCCGTGGAATCCAAGGGTTCCTCCATTGGTTGCTACGGGTTCCTTGAGCAATGACCAATTTTTGCCTCTCGGATAAGTTCAGAGTGACACCCATGATCTTTTTAGCTATCTGTACGGGGGGGGGGGGGGATTCTTCCCCAAGACCACAGATGTAAGGAGCACTCTTCCACTGACCATTGCACCAATGTATCATGAGTTGTAGATATAGCCATTTTTTAACAGGTGTTCCCTGAGACCGAAAAGGTTATTTCAAGGGTTCCTCCGTGTTGAAAAGGTTGAGAAAGTCTGACTTGGACCTTTCTCAGCTGGGGTTTAGGAGCCCTAGGGTTTCCTACAGATGGGTTCCTTGAGCTGTGGCTAATTGACCTCCCATCTGAAGGTTTCCAAATAATCCTGGCTCCAGCACCACTTGGCAGAGCCAGTGGTATGGCATGATCCTTTTAGTTCTCTCTAAGGGGGACCATCTTTGTTTCTACTACTTGAGAAAAAAAGATTGGATGGCGCTGGAACCTTAAAGTAGAACTATAGGCAAACTTTTGTTTCCATTTGGGATAGAGTAAGTTATAACCTCTGTCAGATTTTTTTTTCGCCAAAAGTGTCCAATTTCAGGGATTTCCCTTCACTTCCTGTCTCACAGGCAGACAGGAAGTGGTAGGGAATTCCTTGGGGACCCCCAGATCACCAGAACTAGTGTCCCCATTGCATGATATCCCCTCTATTACTTTTCTGGGGACAACCCAAAATTTGGGATTTTTTTTAACTTTTACTTTCAGTGATAAGGGTGAGCAGAACAAATAGGGTGAATCTGCCTAACGGGGGCACAGACAGCAATAAAAACTGACGGGGGTTCTAATCCATCTTCACTCTATCCAAAACTAAAAAAAAAAAAAAAATAGCTTTTCCTTTAGTTATACTTTAAGTGGAAAATAAAACCTTCAATTGGTTTATTGTTACATTTTACTGTTCTGTTCCCAAAGGTGTATCTAGGACTCAGGGGTCTCAAACTGGCGGCCCTCCAGCTGTTGCGAAACTACAAGTCCCATCATACCTCTGTCTGTGGGAGTCATGCTTGTAAATGTCAGCCTTGCAATGCCTCATGGGACTTGTAGTTTCGCAACAGCTGGAGGGCCGCCAGTTTGAGACCCCTGATCTAGGTGGTATGTACTCTGCTTCCATACACTGAAGGAGCCTTTGGGCTGTAAACATATTGGTTAGATCAGAAGATTGGAGCGCCACAATGAAAAGCTGAATTCCAGAAGAAAAAAAAAAGATTTTATTCCAATCTGTAATACATAACAAAATAAGGGGTGACTCGCTCCCCTAGGTTTGAAAGGCAGTGCCACATCCAATGTACAGATACATATAAAGAAAAATTCCACCTAAGTGGACTTTAACGGCACTTGTAAGAAATTATAGATAGTAAAAAGATATAGAAATATATAAAAACTAAAAAAGTTTATTTATTTGAAAACAACACATGTTAAAACATTGTATACATAGAATTCAACGAAACATTTACATAATAAATAGATTCAGTATTATCACCAAATGGTGGATTTTTACAGAGGCTCTTTTCACACCCAACGCGTTTTGGGATATACAGTATTCTAGTCCTTCTTCAGGGGTGTAGAAGATAAGAGAAATTCATCTAGGGTAATTAGAATATGAAATCATGAGTGAGTTACCACTACATGTGGATTTGTGTATATTAATCCACTTGAAGTTACTATCTTTTTACTATCTATAATTTCTTACAAGTGCCGTTAAAGTCCACTTAGGGGAATTTTTCTTTATATGAATCTGTAATACATTTTCCCTTGCAGGGTCCTACGGAGCCACCCTTGCATTTGCGCTCCCAGCAGCAGACTACAGGACAACGTTGTTACACTGCCTGGGTTGACAACCATGGACAGCCCAAGAGGACAATAAACCTCAAAGACACGCCTCTAATCCTCCTACAAGGGAGAATGATTGACAGCGCCTCCTGTGGCAGCGCTGTCACTTCAACAACAAGGAGCAGCGGAGGCGTGTCTTCCCTGTGTTGTCCTCTGGGGGGCACCGGTGCATGTGGGGTCAGGGAGCATCTTTACAAAATTTTAGTTGGGGACAGAGGAAGGAAAGGGGGAAGGCATGCACTGGGTATGATGGGACATACAGTCCCTAGGAATCTAACATGGTCAATAGTAATGTGTGTGTTCACCCCAACATGAAGTTTGAGAAAGTGGCACATGTGCAGCCGGAGCACTATGCAGGGGAGCAATTGGAAAAAGGCACGTTATAATGTGTAGTGAGAAACCATTTTCTTATCTCGGTTAAAAAAAAAAAAAAAAAAAGTAGTACTTTCATAGAAAAGTGGAGGTTTCTGCAAATTGTGTTGGTTGGCATAATCATTACTTTTTTTATTTTATTTTTGTGCATCAAAAGAAAAGGACTTACAGGATGTGACCGCAATTTTATTGTCTTCTTTATGTATTGCACCACCTTTATTTCAACATACCGCGTATTGTAATGTGAAGTGAAATCTTTCATATTTCTTGGGTGACGAATTATAAGAGGGAGTTGTTGGGGGACACAAGGTGGGCACCCATACCTGTACAACATTATATACTATATTGTCAAAAGTATTGGAATGCCTGCCTTTACACACACATGAACTTTAATGACATCCCAGTCTTAGTCCGTAGGGTTCAATATTGAGTTGGCCCGCCCTTTGCAGCTATAACAGCTTCAACTCTTCTGGGAAGGCCGTCCACAAGGTTTAGGAGTGTGTCTATGGGAATGTTTGACCATTCTTCCAGAAGTGCATTTGTGAGGTCAGGTACTGATGTTGGATGAGAAGGCCTGGCTCGCAGTCTCCGCTCTAATTCATCCCAGAGGTGTTCTATCGGGTTGAGGTCAGGACTCTGTGCAGGCCAGTCCAGTTCCTCCACCCCAAACTTGCTCATCCATGTCTTTATGGACCTTGCTTTGTGCACTGGTGTGCAGTCATGTTGGAACAGGAAGGGGCCATCCCCAAAATGTTCCCACAAAGTTGGGAGCATTACATTGTCCAAAATGTCTTGGTATGCTGACACCTTAAGAGTTCCCTTTACTGGAACTAAGGAGCCAAGCCCAACCCCTGAAAAACAACCCCCACACCATAATCCACCATAATCCCCCCTCCACCAAATTACTTGGACCAGTGCACAAAGCAATGCTCCTTCATCCAGAGTGTAGCCACCCTAATACAGGAGGTGTGTCCTGGCAGATCACCAGGTGAAAACAAGAGGGGGAAAAAGCCTGAAAAAGAAAAGGAATTGAGCCACCACATCTAATGATTGTTAAAGAGGACGTCCGCCCCCCCCTTTAAGAATTAAAAGTCAGCAGCTACATATACTGTAGCTGCTGACTTTTAACATTAGGACACTTACCTGTCCTGGAGTCCAGCGATGAGGGCACCACAGACGATCTTCGGATCGGCCGGTCAGGTGCTGCCACGGCCATTGCTACTAAGGGAACCCGGCAGCGTTGCTTTTTCGGCTTCATGGCTGGGCCCCTACTGCACATGCGCAAAGCTCGCTACGCTCTTTCACTGGCCATCAGAAGAGGAGGGAGGAGGAGTGGGACTGAGCTGCTGACATGGATCGTCATGGTCCGGTCTTCCGGAAGGTATCTGCTCCCCACCAAAAGGGGGGGGGGGGGATAAAATGAGCGGAAGTTCCACTTTTGGGTGGAAGTTCCACTTTTGGGTGGAACCCACCGCTTTAAGCTGCAATATATAAATATAAAAATTTTCGTTTGGGGTTTAATTTCACTTTAAATATATACAGCGCCTTGAAAAAGTATTCATACCCCTTGACATTTTCCACATTTTGTCATGTTACAACCAAAAATGTAAATGTATTTTATTGGCATTTTATGTGCTAAACCAACACAAAGTGGCACATAGTTGTAAAGTGGAAGGAAAATGATAAATGCTTTTCAATTTTTTTTTTATAAATAAATATCTGAAAAGTGTGACTTGCATTTGTATTCAGCCCCCTTTACTCTGATACCCCTAACTAAAATCTAGTGGAACCAAATGCCTTCAGAAGTCACCTAATCTGTAAATTGAGTCCACCTGTGTGTAATTTAATCTCAGTATAAATACAGCTGTTCTGTGAAGCCCTCTGAGGTTTGTTAGAGAACCTTATTGAACAAACCGCATCATAAAGGCCAAGGAACACACCAGACAGGTAAAGTGGTAGAGAAGTTTAAAGCAGGGTTAGGTTATAAAAAATTATCCCAAGCTTTGAACATCTCACAGAGCACTGTTCAATCCATCATCCGAAAATGGAAAGAGTATGGTACAACTGCAAACCTACCAAGACATGGCCGTCCCCCTAAACTGACAGGCCGGGCAAGGAGAGCATTCATCAGAGAAGCAGCCAAGAGGTCCATGGTAACTCTGGAGGAGCTGCAGAGATCCACAGCTCAGGTGGGAGAATCTGTCCACAGGACAACTATTAGTCGTGCTCTCCACAAATCTGGCCTTTATGGAAGAGTGGCAAGAAGAAAGACATTGTTGAAAGAAATCCATAAGAAGTCCTGTTTGCAGTTTGTGAGAAGCCATGTGGAGGACACAGTAAACATGTGGAAGAAGGAGCTCTGATCAGATGAGACCAAAATGTAACTTTTTGGCCTAAAAGCAAAACACTATGTGTGGTGGAAAACTAACACTGCACATCACCCTGAACACACCATCCCCACTGTGAAACATGGTGGTGGCAGCATCATGTTATGGGGATACTTTTCTTCAGCAGGGACAGAGAATCTGGTCAGAGTTGATGGGAAGATGGATGGAGCCAAATACAGGGCAATCTTAGAAGAAAACCTGTTAGAGTCTGCAAAAGACTGGAGACTGGGGTGGAGGTTCACCTTCCATCAGGACAACGACCCTAAACATACAGCCAGAGCTACAATGGAATGGTTTAGATCAAAGCATATTTATGTGTTAGAATGGCCCAGTCAAAGCCCAGACCTGAATCCAATTGAGAATCTGTGGCAACACTTGAAAATTGCTGTTCACAGACGCTCTCCATCTAATCTGACAGAGCTTGAGCTATTTTGCAAAGAAGAATGGACAAAAATGTCACTCTCTAGATGTGCAAAGCTGGTAGAGACATCCCCAAAAAGACTTGCAGCTGTAATTGCCGTGAAAGGAGGTTCTACAAAGTATTGACTCAGGGGGGCGCCATACAAATGTACACCACACTTTTTACATATTTATTTGTAAAAAACGTTGAAAACCATTTATCATTTTCCTTCCACTTCACAATTATGTGCCACTTTGTGTTGGTCTATCACATAAAATCCCAATAAAATATATTTACGTTTTTGGTTGTAACCTGACAAAATGTGGAAAATTTCAAGGGGTATGAATACTTTTTCAAGGCACTGTAAGTGGTCAAGTATCTGGACGGACATACCTGATGCCGAACCCTCCATCACAGCTCCTGGCAATGACCATACCTGATTACACGGCATTGATCTGCAGGATATACTCAGATTTGTGGCTGCAGACAATGAAAGTTTGGTGATTACTAGCGGCAGGAGCTAAATAGCCCTGTAACTGGTATGAAGGTTAATTCATGGTCCGCTAAACAGGAAAAATATGATAGGACTGTCAGACAGAATAGAGGGAGAAGGGGGAGGGGGGGGGGTAGAATCTAATCTAAAGGCAGAGGCTGCTGTGCTGTAAAACATATACAAATGCCAATAGACCCGAGACACGGCCTCTCTCTGCTCCCGGTGTGATCGGATTAAAGGTACCGGCCTTAGGCTGGCCAAAGTACAATTTTGTTCAAAATTTTTTGTTTTAAGTAAATAATATTTTTTTCTATTTTCTAATTATGAATGGGATACAATTCATTCATTTCCAACCATAGTATCCGGAAAACTGGAAGGAGCAGGATGGAACATTTTTCTCAAATGAATAGGAAACAGTGAATTGAGTTAATGACTAAGCGCTAACATTTGCGCAAAACGCGTCTACCTCTTTGTCCCCTGCTCCATCTGTCAACCACTTGTCATATGAAGCTTCAGTAAAAGGATTTTTGGAAGTGCAGCCGTCCGGAATCATTTCCTTATGTAACAGTGAATGAAGTTTTCACCCAGGAATTTACATTCGTTCTGTAATCAAGTGTAAAATCAAATTCAATTTTGTACTTTCGAACGACATTTGTCGTATACTGAAAACTTTTGTTGGGATATTCGGATGAACGTTCGTTCAAAAATTGATCGGGGGGTATGGCCATCTTTAGATCTGCTTTCTTGCTTTTGTTAACGGTGGGAATGAGAAGTATTGAGCGAGAGAGTAAATCCTCAGTCTTATTCCAAAATCGATTCAATTCATTATTTTCCTCAAAGTTCTACAAACAATCCCCCATAATGACATGTGAAGGAAGTTTGTTTGAAATCTTTGCAAATTTATTAAAAATAAAAAAATCCCGTGTACATAAGTATTCACAGCCTTTGCTCAATACTTTGGTGAAGCACCAGTGACACCCTCAAGTCTTTTTGAGTATGATGCTACAAGATTGGCACACCTATTTTTGGGCAGTTTCTCTCATTCTTCTTTGCAGGACCCCTCAAGTGCCATCAGGTTGGATGGGGAGCGTCAGGGCACAGCCATTTTCAGATCATTCCAGAGATGTTCAAGAGGGTTCAAGTCTGGGCTCTGGCTGGGCCACTCAAGGCCATTCACAGAGTTGTCCCATAGCCACTCCTTTGTTATCTTGGCTGTGTGCCTATGGTTGTTGTCCTGTTGGAACGTTCACTCCAGTCGGAGGTCCAGAGCGCTCTGGAGCAGGTTTTCATCAAGGATGTCTCTGTACATTGCTGCATTTATCTTTTCCTCGTTCCTGACTAGTCTCCCAGTTCCTGTCACTGGAAAGCATCCCCACAGCATGATGCTGCCACCACCATGCTTCACTGTAGGGATGGCATTGGCCAGGTGATGAGCGGTGCCTGGTTTCCTCCAGACATGACATTCGCCATTCAGTCCAATGAGTTCAATCTTTGTTTCATCAGACCAGAGAATTTTGTTTCTTATGGTCTGAGAGTTCTTCAGGTGCCTTTTGGCAAACTCCAGGCAGGCTGTCATGTGCCTTTTACTGAGAAGTGAATTCCATCTGGCCACTCTACCATAGAGGCCTGATTGGTGGAGTGCTGCAGAGATGGTTGTTCTTCTGGAAGGTTCTCCACTCTCCACAGAGAAACGCTGGAGCTCTGTCAGAGTGACTATTGGGTTCTTGGTCACCTCCCTGACTAAGGCTCTTCTCCCCCGATCGCTCAGTTTGGACAGGCGGTCTGCTCTAGTAAAAGTCCTGGTGGTTCCAAACTTCTTCCATTTACGGATGATAGAGGCCATTGGGACCTTCAATGCTGCAGAAATGTATCCCCAGATCTGTGCCCCGATACAATCCTGTCTTGGAGGTCTATGACAATTCTTCGGACTTTATGGCTTCGTTCAGTGATGGTGAACCTTGGCACCCCAGATGTTTTGGAACTGCATTTCTCATGATGCTCATGCACTCTGCAGTTTAGTTGAGCATCATGGGAAATGTAGTTCCAAAACATCTGAGGTGACAAGGTTCGCCATTACTGTTAGCTGCCTTCTTTCCTCTGCTATCAGCATGAATCACTTCTGACAAGTTTTCCTGACACCAAGAGAATAATGGTGACAGGGGAGGGATCTCCAGCTGATTGACAGCCTCAGCTCTGTTCCTGTGTGCTATGTGAAGGGGGGTGTGCTCCTTCCATCCAATCAGCTCTCAGACCTCTCCTCACTGAGCACTGCAGAGTGTAGCTTCAGCTCTCATAGTTAGTCTGGATGAAAAAAGACATGAGTCCACCAATTAAAGGGGGAAAAAAATATACGCGATCCTCTACCACAGTTAATCCAGAGGAAGGCGAAAAACCCCAGCAAAGCATGATCCAATTTGGTACAGCAGGGGAAAAAATTCCTTCCTGATCCCCAGAGAGGCAATCGAATAATTCCTGGATCAACTTTACCTATAATATTAGTATCCAGTTATATTATGTGTATCTAGGAAAGAATCCATGCCTTTCTTAAAACAATCTACTGAGCTGCACAGAACCACCTCTTGAGAAAGCTCTCTGCCCCCTGTTTTCTGACAGCTCAGACAAGCTTTATAATTTCTGCACTTTAAATGGATGTAGAGAAGAGAAGACTGCATATAAACAGGTACAACATATGTAGGAGAATTTGTTTTATCTCTGTGTATCACCTGAGGCCAGTCACTGCACTGGGTATATGTGAGGGATTACAACCACTTTAAAGCAGAACTAAAGGTAATGATACTTATCTCTGTTCCAACGTCCAACGCCCTCAAAGTCCCTTGCCAGTGCCGGAATCTTTTTCTGGGCGCTGGTCTTGATTGGCCAGCAGAGAATGATGTCACGCCCACGCATGCATGGTAGTGAAGTCATCACCGCACACAGGTAGTGCTCTGTAATGTAAACTGAGCTGCACATGCGCTTAAATCCAAAGCACTTGTATCCAATTTAGTGAGAGGGAGGGGGATGGAGCCAGGGGAAAATAATAGATTCATTTTTGGGGTGAAGGACCACTTTAATGAGCTGTGTGTACTCTGTGTATGACAGTATGTTTTTAAAACAAGACCACGTTTGTTCCAGACTGTTGAGATTTGTTTTCTAATATTAGGGTTGCACCGATATTGATACTAGTATCAGTGCCAATACCGAGCATTTGCACGAGTACTTATACTCGTGCAAATGCTTCGATGCCTAATCCAAACCCTAGGCGATGAGGGTCGTTAGAAGCACCAATCTCCCTGTATAGATTTCAATAAATCAGCTGACTGTAGCTTCTCCTCCTCTCTCTCCCGCGGCTTTCAGCTGCTAAATCTATACAGGGAGATTGGTGCTTGTAAGGGCCCGCACCGCCACACCGTCCCTGACTGTCCCCTGTGTCCTCCTCTGGTCCCCCTCTTTGTCCTACTCCGTGCTCCTAAGGTCCCCTGCCATGTCCTCTTCCAGTCCCCCTCTGCCCTCCTCCGCTCCCCCCACGTGTCCTCCTCCGCTCCCCCTCCGTGTCCTCCTCCGCTCCTTCTCCACTCCCCCTCCGTGTCCTCCTCTGCTCCCTCTCCGCTCCCCCTCCGTGTCCTCCTCCGCTCCTTCTCCACTCCCCCTCCGTGTCCTCCTCAGCTCCTTCTCCGTCCCCCTCCGTGTCCTCCTCTGCTCCTTCTCTGCTCCCCCTCCGTGTCCTCCTCCGCTCCTTCTCCACTCCCCCTCCGTGTCCTCCTCCGCTCCTTCTCCGTCCCCCTCCGTGTCCTCCTCTGCTCCTTCTCTGCTCCCCCTCCGTGTCCTCCTCCGCTCCTTCTCCACTCCCCCTCCGTGTCCTCCTCAGCTCCTTCTCCGTCCCCCTCCGTGTCCTCCTCAGCTCCTTCTCCGTCGCCCTCCGTGTCCTCCTCTGCTCCTTCTCTGCTCCCCCTCCGTGTCCTCCTCAGCTCCTTCTCCACTCCCCCTCCGTGTCCTTCTCCGCTCCTTCTCCACTCCCCCTCCGTGTCCTCCTCCGCTCCTTCTCCACTCCCCCTCCGTGTCCTCCTCAGCTCCTTCTCCGTCCCCCTCCGTGTCCTCCTCTGCTCCCCCTCCGTGTCCTCCTCAGCTCCTTCTCCACTCCCCCTCCGTGTCCTCCTCAGCTCCTTCTCCGCCCCCTCTGCGTCCTCCTCCGCCCCCCCTCTGTGTCCTCCTCCACTCCTTCTCCGCTCCCCCTCTGTGTCCTTCTCCGCTCCCCCTCCGTGTCCTCCTCCACTCCTTCTCCGCTCCCCCTCCGTGTCCTCCTCCGCTCCCTCTCTGTGTCCTCCACTCCTTCTCCGCTCCCCCTCCGTGTCCTCCTCTGCTCCTCCTCTGCTCCCCCTCCGTGTCCTCCTCAGCTCCTTCTCCACTCCCCCTCCGTGTCCTCCTCAGCTCCTTCTCCGCCCCCTCTGCGTCCTCCTCCGCCCCCCCTCTGTGTCCTCCTCCACTCCTTCTCCGCTCCCCCTCTGTGTCCTTCTCCGCTCCCCCTCCGTGTCCTCCTCCACTCCTTCTCCGCTCCCCCTCCGTGTCCTCCTCCGCTCCCTCTCTGTGTCCTTCTCCACTCCTTCTCCGCTCCCCCTCCGTGTCCTCCTCTGCTCCCCCTCCGTGTCCTCCTCTGCCCCCCCTCCATGTCCCCCTCCGTGTCCTCCTCTGCTCCCCCTCCGTGTCCTCCTCAGCTCCTTCTCTGCTCCCCCTCTGTGTCTTCCTCAGCTCCTTCTCCTCTCCCCCTCCGTCTCCTTCTCAGCTCTCCCTCTGTGTCCTCAGCTCCTTCTCCACTCCTCTTCCGTGTCCTTCTCAGCTCCTTCCCATCTCCCCCTCCGTGTCCTCCCCCACTCCTTCTCCACTCCCCCTCCGTCTCCTTCTCAGCTCTCCCTCTGTGTCCTCAGCTCCTTCTCTGCTCCCTCTCAGTGTCCTCAGCTCCTTCTCCACTCCCCCTCCGTGTCATCCTCTGCTCCCCCTCCTTGTCCTCCGCCACTCCTTCTCCGCTCCCCCTCCGTGTCCTTCTCAGCTCCCCCTCTGTGTCCTCAGCGCCTTCTCCGCTCCCCCTCCATGTTCTCCTCAGCGCCTTCTCTGCTTCCCCTCCATGTCCTCCTCCGGTCCCTCTCCATGTCTTCCTCTGCTTCCCCTCCATGTCCTCCTCTGGTCCCCCCTGCCCCAGATCTTTCAGGATGGAAAACAGAGGAAGGAGCCGTTGAATCTGTAATTTACCAGCTCCTTCCCTTTCCGAATGCACCATGTTTATGATGCTTCCGTTTATGAATTGAGAGGAGCCTCTGTCTCCTCTTCATTCATCTTCAGTGCAGTCGAGGCTGCAGAGAAAGGAACTGTGGAATATATATGTATAAATTGTAAAAAAATAGTAAAAAAATATTAAATAATAAACTACTGACACAGTCCATGCCTTATCAGTGCCACCTATCAGTGCCCAGCAGTGCTGCATATTAGTGCTACTGTCACATGACAGTAAAAATTAAAAAAAGAATCGGTAATCGGCGAGTACTTGAAAAAAAGTATCGGTACTCGGTCTTAAAAAAGTGGTATCGGTGCAACTCCATTAAGCTCACCACACACGTTACAATCTGATTGTACAATGATTCGATACAACTCCATCAGTTAGTTTAGCTAGAACCTCATATGACAGTTTTAGTAAATCAAGGGTTGATTGTACAAAGATTCTACGGTCAGAATGTAACATGTATGGTCACCCTTATCCCCCCTATAATAAAGTATTAATTCATTTTAGTATCGTACGGTGAGGGACATCCAATGGCTCATGGCTGTCCACAAAGCCGTTTGTCCCCATCGCCCGTTCTCTTGTGCAATTGTTTGGTTGCAAAACAGACTTTTGAGTTTTGGAGCTTTCAACTGAAACTGATTACTAATTCTAAAGAAAGACAAAGATTTGAACCGGAGAATCTGGTCCGACCAGTTTTATTTTTATTGAAGGAAAAATACTTTACCAGTATAATTAATGTGTGTTTATTTGCTTGTTACCGACTGCAACTGCCAAAAAAAAAACCTTCAGGATCCGACTCCGGGTGAAGGAAGATCTGACAGGGACCAGCAGATGGGATTGGGCGGTGTGGAGGGGATAACGAATAGAGTGGAGGAGGAAAGGTGAGGGTGGCATTCTGTATGAGGACATTGTTTACTTTGTATCTAAGTTACCCTGCCTGGTGTACACAGCTCACCGTATATTTAACAAAGTATATATTTACATGTTTACCGGATGACGTGCCACGAGCGTTTCCCAATACAGAGGAATTTGCCACAAATCCCAAATATTATCCCTCACTTTCCTAGTTTTTGGAAGACATTTAGGATTCATTCATTCTAGGACATCGCAGTAATGCACACCGTACAGCTGCGCGCATTTTTGGTGGCTTGGCACAACACACATCTGTTGGTGAGGTGCGTTGGGTGCCGTTCAGAATGTGTTGGTGCCATGCGGTGAATGTTGGGTGCCGTTCAGAATGTGTTGGTGCCATGCGGTGAATGTTGGGTGCCGTTCAGAATGTGTTGGTGCTATGCAGAGAATGTTGGGTGCCGTTCAGAATGTGTTGGTGCCATGCAGTGAATTTTGGGGGCCGTTCAGAATGTGTTGGTGCCATGCGGTGAATGTTGAGTGCCATTCAGAATGTGTTGGTGCCATGCGGTGAATGTTGAGTGCTATTCAGAATGTGTTGGTGCCATGCGGTGAATATTGGGGGCAGTTCAGAATGTGTTGGTGCCATGTGGTGAATGTTGAGTGCCATTCAAAATGTGTTGGTGCCATGCGGTGAATGTTGGGGGCAGTTCAGGATGTGTTGGTGCCATGTGGTGAATTTTGGGGGCAGTTCAGAATGTGTTGGTGCCATGTGGTGAATGTTGAGTGCCATTCAAAATGTGTTGGTGCCATGTGGTGAATTTTGGGGGCAGTTCAGAATGTGTTGGTGCCATGCGTTGAATGTTGAGTGCCAAGCAAAATGTGTTGGTGCCATGCGGTGAATGTTGAGTGCCATGCAAAATGTGTTGGTGCCATGCGGTGAATATTGGGGGCAGTTCAGAATGTGTTGGTGCCATGTGGTGAATGTTGAGTGCCATTCAAAATGTGTTGGTGCCATGCGGTGAATGTTGGGGGCAGTTCAGGATGTGTTGGTGCCATGTGGTGAATTTTGGGGGCAGTTCAGAATGTGTTGGTGCCATGCGTTGAATGTTGAGTGCCAAGCAAAATGTGTTGGTGCCATGCGGTGAATGTTGAGTGCCATGCAAAATGTGTTGGTGCCATGCGGTGAATATTGGGGGCAGTTCAGAATGTGTTGGTGCCATGTGGTGAATGTTGAGTGCCATTCAAAATGTGTTGGTGCCATGCGGTGAATGTTGGGGGCAGTTCAGGATGTGTTGTTGCCATGTGGTGAATTTTGGGGGCAGTTCAGAATGTGTTGGTGCCATGCGGTGAATGTTGAGTGCCATTCAGAATGTGTTGGTGCCATGCTGTGAATATTGGGGGCAGTTCAGAATGTGTTGGTGCCATGCGGTGAATGTTTGGTGCCATTCAGAATGTGTTGGTGCTATGCAGAGAATGTTGGGTGCCGTTCAGAATATGTTGGTGCCATGTGGTGAATTTTGGGGGAAGTTCAGAATGTGTTGGTGCCATGCGGTGAATGTTGAGTGCCATGCAAAATGTGTTGGTACCATGCGGTGAATGTTGGGGGCAGTTCAGGATGTGTTGGTGCCATGCGGTGAATGTTGAGTGCCATTCAAAATGTGTTGGTGCCATGCGGTGAATGTTGGGTGCAGTTCAGGATGTGTTGGTGCCATGTGGTGAATTTTGGGGGTCGTTCAGAATGTGTTGGTGCCACGCTCTGAATGTTGAGTGCCATTCAGAATGTGTTGCTGCCTTGCGGTGAATATTGGGGGCAGTTCAGAATGTGTGGGTGACGTTCAGAATGTGTTGGTGCCATGCGGTAAATGTTTGGTGCCATTCAGAATGTGTTGGTGCTATGCAGAGAATGTTGTGTGCCATTCAGAATGTGTTGGTGCCAGTTGGCCATAGGTTGTTCGAATTCCAGCTAGTTGACCATTGGCTGTTCGAATTTCAGCCAGTTTGCCATTGGCTGTTCGAATTTCAGCCAGTTTGCCATTGGGTGTTCAGATTTCGACCAGTAGGCCATTGACTGTTCAGGTTTCGGTTGGCTGGCTATAGGCTGTTCAGATGTCAGCCGGTTGGCTATAAGCTGTTCAGATTTCAGCCGGTTGGCCATAGGTTGTTCAATTTGGGGCCTGTTGGCCATTGGCTGTTCAGATTTTGACCAGTTGGCCATTGGCTGTTCAGATTTCGGCTGGTTCCTGACAAGCCAGGTAAAATTTGTTTAATGTTAATGGGTGGCCCTGTTGGTCCCCTTCCACCAATCATGCTTTCTGTAGAAAAGCGAAGGAGCCATATGGAAAATTGTCATCCGAACAACAACTGCATCCAAGCAGATGAATTCATTGTTCAGGTACTCTGACAGCTGTGGCCGCCAACTATCAGAATACAGTAGCCCAGCTGGGAGACATGTCCATGCTGGCTGTATAGTGTGGATAGAGGTATCTGTTAGATTTTTTTTTCCCTGCAGCTGGCGAAAAAAAGTTCCTAGTGTAAGGCCAGGCTTAAAGGTGTAGTCTACGTAAAGTGGAACTCCATGAAAAGAAAATGTATTTTTTTTGGAAACACTACACTTGAAATGTTACCTCATTTTTTTTTGTCAGGATGGCCGCTGCTTACTGTAAAAGTGACAGTTTCATTCAGGCCAGATATAACACAGAGAGCTCTTCTCAACTGACATTTCCGGCTATAGTACAATGCAGAGATCTCTCTCCTTTCTCTCCCTTCATCCATTCACAAAAAGCCTTGTGTTCTTTTTACAGAATACAAGGCATTCGAGGAGGGAGAGCAGGGGGTGGATAAACAGGATCTTCCCTCATCCATTCACAGAAAGCCTTATATTCTGCAACCCATAGGCTAACATGGACTTTTCGACGATCAGGCCTGCCTGAAAAACTGACTGGGGACATGATCGGACCACCCATGTAAGGAGCCTATCTGTATTTTTTATAACCAGCATGCTCTGTTCTTTAGACGTCATCTACAGTAAATGCTTTGTGGGCCTTTTCCCCACTGAAAGGTTTTTTTTTTTGTGCCCAGAATTAAGTTTTCTTATATGTCTCGATCTTATATTTCAGGAGATTTCACCAATTCTTGACCTTGTAGTTACTTTTCATCAATAACTCTATTCTATTATTTGAGTATGTTGGATTGGGAAGGCTCCTTCTCCCCGGCCTCTCATTATCTAGGACTAATAATTATTGTTTACATTCCAGTGTACAAAGTGTATTTTCCTTGGAATAATCATTCTTCTTCCCTGCTATGATCAGAGTGTTGTGTGCCGATATGTGTGTTCAGATAGGGACACTGATGATGTCACAATGACATCAGCAACCACTGGAGCCAAATCTGTCTAGGGCACAATCTCCGGATCATTTAGGTTATATCAAATATTAATCATAGGAGGAGTGTCCTGTGTATTGTAGGCTAGGACATGTATGTGATAGGGTGGGAGATTAGTATGGGGTGGTAGTAGGTGGCCAGGAGCTCCTACCTTCTGGCCTTAGGCAGGATCCCACCTCAGACAATATCTGCTTGGAGTTTGTATGTTTTATATCTGGTCTCTGGGTTCAGTCTAAGCCCAAGCTTGTCCAATCCTGGAAGGCAGCTGTCAGTGCCAGGCCAATGAGCTGCAAGTGTGGGGGAGGGGCTTTCCCCATCCCGCAACTGCACATAAACAAAGAGGAGGGGTACTAGCGACATAATTGAGCTTGGGTTCAAGGTTGGGTTCCGTCCTTCCCAAGTTCGGCTGAACCTTGAAGTTAGATGTCATTGGTGGGCCAATTGGTTGCAGGATATTCCCCACCATGCAAAATATGGAAATAAAGGGTTGGGGTTGCTGGTGCAACCATTAACCTAATATGGTCACATGTCATTGTAGTGTTGAGCTTGGGTTCAGGGTTAGGTTCCGTCCTACCCAAGTTTGGCTGAACCTGGAAGTTAGCTGTCATTGGTGGGCCAATGGGTTGCAGGATATTGCCCACCATGCAAAAGATGTAAACAAAGGGTTGGGGATGCTTGTGCGACCATTGACCTAATATGGCCCCTTGGCCATATTAGGTCAACTTCACTAACCGAATATGACATTGTGGCCATATTAGGTCAATGATCTCATGAGCATACCCGCCCCTTTGTGTATGTGCAGCTACAGGGTGGGGAATCCCCCATCTGCAGCGCATTGATCCAGCATGGACAGATGTTTGGATGAACATGGGTTTGGCCAAACCCACATCCGAACCCAAGCCAACCATACTGACATGTGGCCATATTAGGTCAGTGATGTCACCAGCATCCACACCCCTTTCTTAATGTGCAGCTGCGGGGTAGGGAATTCTCCACCCTGGCCTGGCACTAACAGCTGTCTTCATGATTTGGATGAACATGGGTTCAGACTGAAACTGAAACAAATAACCGAACCCAAGCTCATTACTACAATGAAATGTGTCTATAATAGGTCAATGATGTCACCAGTATCCCCACCCCTTTGTTTATGTGCAGCTGCAGGGTGGGGAATCCACTGTCCGTAGCTCATTGGCCCGGCACTGACAGCTTGCTTTCTAGGTTTGGATGAACATGGGTTTGGACTACTCCAGGCTTATTCCTGCATTAACATGTGGCCATATTAGGTCTATTATGTTGCCAGCATCCCCACCACCATGTTTTATGTTCAGAAAGTAGACCATGGGATCTGTTGGGACCAGCACTGTTCCTCCCAGTACATACCGGTGTCTATGCATTCAGCGTGGCTTTTCTGGTGTCAATGAGCCCTTAAGCCGGCCATAGATGGTATGATCTTCTTTCCTGCAACCACGGGTTGCAGGAAAGAAAATCGCTCAATTTCTCCATTGACCCCCCCCCCGCACCCCCTGGCGCTGTTTTGCTCTCCCAGTCGGGGGGTGCGCTTAGCTTCTAACTGTTCCTGATTTCGAGGGACTGTCCCTCTGTCCCTCTTTCCTCCCCATGTGTCCCTCATTTTGGTCTGATCTATATAGTTGTATATAAAATGCACTTTTTATCTTTCAAAAAGTGTTTCCCAGAGCTAAACCTTTCATCCAAATTCTAAATTTCTGCATTTGTAAATTTAAAAAAACAATATAAAGTAATATTAAAAAGCCCTTGTGGATTTAATTAACCTTTTTTTTTTGGTTAGTTCTCCTTTAAGGGGGTGTGAGAGGGGGGCGTGTCCTATGCCTAAATACGTTTGCTCGTAGGTGTCCCTCATTCCCATCTCAAAATGTTGGGAGGTATGGGGGTGCGGGAAGCCGCGGGAGAACATAGTGATTGTTGCTAGTGGCTATAGCAATAATTGTGTGAAAAATCCAACAGGCTGGTTGTACTCTAGTTGATCAGTGGATTGGTTCTAATCTCGGTCTCTGCTAATCCAACCAAGATTCGAACCGTCTATGGCTGACTTTAGGGTACTGAATTGTTTGGCTCAGGGCTGTCTGTGAAGGACGTGGGTCATGTGGGCACAATAGAAATGTGTATATGGATGATCATCATTGCATACCTCCCAACAATTTGAGATGGGAATGACGGACACCTACTAGCAAATGTATGTAGGTATAGGACACGTCCCCCTAACACACCCCCTTAAAGGAGAATTAACCAAAAAAAGGGTAATTAAATCCACAAGTGTTTTTTTTACAACTACTATTCCTTTATATTGGCTTTTAAAATGTAAAAATGCAGCAATTTAGAAATCGGATGAAAGGTTTAGTGCTGGGAAACACTTTTCGAAAGATAAAAAGTGCATTTTATAAACAACTATATAGATCAGACCAAAATGAGGGACAAATGAGGAGGAATGAGGGACAGAGGGACATTGCTCCAAATCAGGGACAGTCCCTCCAAATCAGGGACAGTTGGGAGGTATGTCATTGGTGTGTGCTGTGATATAGAAAGAAGCAAATTAGCGATCGAGCAAACAACCAATGGGCTGCTATGCTTGTGATCCTGGAAAGGTGTTTGTTGTATTGCTGGGCATGGTACGGAGGATTGTCTATTTCCAGCCTCCCCCCCCCCATTGTCATGCAGTGTCCAGGCGTCACGCGGTGCAGGTACGTCGCAGTACCATGGAGCCAGGGACACGGAGATAAGTAGGGACAGGAAGACAGACAGCCGTATTTTTTACTGAAACGCAAAGATACACTTTTTTTTTTATTTTTTAATTTTTTTCCGGGTCTTCAATTTAGCATTGGAGAATTTTATAATTTAGTAATTAAAATCTCTGATAGGCTTTAGAAATTGCAGCTAATTGAATTTAATGGGAAGATGATTTTCAATTTTATTTGATTATAGGGACCCCTGGCATTGGCATTTATGGGAAAAAAAATCTGGAGAACGCACTGTGTGGGCTGGGATGGCAGAATTGAATTGGGGGTAATCTGATTTTCTCATCATGGCTTTCACTATAATTTTCCTATAATTTTCCATTAGATATCTAGTTTACAAATACTCACTAAGAAGCCGAGAGAAAGAAGGCTGCCAGCTAACAGGATTATGAAGACGGAGAGGCCAGTGTGCCAACTGCGCTTATGTAAACACGCCGCCACGCCTTAGTACACAAAGGCAAGCTGACACACATGCACAAACTGGTACAAACAAATGCAACGTTCGACCTGAGAAGGCAGGATTGTCGGGGCCTGCTGGGGGGGGCGCTGCGGACCCCCGCCTTGTCAGGATACCTTGGGGGCTCATTACAGCGCATGACACCTTTTTATGCAACCGCACATCGACCTTCTGGTATGAGTGACACTAAAATGAAAGGCTTGGTTCACGCCTGCAGGAGCGACACCGAGCGCGGTTGTGCGTTCCCGTGCGTTGGGTGTAGGGCGGTCCTTTCATTTCCATGGGAACACACGGGAAAAGAAGTCCCTTACTTTCTTCCAAAAATGCGCCACAATCAACTGCATAGTGCTGTGGTGTGTGCAAAAAGATGTTTGCAGATGCGTGTGGGCACAGGTGTGTGCCCCAAAGCTCAAACACACATACGTCTGTGTGCATGTGTACATATACTGATGGTGTCACTAGAGCAGAGGACGGTGTCAGTACAGCAGAGGACGGTGTCAGTAGGGCAGAGGACGATGTCAGTACAGCAGAGGACGGTGTCAGTAGGGCAGAGGACGATGTCAGTACAGCAGAGGACGGTGTCAGTAGGGCAGTGGACGGTGTCACTAGAGCAGAGGACGGTGTCAGTAGGGCAGTGGACGGTGTCAGTAGGGCAGTGGACGGTGTCAGTAGGGCAGAGGACGGTGTCAGTACAGCAGTGGTCGGTGTCAGTAGGGCAGTGGACGGTGTCAGTAGAGCAGAGAACAGTGTCAGTAGGGCAGAGAACAGTGTCAGTAAAGCAGAGGACGGTGTCAGTAGAGCAGAGGACGGTGTCAGTAGGGCAGAGGACGGTGTCAGTAAAGCAGAGGACGGTGTCAGTAAAGCAGAGGACGGTGTCAGTAGAGCAGAGGACGGTGTCAGTAGGGCAGAGGACGGTGTCAGTAGAGCAGTGGAAGGTGTCAGTGGAGCAGTGGATGGTGTCAGTAGGGCAGAGGACGGTGTCAGTAGGGCAGAGGACGGTGTCAGTGGAGCAGTGGATGGTGTCAGTAGAGCAGTGGATGGAGTCAGTAGAGCAGTGGATGGTGTCAGTAGAGCAGTGGATGGAGTCAGTAGAGCAGAGGACGGTGTCAGTAGAGCAGAGGACGGTGTCAGTAGAGCAGAGGACGGTGTCAGTGGAGCAGAGGACGGTGTCAGTGGAGCAGTGGATGGTGTCAGTAGGGCAGAGGAAGGTGTCAGTAGAGCAGTGGACGGTGTCAGTAGGGCAGTGGACGGTGTCAGTAGGGCAGTGGACGGTGTCAGTAGGGCAGTGGACGGTGTCAGTAAAGCAGAGGACGGTGTCAGTAGAGCAGTGGACGGTGTCAGTAGGGCAGTGGACGGTGTCAGCAAAGCAGAGGACGGTGTCAGTAGGGCAGTGGACGGTGTCAGCAAAGCAGAGGACGGTGTCAGTGGAGCAGTGGATGGTGTCAGTAGGGCAGAGGAAGGTGTCAGTAGAGCAGAGGACGGTGTCAGTGGAGCAGAGGACGGTGTCAGTGGAGCAGAGGACGGTGTCAGTGGAGCAGAGGATGGTGTCAGTAGGGCAGAGGACGGTGTCAGTAGAGCAGAGGACGGTGTCAGTAGAGCAGAGGACGGTGTCAGTAGGGCAGTGGACGGTGTCAGTAGAGCAGAGAACGTTGTCAGTAAAGCAGAGGACGGTGTCAGTAGAGCAGAGGACGGTGTCAGTAGAGCAGAGGACGGTGTCAGTAGGGCAGAGGACGGTGTCAGTAGAGCAGAGGACGGTGTCAGTAGAGCAGAGGACGGTGTCAGTAGAGCAGTGGACGGTGTCAGTAGAGCAGAGGACGGTGTCAGTGGAGCAGAGGACGGTGCCAGTAGAGCAGAGGACGGTGCCAGTAGAGCAGAGGACGGTGTCAGTAGAGCAGAGGACGGTGTCAGTAGGGCAGAGGACGATGTCAGTACGGCAGAGGACGATGTCAGTACGGCAGAGGACGTTGTCAGTAGAGCAGAGGACGGTGTCAGTAGAGCAGAGGACGGTGTCAGTAGAGCAGAGGACGGTGTCAGTAGGGCAGTGGATGGTGTCACTAGAGCAGAGGACGGTGTCAGTGGAGCAGAGGACGGTGTCAGTGGAGCAGAGGACGGTGTCAGTAGGGCAGAGGACGGTGTCAGTAGGGCAGAGGACGGTGTCAGTAGGGCAGAGGACGTTGTCAGTAGGGCAGAGGACGATGTCAGTAGGGCAGAGGACGGTGTCAGTAGGGCAGAGGACGGTGTCAGTAGGGCAGAGGACGGTGTCAGTAGGGCAGAGGACGATGTCAGTAGGGCAGAGGACGATGTCAGTAGGGCAGAGGACGATGTCAGTACAGCAGAGGACGGTGTCAGTACAGCAGAGGACGGTATCAGTAGAGCAGTGGACGGCGTCAGTGGAGCAGGGGGCTCAAATTGCACTGAATCCACACCAAAATCGCGCAGAACCCTTTTTGTGCCGCACTGGAATCGGTCAGTACTCATGCGATCTAATTCTGCAAATCACACTGTTTTGCAAACCGATTTCAGGGCGGTTACACACCCGCAGCAGTTCGCATGAACAGGGTGCGATTTTGATGCAGTGCGGAAACCATACAGCATTTGTTGCAAGTTCCGCACAGCATCAGTGTGAACCGGGCCTTAGTGCTCTGGACTGAGACATGTACACACTATAGAGGGATATTCTTTGTTCACATTTCATGTCTGAGGTTTACAAACACTTTGAGCCCGGGGTTCACCACTATGGGTATCAATACAAAGTTAATGACCCCCCCCAGATTGGTTCGCAGATCGCGGTGCGCACAGGAATCAGATCACATGGGGGGAAAAAAAAGGGTCCTGCACCTTTTTTGTGCAAATCCAATGTGAGTTCAGCCATACAAGCTGCATGGCTGAATTTGCATTGCACAGACATTGCATGTGAACCGTATAGCAATGTGGGTGCGAATCACATGCCATGTCTGTGTTCGTATATGTGTGAACCCGGGCTAAGGGCAGATTGAGACATGCATCTAAACCTCCCTTTCCTCTGAAACACGATTTGCATTCAGTTTGCACTTCAGAGGCTGTGGACAGGCAGCGAGGAAGCGATGTGACACCTCCATTCTTTGGTGACAAACGTGCTGCAACCACATGCAGTACACACGGATGCAGATTGTTTGCAGCGCTTCCCCATTTGTGTGTAGCGCTCTGCAGGCTTGCTGCCCCCCAATTGCTACATGTTGGGTGAACTTTGCCGCATGGTGACTGCAAAATGTGAACACCCCCCCTTTCGTAGCTCGAAACTGTCCCTGATTTGGAGCAATGTCCCTCTGTCCCTCTTTCCTCCTCATTTGTCCCTCATTTTGGTCTGATCTATATAGTTGTATATAAAATGCACTTTTTATCTTTCAAAAAGTGTTTTCCAGTGCTAAACCTTTCATCTAATTTCTAAATTGCTACGTTTGTACATAAAAGCCAATATAAAGTAATAGTAATGGTAAAAAAAAAAGTCCTTGTGGATTTATTTAACCTTTTTTTGGGGTAATTCTCCTTTAAGGGGGTGTGGCAGGGGGCGTGTCCTATGCCTACATACATTTTCTAGTAGGTGTCCCTCATTCCTACCTCAAAATGTTGGGAGGTTTGCCATTTTCTACCTTTTGCAGCGTAAAGCTTTATATACACCATCGGGGGCGGCCTGTCTATTAAGGGCGCACGGGCGCCCCCCCCCCATCCGTGTGCCTGGCCCCTTGCAGGACGCCCATTGCATAGATTCCAATGGCGGGGGGGTGTTTTTTTTTTTTAAGCACCTGATAAGAGTCAGAGGCTCCAAGACTTTATACACGGGACGTTTTTACAACCTCTCCTGAACAATTTAACTTGACAGATAGTAACCCACGTTTAAAACGTCCGTTCTGCTGCGTTTACATGCAGCGTTTGCGTTTAGGAGCGTTTGAAAAAACGAGTTACCGCTTTTAGCCGCGTTTGGCCTCTGAAACGTCGGAAACTTGAGCGACTGAACCCATTTTTTTGCCTTCATAGAAAAGCCTATAAACGCAACTGCCTAAAAACGTCATTAAACGACCCTGTGTACATGGACACATAGGATCACATTGGAGGAGTTCAGGGGCGGTTGAAAGAAGCGTCCAACTGCCTCTGAACGTCCGTTTACCAGCAGCCGTGTACATGAGGCCTTATAGGCTTCCAAATAGGGTGGGCTCCCAAGATGCGTTATATATATATATTCATTCGCTATTGTAAAACTGATCCTCCTCCCGGCCAATCAGGAAGCGGGTCTTGAGACCCGATTGGCTGAAAGAAAAGGCAATCCTATTGGACGCCAAGGAGGAGGAGGGGAGGAGGCTGCCGTGATGGAGGAGAGGACACAGGAGCCCCTACCCGCCACCTAGATGGGGTAAGTGCTGAACCAACCGGCAGACAGCGAGCAGGGGAGGGGGGGGGTGTTTGCGGCCCCCCCTTAAAAAAAAAAAAAAAAAACACTAGCCGCCACTGCACACTATTTTCTTCAGATTTTTTCCTTTAGATTCACCAAAACCATATAATAGGAGGTCAAACCTTAACACTTCCAATTAGTATACAACCAGGCCGGCCCTTGTACTACATCGTTGTAGGTAAATCTAAGGCCCATTTTCACAGTTGTGCGACTTGTCCTGCGACTTGCGACTGCCATGATTTCCAATGAGTACCAATTCATATCTGTGCGACTTCAAGTCGCACCGACTTCAAAGTAGCCCCGGTATTACTTTGGTACGACTTTGATGCGAGTTGTGGTCCGCAGACCTCAAGAATACACAGGCGTTCCCTGAAATCGCGGCAAAACCAAGTCACGGCAGTGTGAAAGGGGGCCTAAAGGAAAACGAAAAAAAAAAACCCCAAAAGTTGTATAGTGTGTGCGCAGCCTAAAGCCTCGTATTATTGGACGGATTTTCATCCCTTTTTTTGTGGCACGCTAGTCTCATGTCGAAAGTGAAGAGGTTACTTTCATACGGAAATTTTCGTACGGCAAAATTCAGCGTCAGAAGTGACGTCATGCGTTGAATAGTTTTGTACGTGTTCTTTCCTTTCTGAGCATGCCTAGTCTTACGATTTTTTTTTTCCCGGCGAAAACCGTACTAATTATACAAAAATCAGACGTTGTGTTCACATCCGACCAAAGATTTTATAATCTGCACATCCAGCTTGTACGAAAAATCGTAATCGGCTGTTGAAAACACCGTACTAACGATCCGAAAAATCGGCAGATCGTTCGCCACACTAAATTTTACTTCCGATTTTCTTATCGTGTGTGTACGGGGCCCTGGGGGCTGTAAATCATCCTATGCATTAAGGTGAAAAAAACTTCTGATGTTGACCGCCCCCCCCCAAGCCCCCCCCATTTTACTCCCCTGAGCCCGTTCGTTCCCTCGGCGGAGACGCGCTCTTCCTCTCTGCCCGTTGTCTCAGCTCTTGATTGGATAGATTGATATCAGAGCAGCCATTGGCTCCCGCTGCTGTCAATCAAGTCCAACTACACGGGCGCTGGGCGGGGGGGCGGGGCTGAGTCCCGCTTTCTGTGTGAATAGACGCAGAAGCAGGACTCGGGAGCGCGCCCGCACAGGTGTCCACTAGGGTTGCCACTTTTTCTTCAAGCCAAACCAGAACACTTTAGCAGCGCACAGCAAAAAAAAAATATTTTTAATATAGACTATAGGATCATAACAGACCTGGGACACCTTTGGGCACTCCAAAGAGAATAGCAATGCGGCGCACATAGTGGCCCCTCCCCCTCCTGTCAGGCCCTGTTCTGAGCCACATTCCTGTCTCAATAAGGTGTCCGGGTTTCAGGTAGACTGAAACCCGGACACGTTATTCAAAAACCCGGACTGTCCGGGTGAATCCTGGACAGGTGGCAACCCTAGTGTCCACCAAGGAGAGTGTTTCTCCGACGTGGACACCCATTGCGGGGAGGAGCCACCAGCGCCGCAAGGGAACCCCAAAAGAGGAGGATCGTGGGGCACTCTGTACAAAACCAACTGCACAGTGGAGGTAAGTATGACATGTTTGTTATTAAAAAAAATAAAAAAAAAATGAGGGTTTACAACCCCTTTAAGGGAGGGTGGTTTGTGGGTGGCAAAAGTGCAGATCAACTGCACATTTTTGCCACTCCCCAACTACAAGTCTAATTGACACCTAAAGCTTCACTCAGACAGTCACATGCGTTTTCTTTGCACCAGATTCTGCACTCTCCACTTTTAGTGAATCTCCCCCGATGTGGGCGTGTACAACCTGCAGACAAGGCCGGCCCCTCGCTGTACCTGACTTTTTTTTTATTGGAGGTTGCTGCGGGCGGCCCCCATTTGTGTCTGTAGACCCCCATTGATTCCTATAGCAGTGCGTTTAGATGCATATAGATGAAGCATTAAACGCTGCGTTTCAGACACACCCCCCCCCCGCGGATGGGCGCTTAGATGATGTGGTGGGGCTGCGAACGATTTTAGATTACAGCAAAGCTGGACACACACTGTTTGATTTCTATCATTCAGTCTGAGATCGGAAAACAAAAAAAAAAGATCGAACGGGGTTCCTCCATCCACACTGAAGCCGGCCGTGTTACCAGTAGAATTCCATTCAAATGTTCGCATTGGAAATGTTGAAAAATCAATCGTCTGCACATTCGATCTTGCCATCATTTTGTTCAAAAATTTCCTCCAGACCGGCAGCGTGGATGGGATCCCAGACATACTGAACCCGATTCATCACAAGATGTGCAGTTTTTTCCCCCCAATGAATTTCACATTCAGGGCCAGTTCACACCACATGCAATCCAGTGCGATTTTTTTTTTTATTCTGCATCAAAAACGCATTGGAAAGCAGGTTATATGGTTTCCAATGGCATCGTTCACACCAGTGCTTGCAGTTCCAGAAAAAAAAAGTAGAACATGCCGCATTTTTCCTGCACTGGACTGTACTGAAACGCTGTAAAACGCATCAAAAACGCACCGGAACACACATGTCCTTATTTAGGGCCAGTTCACACCACATGCAGTCCCGTGCGTTTTTTTTTTTTTTTTCTGCATAGAAAGTAGGTTATATGGTGTTCAATGGCATAGTTCACACCAGTGCTTGCAGTTCCAGAAAAAAAAAGTAGAACCTGCTGCATTTTTTTCTGCACTGGACTGTACTGGGACGCTGTAAAAAGCATCAAAAACTCACCGGAACGCACTAAAAACGCACTGGAACACCCAGGTTCTTAAGGTTAAAGAAAAAAAGGGGGGAAAAATGCACCAATCCAGATCAGTTCCGGATGCATTTCTGCTGGTGCGTTTTTAACGCATTTTTGATGCGTTTCCGGATGCATTCCAGGTGTTTTTTTTTTTACTATACTAGGGTCCAGTGCATTTTTGATGCATTTTTGATGCATTCCAGTGTGTTTTTGATGACTTTTGCTGCGTTCCAGTACAATCCAGTGCAGGTAAAATGCAGCATGTTCTGCTTTTCTTTTCTGGAACGCACTGGAACTGACCGCACTGGTGTGAACTACGCCATTGGAAACCATATAACCTACTTTCCATGCGTTTTTGATGCAGAACACAAACGCACTGGACTGCATGTGGTGTGAACTGGCCCTGAAGGAACATTTCCCATCCCGCTCCTTGGAGTTTTCTTGTCGCTAGGATTGAAAACGATCGTTGATCTGAGCCTACTATAAGAAAAGTGAACAAAAGTTCTGAAAAAAAAGTTTTCATAGGAAGTTCTACCTGTACACACCTCACAATTTTCTGAGATGAGAATGAGGGACACCTGTTAGCAAAAGTATGTAGACATAGGACACGCCCCCTGCCACGCCCCCTTAAAGGAGAATTAATTATATAAAAACAAGATTTGTTAAACCCACAAGTGCTTTTTTTACCACGACTATTCCTTTATATTGGATTTTGGAATTTACAAATGCAGCAATTTAGAAATGGGATGAAAGGTTTAGCACTGGAAAACACTTTTTGATAGATAAAAAGTGCATTTTATATACAAATATATGGATCAGACCAAAATGAGGGACAAATGAGGAGGAAAGAGGGACAGAGGGGCATTGCTCCAAATCAGGGACAGTTGGGAGCTATGCATAAAGGAATATTAGTGGTACAAAAAGCACTTGTGGGTTTAACTAATCATTTTTTTGTAGAATTCTCCTTTAAGGGGGCGTGGCAGGGGGTGTGTCCTAGGCCTACATACGTTTGCCAATAGGTGTTCCTCATTCCCATCTGAGAAAGTTGGGAGGTATAAATATGTGCAGCTCATGGAATACAATGTAACAAGTTTTTCAAACACACATGAAATGGACTTTTTGTCTCTTTGGATAGAGTAAGAGAGTCTGTGTCCCATTGGAGGGATTTCCCTTCACTTCCTGTCCCATAACCAAAACAGGAAGTCCTTCCAAAGTGAGGGAATCCCAGAACTAGTGTCCCCATTGGAAGGTTTCCCCTCTATTCCTGTTCTGGGGACAACCCAAAATGTGGGATTTTCTTTCACTCTCGGTGATAAGTCACCAGGACAAATAAAGAGGGCGAGTCTCCCCGATGGGGACACAGACCACAGTACAAACCTAACAGGGGTTCTAATCCCTCTCCACTCTATCCAAAACGATATAACAGTTATACTTCAATATTTTCCTCAATGTTAAAATGATTGATAGAAATCCACTTTGTGTGCAACCAATGCCTTTGCAAACCCAGATATTACCTTGTCAAAGTAGAAGTGACATCATCACTGAGCTATAGTTGGCCTGTGCAGAGAGAAGAGCTGTGGGAGGGGCCTAGCAGACCCCGCCCACTACAGACTACCTGTAGATAATGACAGGAAGGGGCGGAGACAAGACCAGCCCCCCTTGCACAGGGAGTTACAGTTTATCAGATACATTTGGAGCGTTGCATGTGGTTGTGTAGAGCTACAACCATAGGATGACACTTGTGATCCACAGCTAAACAGCTGCCATCGGTGTTTAGGAGGTGGTCCTATCACCTCCCTAATGTCGAGGCCATAGAGAGCCATTATTCCATTTGTGTAGTCATTGGTTGCTACTCTTAGCGATTAATTACCATGCATCTTAGTATTGTGATTGAACTACTAAAACACACCCCTGTGCACTCCTACACCAGCAATGTTCTAGTAGTTCTACACTTCTGAGTAACAGCTCCCCTAGTGGTCACCCCGTGGGGAGCTGTTATTCAGCAGTGCACAGGGGTGACCACTAGGGGAGCTGTTATTCAGGAGCACACTGGGTGACCACTAGGGGAGCTGTTATTCAGGAGCACACGGGGTGACCACTAGGGGAGCTGTTACTCAGGGGCATACGGGGTGACCACTAGGGGAGCTGTTATTCAGCAGTGCACAGGGGTGACCATTAGGGGAGCTGTTATTCAGGAGCACACCGGGTGACCACTAGGGGAGCTGTTATTCAGGGGCACACGGGGTGACCAATAGGGGAGCTGTTATTCAGGGGCACACGGAGTGACCACTAGGGGAGCTGTTATTCAGGGGCACACGGGGTGACCACTAGGGGAGCTGTTACTCAGGGGCATACGGGGTGACCACTAGGGGAGCTGTTATTCAGCAGTGCACAGGGGTGACCATTAGGGGAGCTGTTATTCAGGAGCACACCGGGTGACCACTAGGGGAGCTGTTATTCAGGGGCACACGGGGTGACCAATAGGGGAGCTGTTATTCAGGGGCACACGGAGTGACCACTAGGGGAGCTGTTATTCAGGGGCACACGGGGGGACCACTAGGGGAGCTGTTATTCAGGAGCACACTGGGTGACCCCTAGGGGAGCTGTTACTCAGGGGCACATGGGGTGACCACTAGGGGAGCTGTTATTCAGGGGCACATGGGGTGACCACTAGGGGAGCTGTTATTCAGGAGTGCACAGGGGTGACCGCTAGGGGAGCTGTTATTCAGGAGTGCACAGGGGTGACCACTAGGGGAGGTGTTATTCAGGAGCACACTGGGTGACCACTAGGGGAGCTGTTATTCAGGGGCACATGGGGTGACCACTAGGGGAGCTGTTATTCAGGAGTGCACAGGGGTGACCACTAGGGGAGCTGTTATTCAGGAGTGCACAGGGGTGACCACTAGGGGAGCTGTTATTCAGGAGTGCACAGGGGTGACCACTAGGGGAGGTGTTATTCAGGAGCACACTGGGTGACCCCTAGGGGAGCTGTTATTCAGGAGTGCACAGGGGTGACCACTAGGGGAGCTGTTATTCAGGAGTGCACAGGGGTGACCACTAGGGGAGCTGTTATTCAGGAGTACACAGGGGTGACCACTAGGGGAGCTGTTATTCAGGAGTACACAGGGGTGACCACTAGGGGAGCTGTTATTCAGGAGCACATGAGGTGACCACTAGGGGAGCTGTTATTCAGGAGTACACAGGGGTGACCACTAGGGGAGCTGTTATTCAGGAGTACACAGGGGTGACCACTAGGGGAGCTGTTATTCAGGAGTACACAGGGGTGACCACTAGGGGAGCTGTTATTCAGGAGCACATGAGGTGACCACTAGGGGAGCTGTTATTCAGGAGTGCACAGGGGTGACCACTAGTATTCTAGTATTTCCACACTCCTTAGGAACAGCTCCCCTAGTGGTCACCACTTATGCCTGACTCCCCACTCCAGCAGGCTCCCACAATCTCCTCCTCTCCACAAAGCTCCGGTCTGTAGGCGGAGCCTCGGTGTCATACATACAACGCAGGGCTATGAACCCTGTATTGTCCATGGAGGGATATTCTATTCATGTTATTGGATTTCTTCCTGAAAACGTGCGTTTGATAAACAGCTGCCCCAAATTATATATTGACATATAAATCTGCACCATTGTATTCTCCAGGGCCTCGGCCTTCCGATAAGATATTATCGGGGTGGAAAGTGATTTCTCAGCAACAATTGGTGATTTTATCACATGCATGAAAAGTATAAATAATCTTCCGGTACAGAAGGGGGGGGTAAGAGCGATAACCACCAAGATGTGTCTGTGCCCCACCCCCATAGCTGACACCGATGACACGCTGACCAATCACAGCCCTCCATTATATTTAAATGTATCCACATGTATTAGGACTGTTAGTCTCCTCTTAAGGTGACCATACACTATACAATCTGATTGTACAATCTCCTTCATAGCGACCATACACTATACAATCTGATTGTACAATCTCCTTCATAGCGACCATACACTATACAATCTGATTGTACAAAAAGGGAAGTTATGGCTGTTCGATTGTGTACCGATTTGATCAAATTAAACATCGATTGGATAATAAAATTGAAGTGTGTATGGCCATCATACAGGAGATTGTACAACCAAATTGTATGACTTGCATACAGTCTGTCAGGCCCTTGTATTGCATAGTTGATGGTAGATCTAAATGAGATTATACAATCAGATTGTATAGTGTATGGTCACCTTAGCACAAAAAAAAAAATCCATATATTGTGTTTGTGGTGGAGATCAGTGAAACGTCATTGGCCTCCCGAAACACGATGGAATTCATGAACAAAGCACTGATCCATGTAACACAATTATTTCCCATAAAGGTATGGAGGAGATTGTACAATCAGATTGAATAATGTATGACCACGATGAAGGAGATTGTACAATCAGATTGTATAGTGTATGGACACCATGAAGGAGATTGTACAATCAGATTGTATAGTGTATGGACACCATGAAGGAGATTGTACAATCAGATTGTATAGTGTATGGACACCATGAAGGAGATTGTACAATCAGATTGTATAGTGTATGGTCACCATGAAGGAGATTGTACAATCAGATTGTATAGTGTATGGACACCATGAAGGAGATTGTACAATCAGATTGTATAGTGTATGGATGCAGACATATGAAATGAGTCGGGGAAGGTTGGGCGATAGAAGAGGATGAGTGGAGTGACTGATAAATAATGATTGTCTGCTGTGTCATAATACAGGATGTTGTGGTCGTAGTTATAACTCTGTGTGAAAACGGAAATAACGAGGTAACGTTTATTATTTGTAAGAGTGTATGGGAGGCCAACCCTGCAACCTGCTATACAGCACAGAGCCAACCAGACATCCCCGTTCACCGATCAATCGATTGATTGCTGGGAGTTGCGGCTCTCTATACAGACAGTCTCTCGTTGTCCGGTGATCGGGAAGCACAACATCACATCGGGGAGTCGGGTGTTTGGGGCACAGATCAGATCTGATGGTTTATACCCCAATATTGTACTTATCGCCCAATCCCCATCCCCCGATCACAGACCAGAAGACGGCTCATCCCCATCTATTCACTGCGGAAAGATTTCCTGGGGGATCGATGTGGGACTATGAGACAGAGCAGGGACAGGGGTATGGGACTGTTCAGGGACTGTGTAGTAACATGGGACTGTGTAAGGACTGTGCAGTAATATGGGACTGTTCAGGGACTGTGCAGGGATATGGGACTGTGTAGGCACTGTGTAGGGACTGTTCAGTGATATGGGACTGTGTAGGGACTGTGTAGGGACTGTGTAGTGATATGGGACTGTGTAGGGACTGTTCAGTGATATGGGACTGTTCAGGGACTGTGTGGGTGTCCTGATCTCCCCTCTAGGAGGACAATGCAGCGTGGTTGTTGTGTTTGGGAATGTGCCGGGTTCAGTCCCTCCTCCGGTGTCAGGGACTGTGTAGGGACTGTGAAGGTGTCCTGATCTCCCCTCTCTAAGGACAATACAGCGTGGTTGTTGTGTTTGGGAATGTGCCGGGTTGAGTCCCTCCTCCGGTGTCAGGGACTGTGTAGGGACTGTGTAGGGACTGTGAAGGTGTCCTGATCTCCCCTCTCTAAGGACAATACAGCGTGGTTGTTGTGTTTGGGAATGTGCCGGGTTGAGTCCCTCCTCCAGTGTCAGGGACTGTGTAGGGACTGTGTAGGGACTGTGCGGGTGTCCTGATCTCCCCTCTCTAAGGACAATACAGCGTGGTTGTTGTGTTTGGGAATGTGCCGGGTTGAGTCCCTCCTCCGGTGTCAGGGACTTGAGGCTGGAAGAAGCCTGTAGAGCAGGAAGGACGGCCCCTGCATTCAGCGACACCCTGATAGGACAGCCTGGCTGTGTGTAAAGTCTATGCTGGGAACTCCTTCACTTCTCCTCCAAGCTCAGAGAGGGACGCACAGCCGGGGACAGGGGCCGGGACACCCTCTGATCTTTCACCTGCCCCTTTAGCCAGTTGGTAAGGAGAGGAGGAGGAGGCGTTGCCATCTGTGCTGTGCCAATCCTATGCGCCCGCCTGCTCCGCTGACAGAGCTCCCACCGACACGCACAGTGACATCAGTCATACAACTTGTGATCCGGGAAGCCAATCTGCCTCAATTAGATTTTAATTAAGTATTATGAAAGTTGATTATTTAAGTGAATTCAGCTTTGGATTCTCTGACTATGGTGAGTACCCGGCACTTGCCCGGCTCTTCTTTATCCTGAAGTGTGTGTGAACTTTAAATAAAAGCCTCTTCTCTCTGTCTGTTCCGATTGTGTTTCTTCCTGACTCGCTGCTGTTGTTTCAGTCTGACTAGAGCTATTGTTTGCCGTCACTTTCTGTTTAGCTTTATATAGTAATGAGCTCAGGGGCAGCCTGGACCGGCACTGCTTGCTGCTCTCAGCAAACTTTCATCAAGTGTTGGCATTATGGAGAGCCAACCTTCAGCTGGCAGTGCCACTCCAGGCTCTGGACCGTCCAGCCTCGGCCACTCTGCTCCTTACACTCCGTCCCTTCGTTGTGTTTGTTGAAGGATGACAATGGTTCCCCCCCCCCCCCTCGGAGGTGATCAGGGCTTGCCAGATCAATGTCTTCTTCTTCTTCTTCTTTTTTGTACCTTTTGTTGTGTTTGTGGATTTCTGCCTTGTAAGACGAAACTCTCTGCTCTTTGTTGTTGATCCCTTTCTGCCGGGGGTGGCATGCCGAGTCCCGTACACCGATCGTTTCTATAATTAGGGCTGAATAAAGACGTGTGCGTTTCATTGAGTTTCAGCTAAAGCTTTCCCATCCATTGGCAGTTATGGAGTTAAGATTGAATATGGACATTAGTATGACATTGAGTCCCAGCTAATGCCACCCATCCACCAGTACTTGTAGAGTTCGGATTAAATGTAGACTTTAGAATTTAACCGGGTCCCATCTAAATCTAGCCATCTACTAGAACTTATGGAGTAAAGCTTGAATATAGATAATAGAATTTACATTGAGATTCATCTAAAGCTACCCATCCACTGGTACTTATAGAGTTAAGGTTGAATATAGACAGTAGAGCTTAATTGGGTCTCATCTAAAGCCACCCAGCCACCAGTACTTATAGCTTTCGGATGTAAATGTAGACTTTAGAATTTAATTGGGTCCCATCTAAAGCTACCCATCTACTAGTACTTATGGAGTTAAGATTGAAATGCTACCCATCCACTGGTACTTATAGAGTTAAGGTTGAATATAGACAGTAGAGTTTAATTGGGTCTCATCTAAAGCCACCCATCCACCAGTACTTATAGCTTTCGGATGTAAATGTAGACTTTAGAATTTAATTGGGTCCCATCTAAAGCTACCCATCTACTAGTACTTATGGAGTTAAGATTGAAATGCTACCCATCCACTGGTACTTATAGAGTTGAGATTGAATGTAGACTTGAGAATTTAATTGGGTCCCATCTAAATCTACCCATCTACTGAATACTTATGGAGTTAAGATTGAAATGCTACCCATCCACCAGGACTTATAGAGTTAAGGTGGACCGTAGACTTTATTTGGGTCTCATCTAATGCTACCCACCCACCAGTACTTATAGAGTTAAGGTTGACTACAGACATTAGAATTGAATTGAGTCCCAGTTAAAAGCTACCCGTCCACCAGCAGTTATGGAGTTAAGGTTGACCATAGACAGTCGAGTTTCATTCAGCCCCATCCAAAACTACTCACCAACCAGCAGTCGCGTAATTTGAGGTTGAATATAGACTGTAGGATATTTTTTTGAGTCCCATCTAAAGCAGTTATAGAGTTAAGGCTGAACATAGCCAGCAATATTTCATTGAGGAGTTAAGTTTGCATATAGACAGTAGAATTTTATTGAGCTGAACATAGACAGGAGGAGAACGTAGACATTGAGTCCCATCTATAGCTACCCACCCACCAGCAGTTATAGAGTTAAGTTTGAAAATAGACGTTTGAATTTAATGAAGTCCCATCTAGAGCTACCAGCACCAGCAGTTATGGAGTTAACTCTGAATATAGACAGTTGGAAATTGAGTCCCATCTATATCTGCCCATCCATTAGCAGTTACGGAGTTAAGGTTGAAATATAGACAGTAGGGCTTCATTGAGTCTCATTTAAGTCTACCCACCCACTGGTAGTTACGGAGTTGGTTTGAATATAGACAATTTAATTTAATTGAGTCCCATCTAAAGCCACCCATCCACCAGCACTTCCAGAGTTAAGCTTGAACATAGACAGGAGGGCTTCATTGAGTCCCACCTAAAGCTGTCCACCCGCCAGCAGTTATGGGGTTAAGGTTGAACATAGACAGTAGGGTTTCATTAGAACGTTCCTACAGAAGTTCTGAAAAATTGTTCATCGGATTTGATATCTTACTAAATTCAGCAGAACCCTTAAATTTGGTCTACAAGAACGGACTCTTAGACATACTAAACAGGTGCCTTTTGTGCCTAGAACACACACATTATAATAAGCCACATTCACAGTTAGAATTTCATTCATTCAGGAAAAAATTGCCAATCCCTTCGTCCGAATTAGCTCGAAATTGATCATGGATTTCCTGAACTAAAGGGATTTTTTTTTTTTTTTATCAGGAGTCTGCTGGTGTATGGGCAGCTTTGGTCTCCTTGGATTTGGATTGTTTGTGAACAGGGTGATAATGATGTTGGCCGGCCGGTGTGTATAACTTTCCTGCTGAGCGGCGGTGGTGGTGGTGGTGGGGCTCCGGAGTGCAGGGAGGAGGACATGCTGGGAAATGATCTGTTCATCACACCTTCTGGTACTTCAGGTTTTATTTCATGTCTGTGTAACCCAGAAGGAATGTCATTAATTTGGGACGAGTGTCAGTGCCGGGGGAGGGGGGTCATTACAGGTTCATGATATTTTGTGGAAGGGAACGGTGTTGGGTGGGTGTACAGATGGAATGGGGGTCCAGGTGTGTTGCAGGATCAGGAGACGGGGCAGGCGGTGGCAGTTGAACCTTGCAGGCATTGTCTGGGAACGGTCGCAGCACATGGCTCAGGGTTTCCGTGGTGACTGTGATCACACCCTGGAGAGCGTTCCATTTCATCATAAGACAAAACAACCATGAACTGTCTGTACACCGAGCCCCTCATCTACACCCCTCCAAACTTCACCCAACATCGGGAGTGATCTCTTCTACACTGTGCCCCTCATAATGTGTCCCCCCAACACACCAATGTACAGTCCATCCCTGGAAATGTCACTTGTGCCCCCCTCCCCCTTTGGACTCTCATGTAACACTGACACACACATACCCTCCAGACACCAATCAGGTGTGTACCCCGCGCAACAAGTTGGGGCCACAGAACTTGTTTTATGTATTGTGATAGTGTACATTGTAATACTTTGTATACATAGTGACACATGTAATGCTGGGGCTGTGATACTTGTATACATTGTTTTATGGATTGTGATACTTGTATACATTGTATTATGGATTGTGATACTTGTATACATTGTATTATGGATTGTGATACTTGTATACATTGTATTATGGATTGTGATACTTGTATACATTGTATTATAGATTGTGATACTTGTATACATTGTATTATAGATTGTGATACTTTGTATACATAGTGACACTTGTGATGTTGGGTCTGTGATACTTGTACCTATTGTGTACATTTTTATACTTGCATATATATTATATGATACAACGTGATACTTGTATACATTGTGTTATGCATTGTAATACTCATGATGTTGGAGTTTTGATATTTGTATGCATGGTAGTATACATTGTATTTTACATCATGATACTTGTATACATTGTATTATACATTGTATTTTACATTGTGGTATACATTGTATTATACATTGTGTGGTACTTTGTGATACTTGTATACATTGTGTGGTACATTGTGATACTTGTATACATTGTGTGATACATTGTGACACTTGTATGCATTATATTACACATTGTGATACTTGTATACATTATATTACACATTGTGATACTTGTATACTTTGTGTGGTACATTGTAATATTTGTATACATTGTATTATATATTGTGATACTTGTATACATTGTATTTAACATTGTGGTATACATTGTATTATACATTGTGTGGTACATTGTGACACTTGTATGCATTATATTACACATTGTGATACTTGTATACATTGTATTATACATTGTGATACTTGTATACATTATATTACACATTGTGATACTTGTATACATTGTATTACACATTGTGATACTTGTATACATTATGTGATACATTGTGATACTTGTATACATTATGTGATACATTGTGATACTTGTATACATTGTATTATATATTGTGATACTTGTATACATTGTATTATATATTGTGATACTTGTATACATTGTGTGGTACATTGTGATACTTGTATACATTGTATTATACATTGTGATGCTTGTATACATTGTGTGATACTTGTGTACATTGTTGCACACGTTGTCCTCGTAGTTTGGGATTGTTTATAAACATGTTTTCGGGATGTTGTGTTTAGAAGGATCTCCGTTGGTAAACATTGATCGTGCTGCATGGCTCCACATCTCACAGCACATGTATGGGTGATCTGGCACGCAGAGGACGATTGTTTTCTATTGGCCCGTGTGTTGATCAATGCAGATCTGGGGGTGAAGGACACCTTTAGGTTGCTAGAAACGTTGAAGGGTCTTTCACACACATTGTACACAAAAATCACTGCAGAGCATTGAAAATGCACGTGCTTGGTGTGTATTTTAGGATGGATTTTCATGCGCATTACATTGCGTCTTTCTGCGTGTTGGCATGCATTTTCATGTCATTTGTGGTGCAGCAACAGGTCCCTAGAAGGGTCAGAACACTTTTTTTTTTTTTGCGTTGTATTGTGTTTACATGCGTTCAAGTGCATTGCGTTATAATTCCGAGTGGTTGGATGTGAATGCAGCGCACATGTACACAACATAGGCACATGGAGTAGCATGGTTATCTGTGTGTCCTTGTAGTGTCCTGCATCGATCCAGTGCACATGGTATGTATTATAATATAAAGTATAATGGTGAGGCCCGGGACGCTCGGTCTACCCATCCCGCCGATCGGCCCCCGAGCCCACGCCTGGCCCTTTCTCCCCTCGTGTTACTTCTAGTTCAGTGAGCACACATTCGGTGCATCAGTCAGCAGTAAAAAGATGCTACCGTCGTCCCTAACTCACCAGGCCCCAAGATGACAGCAAATTTACATTTTTTAATTAAACGAGTGCTGAGGTTTTTTTTTTTTTTTTTTTTTTCTTGTGCTTTACGAGAGGGCCGGGTTATGCAAATTAAACGCTTGTGTACCAAAGATTAGAAGAGTTTGGAAATAAATTTTGCTAACATTGTCATGTAAAAAGAAGAAAAAAAAAAAAAAACGAGCGCTTTGCATTAGCCTCTTTTAGTCTAATTTCCCCCGAGGCTGGGAGGAGCCGGAACGTCGTGCGAACGTGAGCCACACTCGTGTGACATCACAACGTCACAAAGTGATGCTGATTGTCACCGCAAAAAAAAAAAAAATAAATAAAGATGTACAGAGAAGAAATTTGGCAATGTGAAATTTTCATTAAATTACATAGTAGCGTTTTTTTTTTTTTTTTTTTAATTTGTTTTTATATTACAATGTATGGGGGGGGTGGATTTAGTGGTGTGTGGCGGGCAGGAATGGGTTAATGGCGACCGCTCACCGTCCTCTCTTCCAGCAGGATCACCTCGCCGTGCCGCCGCGGTGTGTCTCAGACCGTTGGGACATTAGCATACCCCCTGCCTCTCCCATTCAATACTGATTGAGACCTCAAAAGCCTCGTCCTGAACTGTAACAAACAGAGGGAAAGAAACATTTACTGGAGAGAAGAGCCCCTTGTGTGTAGTGACTGGTCAGGAACAAGAGACCCCGAGAAATACAAAGCTTCCATTTCCACTATGGGACCCACAATACATCACTCTGCTGTGCTCCGTGTCATAGGAGTCTAAGCTGGATTTACAGGTCGCTTATATCAGGGGTTAGGGAGGGGGGAAAAACTTTTACAGAGCTTGATTGATGTGTGTGTGTGTGTATATATATATATATGTAATGTGTGTTCCTATACAGGGTCATATCTAACAAATTTGCGTAATGTGTTACAACATGAAATGTGATGTGACCCAATATGCATTGTCATTACTGATGGCTCTGATGCCATGCTCGGTGCAGGATGGGTGAGCGATGGTAAGATAGAGATTAAAAAGTACAAAAAAAAAAAAAAGATTAAAAAGTACTAAAATAAATAAATATACATGTAACATTTCAACAACAATCATTACAGAGGGCTCTGATGCCATGCTGAGTGCAGTGGGTAAGGTATGGGTTATATATACTGAAGGCTCTGATGCCATGCTGAGTGCAGTGGGTAAGGTATGGGTTATATATACTGAAGGCTCTGATGCCATGCTGAGTGCAGTGGGTAAGGTATGGGTTATATATACTGAAGGCTCTGATGCCATGCTGAGTGCAGTGGGTAAGGTATGGGTTATATATACTGAAGGCTCTGATGCCATGCTGAGTGCAGTGGGTAAGGTATGGGTTATATATACTGAAGGCTCTGATGCCATGCTGAGTGCAGTGGGTAAGGTATGGGTTATATATACTGAAGGCTCTGAAGCCATGCTGAGTGCAGTGGGTAAGGTATGGGTTATATATACTGAAGGCTCTGATGCTATGCTGAGTGCAGTGGGTAAGGTATGGGTTATATATACTGAAGGCTCTGATGCCATGCTGAGTGCAGTGGGTAAGGTATGGGTTATATATACTGAAGGCTCTGATGCCATGCTGAGTGCAGTGGGTAAGGTATGGGTTATATATACTGAAGGCTCTGATGCCATGCTGAGTGCACTGGTAAGGTATGGGTTATATATACTGAAGGCTTTGATGCAATGCTCAGTGCAGAATGGGTGAGCGAGGGTAAGATAGAGATCAAAAAGTACTAAAATAAATAAATAAATATACATGTATATGGTGCAATCACTACTGAGGGCTCTGATGCCATGCTGAGTGCAGTGGGTAGATGTATGGTGCAGTGGTAAGGTATGGGTTATATATGCTGACAGCTCTGATGCCATGCTCAGTGCAGGATGGGTGAGCGATGGTAAATTAGAGATTAAAAAGTACTAAAAAAAAAAAAAAAGATTAAAAAGTACTAAAATAAATAAATATACATATACCATGCATATGGTCCAATCATTACAGAGGGCTCTGATGCCATGCTGTGTACAGTGGGTAGATGTATGGTGCAGTGGTAAGGTATGGGTTATATATACTGAAGGCTCTGATGCCATGCTCAGTGCAGGATGGGAGAGCGGTGGTAAGATAGAGATTAAAAAAGTACTAAACATCCACGTAACATGTAAAGTGATATGATCCAATCATTGCAGAAGGGTCTGATGCCATGCTGAGTGCTGTGGGTAGACGTTTAGTGCACTGGTAAGGTATGGGCTATATATCATGAGGGCTCTGATGCCATGTTGAGTGCAGGATGGGTGAGCGATTGGTAAGATAGAGATCAAAAAGTACTAAACACATTCCCCGATTTTGAGGGACTTTCCCTGATTTGGAGCAATGTCCCTCTGTCCCTCTTTCCCCTAATTTGTCCCTCATTTTGGTCTGATCTATATAGATGTATATAAAATGCACTTTTTATCTTTCAAAAAGTGTTTTCCAGTGCTAAACCTATCACTTGATTTCTATATTGCTGCATTTGTAAATTCCAAAATCCAATATAAAGGAATAGTACTGGTAAAAAACAAAAGAAAAAACACTTGTAAGGTTAACTAATCATTTTTTGTACAGTATAATTCTCCTTTAAGGGGGTGTGTCAGGGGGGCGTGTCCTATGCCTACATACATTTGCTATTAGGTGTCCCTCCTTCCCGTCTCAAAAAAGTTGGGAGGTATGTAAATATACATGTGACATGTATATGATCCAATCACTACTGAGGGCTCTGATGTCATGCTGAGCTCAGTGGGTAGACTTATAGGTGAGCACAGGGGTATGGTATGGATTAAAAAAAGCACTAAACATACATGAAACATGTGATATGCCCCAATATGCGCTGTCATTGGTGAAGGGTCTGATGCCATGCTGAGTGCAGTGGGTAGACGTATAGAGCAGTGGTAAGGTTTGGGTTAGAAAGCACTAAGCATACACTTAAGCCTGGTACTCACAATAAGATTATCGAACGAACGGTCGTTTGTTTCTGTTGCATGCTAGTCTCATATTGAAAATGAAGGTTACTAAAAAGTTACTAAAATTCTCCTACGACAGACTAGAACTTCAGAAGTGATGTCATGTGTTGTGTTGTATTGTAACGTATTCTTTCATTTCCGAGCATGCAGGGTCTTGGTCTTCTGTTTTTTTTTTTTTTTTTTCAGACGAATACTGTCCTGATTAAACAAAAAACATACGATCTGGTATCATACGAGAAAAGTTTTTCATGTTTGTCCCTTCAGATAATATTTGATGAACTGTTGTGATTGGCTCTCGAAAGCTGTGTAGTAACAATCAGATTATCGCAGGATCGCTTCTGATTTTCTGATCGTGTGTATGAGGCAATTTAATTTCCTTTAGGTTTATCCTTCAACTATGTAGTGCAAGGGCCTGCCTGATTGCGTACAAATTAAAAGTGTTTTAAGCTTGGACCTCATATTTTATGGTTTTGGTAAATCTAAAGGATAATTGTATAATATGTGGCCTAGGATATATAGAAACAAAAAAAAAAAAAGAGTGTCTGTATTGTCTATTGGAACCAAATACAAGGCATTAGGTGAAAGATTTAGTTGGTATATAGAACAGCCCGGTTTTTGTTGGTTTCCTGTTTTCATGGTGCCCGGTATATCTAGTAGTAGTTGGTCATATCCACCTGGACTTGTTATAGAATGTGGAAGACGTTTTATAGCTTCTCCAAGACACTTCTTCAGTTCCACTGGAAGATCGTTGGAATTGAAATGTTCACGTTGGAAATGTTCATGTTGGAAATGTTCACGTTGGAAAGAGTTCACGTTGGAAGAGATCACATTGGAAGAGTTGGAAAAGTTCACGTTGGAAGAGTTCACGTTGGAAGTGAAAGTTCATGAGAACTGAAGAAGTGGCATGGACAACCTACAAAACATCTTCAACATTCCAGAACTACATGTTGGAAGAGATCACGTTGGAAGAGATCACGTTGGAAGAGATCACGTTGGAAGAGTTCATGTTGGAAGTGAATTGTTCAAGTTGGAAGAGTTCTCTTTGGAAGTGAAAGTTCATGAGAACTGAAGAAGTGGCATGGACAACCTACAAAACATCTTCAACATTCCAGAACTACATGTTGGAAGAGATCACGTTGGAAGAGATCACGTTGGAAGAGATCACGTTGGAAGAGTTCATGTTGGAAGTGAATTGTTCAAGTTGGAAGAGTTCTCTTTGGAAGTGAAAGTTCATGAGAACTGAAGAAGTGGCATGGACAACCTACAAAACATCTTCAACATTCCAGAACTACACGTTGGAAGAGATCACGTTGGAAGTGAATTGTTCCAAGTTGGAAGAGTTCACTTTGGAAGTGAAAGTTCATGAGAACTGAAGAAATGGCATGGACAACCTACAAAACATTTTCAACATTCCAGAACTAGTCCACTTAAATGTGGCAGCTACATTTTGTTTTATTTATTTTCACCTGGTGATCCATCCAGTAACACACTTCCTGTCTCCACTCTGGATGGAGGAGCTATGGAGACACCCTTGGACAGCAGCATTGTCAGTCAGGGGAGGGGGTGAAGTGTTAAACTGGCCATACAGTATGCACATTGTGGACAGTTCATGATGAATTGGCCAAAATGTGCTTAGTGGCTGGCCATGTTGGCAACCTCCCACCCAAAATCGAAAGAGTTGGGCGAAAAACTGTCAACCCAACAGTGTTTGCATCCAATCAGATGCTGCCACTGTTCAGGTATTTTGGCAGCCCATGTAACCGGTTGTCAAAACACAATAGCCACAGCAGGACATTCGCTTATCCATGCTGTATTGTGTTCGATTTCCTTTTATTTATTTATTTATTTATTTATTTATTTAAATTCAACCAAAAATTTGCATGCCCGGATTTCGGTGCACTAGCAGATTGAGGCTCAGGTCACACCTATGCAGTTTTTGATCTGTTTCTGCAGTGCTTTTTGCATGCGTGTTTGTGATGCATTTTTCATTTGTTTTTATATGTATTTCTCATTTTTTAAGGTTGAATATAATTTTTATTAACAAAATTTTAGATGATTACATGGACTGGCACTCAAAATGTATTTTGCATTTTTTATACATATTTTTTAAATTTTTTTTTGACCAGTTTGTGGATTAGAAAACGCAAAAATGCAAATCGCAGCAAAAATGCACTACATGCTTCTCCATTGAAGTCTATTGAACCAAAAAACGCACCGTTTTGCACTTAGGGCCAGTTCACACCATAGAAATGCAGTCCGGATGCGTTCCAGATGCTTTTCTGCATGCGTGTTTTTTGACGCGTTTTTTGATGCGTTCCAGATCCAGTCCAGTGTATTTGTTCCCCCTATTTTTTTTTTTTTCCTTCTTAAATAAGAACGTGTTCCAGTGAATTTTTGGTGCGTTCCGGTGCGTTTTTGATGCTTTTTACAGTGTTCCAGTACAGTCCAGGGCAGGAAAATTGCAGCATGTTCTACTTTTTTTTTTTTTTTTCTGGAATGCACTGGAGCTGTAAGCACTGGTGTGAACTATGCCATAGAAAACCATATAACCTACTATCTATGCGTTTTTGATGCAGGAAAAAAAAAAACGCACTGGACTGCATGTGTTGTGAACTTGCCCTTAAAAAAAAAAAAGTCCCTGACCTTTTCCAAAAACGCAGAGGCTGAAAAAAAAGCACAGATGTGAACATGTCCCATAGGAAGCCATGTTAAATTTATTATTTATTCACGATTTATTCACAATTTTTATAGCGCCAACAGTTTACGCAGCGCTTTACAATGTAGAGAGGGGGGGGGGGGACAATGGATTAAATGGACAAATATGAGATTTGAGGTTGGAGAGTTCACAATATACACCACTTCCTTTTAATAGATTAAAAAATGACCAAAATACAATTGGAGTTTAAAGATGCACCTTTAAACTCCAATTGTATTTTGGTCATTTTTGAAGCATGTTAAATGGACTGTGGCGCGTTTCTGCAAAAAAAAAAAAAAAACTCATCGGGGTGAACCGAGCCTTAGATGCCTAACAAATTAAAAGCTGAACTCCAGCTACCACTTTATAAGCAGTTACTTGTTTGTTCTTTTTTTCCTTTTTTGAGATAAAGATTTGACAATAAAAATAAGTTGATCGTTGTAGGCACCCCCTGCCAGTGGTAAAGGGTTTGTCTCAAGCCCTTTAACAGCTACGTCGGCAGGATAGCTTGTTCTGTTTAAAGCAGGGGTCTCAAACGGGGGGGCCCTTCCAGCTGTTGCGAAACGACAAGTCCCATAAGGGCTTGCAACGCTGACAGTTACAAGCATGACTCCCACAGGCAGAGGCATGATGGGACTTGTAGTTCTGCAACAGCTGGAGGGCCGCCAGTTTGAGACCGGTGGTTTAAAGCAAGCTGAAACAGACAGGGTGCATTGGCAGGATCAGCTGGGGGAATAAAGCCTAAAAAAAAAAAGAAAAGGAATGCAGCCACCACATGTAATAATGGGTAAGCGGCAGTATATATGATATTTTTGGTGTTGGAGGTGTAAAGTTCTCTGCGGAGACGCACACGGGGTGGATTGTGATGGTGTCCAATCAGGTGTCAGTATACGGTTGGCCGGGTGTTTGCAGGTTGTCAGGGCCTGAGGCTGGAATAAACGGCTTCCTGGCTGGATTACAGGTGGGGGGGGGGGGGGGAGATGTGCTTGTTGTGCGGAGATTTGAGGTTGCCTTGGGTACATGCTTTGTGTACACTCCACTAACCGTTCTCTACACACCACACCCCGGGGAGAGGAGAGAAGACCTAACCAAAGAGACCGGTGTACGGACTACTCCTTTATATGAGACCTCATTGACTAAGGAACCCGTGTGGGGGAGGGGGCGGACCGGGACACACACGCGATAGACCGGAAACGGGAAGATCTGATTGTTGTATGATTGTGACATTAACATATTTCTGCTATTTATAGAACGCTGACGGTACATACTGTACATTCACATCAGTCCCTGCCCTCAGGAGCTCACAATCTAAAGCCAACCACACACAATACAATGGTACAGTCTAATCCTTGGTTCACACCAAGTGCGGCTTTGAAATCTGAAAGGAGCAGATCAGTGCGATTTGGACCTCCAGTTTCATTAAACTTCATTTAACAGTAGTCTATGCAAGTTATTATTATTATTATACAGGATTTATATAGCGCTGACAGTTTGCACAGCGCTTTACAACATGGGGGGGGGGCAGACAGTACAATTACAATACAATTCAATACGGGAGGGATCGGAGGGACCGGCTCAAGTTGCAATGAAATCCCAAACAAGTAGCGCAGGAACCTTTTTCTAAGTCGCAGCAATTGCTGGCAATAGGGTGCGAGTTGGCATGCGATTTTGAACTGTCAAATCACATGACAAATCGTATCGGTGTGAACCAGGGCTAATGCATTCAACTTTTTTTTTTTGTTCGTTCAGCCAGCAGGTTGAACGAATAAAAAAAAAAAAAAATGTGCCGATTTCCCCCATCCACATGTTTAATATGGACAGGGGAATCGCTCTCACAGCGTGATCGTATTCTGCCAGCGGGGAGCCGATACAGTGATCAGTGTTGCCGGCTATAGCTAGTGGCTCTGATCGTTCGGGAAAAACCCAACAGGCTGACCGATCGATTGACTTGCGTACAACCAGCCCGTGAAGGGATTGAGATTCGGTCTCTACTGAACAGATCCATGTATGGCCAGCTTAATAGTCCTCAAGGCTACATTTCCACTATTGCGACCCCCAAAGTCACGTGATTTGGAGTGCGACTTTGAGTGCAGCTTTGGTCCAACTTTTCAGTCTCTGGATCCAAGTTGCATCAAAGTAGTTCAGGAACCTTTTCAAAGTCACTGCAAGTTTAAGTCGCATAGATGGGAACGTGGGTGCCATTGAAATCAATGGGCTGTGACTTGTCATGCGACTTTACGTGTCCAAAGTCGAATGACAAGTCGCACTAGTGGAAACAGAGCCTTAGCCTGGGCTTCCACTATTGCGACCTGAAAGCCGTGCGATTTTTTTGCCGCAACTTGAAGCAGTGCCTGTGTATTCCTGAGGTCTATGGGCCTCAAGTCGCATCAAAGTCGGACCAAAGTAGTGCAGGGGCTACTTTGAAGTCGCTGTGACTTGAAGTCGCACAGATATGAACGGTACTCATTGGAAATCATGGGGTACAACTTGTCATGCGTCTTTGTCCCAAGTCTCAGGACAAGTCGCACTAGTGGAAACTAGTAGATTTACCAACGACTTAGAGATTGACTGGATAGTTAAACAGGAGCTTCAGGGTCCTTCAGAAAAAAAAAAAATCAGCAGCTACAAATCCTGAACAAATCGTGTAGCTTCTGACTTATTAGGGCACTTACCTGTCCAGGGATCCAGCGGTGTTCTCACCCGAGCCGATTTTTCAATCAGCTATCGGCTGCTCCCCACCGCCATCTTGACTAAGGGAAACTGGCAGTGAAGGCTTGCGGCTTCACAGCTGGCTTCCTACTGCACCGTGGTGAACTGAGCCAGAAGTGTCAAAACCAGATACCCGCTCCCCCCAAAAGGTGCCAAATGTGGCAGTGGAGGGGGGAGGAGGCAGACAAGTGGAGCTTCCCCTTTTTGGGTAGAAGTTTACGCTTTCTATTAGGAAACCTAATGGATGCCATACACGCTTCGATAAACGGTCAATGTCTTTTCCGATCGATCACACCCAATAGGAATAATCAATAGGAATAATCAATCTATGGTCGACAACCTCTTTCATTCAATACGCCACATATGGGAAAAGTGTGTTTGATCTCTGTTTTCACCATGTAGTCTCATAATCTGATTGGTCAAAAATTCGATCGGATTCATAAACAAAGCATCTCAGTGCTGCCAATCGATAGAAAGCGATCAATATATTCCATGCAGATAATGTCCTGATGGGGATTTGAACTGCAAAGCAGAGGTACTAACCATCCAGCCAATGACCCCCCCTCTCCTCTACATTGCTGCCCCTGTTCCATGGGGGGGGGGGTCCATTCCTTACAAATAATTATTTCCTGGATATTTGTTATCTGGGGGGGTGTAGAGGACACAGAGGGCCCACAGACACTCACTCCTCCCCACTCCAATCAGAAGACTTTGAATTGATGATCATCTCATACCATGGCTGGCCTTCAAGAACTATGGCTGGTCATCCAGAATCTGGACTGCTAGGAATTTTTTGATGTTCTTGTTTTATAGTTTTTATTCGAGTTTTAATAAATAATCACAAAAAGAGCAATACGGGTCCTTTTATATACATGAAAAGTTTTTTTTGTTTTTTTTCTTTTACCTTCTCAAAAGTATTCTGTCCCAGTATGCATGTTCCATACACACTGATTGTCCACCATCAGGCCACACTAGATCTTCTCTATTTCATTTCTCTCCGGAGTGGTGGAAGCACCGCGTACACCGGCAGACACCGACCCTCCTCTGCGCACTTACTGTCATTGGGCGTCTTTCACACGCAAATTTTTTTTCCAGTTGTATAGGAAAAGTCCAGTCCTCGTAAAACATTTTCATGTTCATCATAATCTGTACTTTTTCTTCTGCCAGGAGCTCTTCATTTGAAAGCTTTTAGGAAGTAGAAAATGAAAATTTGACAAGCAAAGTAATTGCAAAAGTGTTGGCACGAATGAACATGCATTTTATACGCGAAAAAATGGCGCCCCCTAGGAACTGTCCGTTTTAAAGTAAGCAGAAGTTTATAAACCCGAACAAGCAGATACTACTTTTTAATTTTATTTTAGGAAGGAAACAAATAATATTTAAGGAATATATATATGTATGTATGTATATGTATATGTATATATATATATATATGTATGTATGTATATGTATATATATATATATATATATATATATATATATATATATATATATATATATATATATATGCAGCTGGTACTGCAAAAAAAAATCCATATTTTTATTAAAAAAAAATTATATATATATGTATATAAAAAAAATATATATATATATATATATATATATATATATATATATATATACACACACACACACTGTACAGTATATCCATGTATTTATTTAAAAAAAAAAAATATATATATATATATATATATATAACTAAACTGTATATGTGGCTCATACTGCAAAAAAAGAAAGAATATATATACTGTATATCCATATATTATATATTTTATATATATATATATATATATATATATATATATATATATATATATATATATATACATACACACACACACAGTAACTAAACAAGTGTATATGTAGCTGGTACTGCAAAAAAATCCATATTTTTATTTTTAAAAAAAACTATATATATATATATATAAAAAACAACAACTGTATATGTGGCTAGTACTGCAAAAAAGGAAAAACATTATATATACTGTATATCCATATATTTATTAAAAAAAAACTATATATATATTAACTAAACAAGTGTATATGCAGCTGGTACTGCAAAAAAAAACTATAAAAAAAAAATTATGTAGTAACCACAAGTGTATATGTAGTGGTTACACTTATACTGTGTATATATATATATATATATAAAAGATAAAAAAAAAAAAAAAAAAAAATATATATATATACATATATATATATATATATATATATATATATATATATATATATATATATATATATATATATATATATATATATATATATATATATAATAAAACTAAACAACAAGTGTATATGCAGCGGGTACATCAAAAAGTTTTTGTTTACACTGTGTAAAAAGGTCCCTTTTTCAGAGGGCAGCATAGATGACACAGGGTGCAAATATCCTGAATTATCCTGAGGGTAATATTTCACATATTCTGCTTTCAATACTGCATTTTTGTTAAACGTTTTTTTTTTGCAAGGTAAATAATATTTAGGATATTGCCAAACACTAAGGGCATAAGAATTTCCTTAGAAAAAAAGAAAAAACAGCAAGCCTATATGCAGATAGTACTTTAAAAACATTATTTACACCGTGTAAAAGGTTCATCAGCTAACCAGAGCAGGGAAGATGCAATTCACCAGAATTTAACCTAAAAAATATGTCTTTAATTTAACTCCTCTATGGCAATAAAATAGGAAAAAGGAAAAACATAAAAAAAGATATTTCCTATTATTTCCATTTAAATGGTTATTTAGATATAAAAGTATAGCTTTCTTTTAAAAAAAATGTATTAATATTATTATAAAAATGTATTATTTAACATAAAAATAATTGGGCCAGCTGCTGTAGACAGAACTGTAGGACGGTGGTTAAAATGTACGATGCCTGGATTGTAAAATTATACAGAAACTTTTTTTTTTTCAGTAACATTTGATACCCGCTATTCAAGTGTTCTTGTGACAAAAGAAATGAAGCAGTAAGGAGACGGTTAGGGGTCATAGCAGTATTTGTAGTTTAGAGGGGAAGGCAGCCATTTCGTGTAATAATTACTGCAGGGAACCAGCTGTCTGCATGGAGGGAGGGGGACAAGCTGACTTTTTCCTGTGACTTGCATTAAAAAAAAAAAAAAAAAAAGTGTGACACTTGATCAGTTGTGAGTAGCCGGGGGACACCTGTTAGCTGAGCTAAGTGAGCAGGGGGGCTTGTTAGATCATAAAGACAGAGCAGGCTCAGTAACTGGCTGCTGGTCACTAGGAAAATTGTGTGCTAAACCCTAAACTGGAGTCCTACGCAGAATAGAAAGGAGCCGCCGCCACCGCAGCCACCTTGCGAGGAACTTTACTGCAGCCCTAAAGTACTCAAAGGACAAATTTTTAATCTTATTTCTTTACTATTTCCTCCAAGACTCCCAACCATTTGCAGTTCTTCTTTGTAAATAAATACTCTTACAATAACTTAAGCAGTCCTACAATCTAAAATCATACTTTAACCCACTACAACCCTCCACCCCCTCTGCTCTTTGAAAATAACTTTTTTTCTTTTTTTATTCCTGCCTCCGCTGCCATTTTCCCCTAGACTTCCTACCATTGGCAGTTCTCCTTCACAAATGAATAGTCTTATAATAACTTAATAATGGATTCATTAATAATAAATATAGATATATAATAAATATTATAATAGCAGACCTTCATGATACTTACCCCAATGCAACCCCCCCCCCAGATTGTATGTTATTCCAGCCCCTGCCACCATTTTCCTCCTAGACTCCCTACCATTTGCAGTTCTCCTTCACAAATGGAAAATGAATACTCTTACAATAACTTAAAGAGTACCTTCACCCTAAAATCATACTTTAACCCACTGGATTTTCTTTTTGTTCAATTTATTTTTAATTTTTTGTATTCTGTCCCTTCCCTGCCGTTCTCGTCTAGGAGAGAATGTGTCCTTGCTCACACCTCCTGCCTCCTGGGATGTGCCCATCTCACATCTCAGGAGGCTTCAGAAGTAGGGTGTTGGCTGCTTGAACCCTGGAAAGGTGCAGCCAGCACCATATGACTAAGAGAGGACCAAGATGGCAGGGCGGGATCTGGGTTGAGTCACCTGAACAGAGATGACAGAACAGATATGTGACGGGGACATCCCAGGAGGCTTCTGAAGTAGAAACACAAAGTGGCCCATCATCGGGTGCTGGCTGCTTGAACCCTGGAAAAGCAGCCAGCACCCAATGACTGAGGAAGGACCAAGATGGGGGGGCGGGACACCTGAACAGCATATTGCAGCAGGACAATGCTGGATTCACAGGGAAGGTGAGTATGTGAATGAAGGTCAATGCTGCACAAAAGGTATGAGGGGTAAAAAGTTAAAAATGGGGGGGTGAAGTTCCTCTTTAACAAAAATAATTTTTATTAATAAAAGCCTAATAAAAATCGTGGATTTATTCACATTAAACACTTCATTATAATGCAGATCTCTGCAGATTTGTGAATGCGTGTCAGCTATGTCCATGCGTGATGTGAGGATGACTCCAGGTAGAAGAGTGTTCTTCTAATATGGATAAGTGCAGCAGGTGTATTGTGGCTCGGGAGGGTGCGTGGAGCAATGCAGGGTGTTAAGGCCCCCCATAGTATGTGCTAATCCTCCCCATCAATGGAGACTATGTGACTTTATTGTCCACAGGTGCAGAGGACGGCACTCTTGGGTGTTCCGAGACTCCATCATGTCAGCACTCTTCCACACACACACACTTCTACTTGAAATAAATTTGTTTTGCAAGGGCATCCTGTTTAATCATTCCATTCTCCAGCGGCTGTGTATTCGTTGGGTTTCCATGGTTACGAGACCATTAACTAGGAGCAAGCAATAAGGCAGTAGAGTCAAACAGGTAATAAAAAAATTAAGACCATTTTGGGCTGAAAGGGGCGTAGGAGAGGAGAGTGACGGGATGCGGAGCAAAGCCAAATTCATAAGAGATCCCATGGCCTTTCTCAAACCGGAAATTTTGTCAAGTGGATCCAAAAGTTATTTGATTCTCCGACAATTCTGATCCAGTGCTTTTGGTAGAAGTCCACATGGTATAAAAGGAAGCCGCACACCACTGTTCAGTTAGGCAAAAAAAAAAAAAAACTTTATTGTTCCAGTTGAGGACATTCAATCCAGCTCCTCTGTCCTACTGGTGCAAAACTCTCTTCAATTAAAGGCCCTTTTCACACCTGAGTAGTTTGAAGCTTCACTAGAAACACTTCAATGCTTGACACTAGGATTTCCATTATATTCTATGATGCCAATCATGCTGAGCATAGTAGTGCTTGAACCTTGAAGCTCATTGCTCGAAAAAGTACATGAGCTCCATAAACCCTCATAGGGGACAAAACACATCATAGAGAGAAGCTGGGTTACTTGTCCTCAACGGTGCTGCAACAATAAAGTTGTTTTTATGCCCAAGAGAACAGCGGTGTGCAGCTTCCTATTATGGGATGTGCACTGATTTGGGAGGAGCGGGAGTTGTGAGCACGCAAAGTTGAGGTGATGACAATGGAGCCTTCCAGGGGCTGGACAAATCCCAGGAGCCAGGTAGCCAGTGCTTTGAGATTTTCTCTAGTTCCTACTAAACATCCTTATGGCATCAGGATTGGGCAGACTGACTCCTAAAGTCCACCCCTGCATCAATGTCACCAGTCTGTTTTATATATTAAAGAGTGCAATAGGTGAAGCAGTAAAACTTTAGACATTTCAGTGGCTTCTTGCGAGTCTGGTTGCCTTGGCAGGGGGCTACACATCCTGCCATATCCTCAGAGCTTGCCTAGCAGGTATCATAAAAATAGTTTAAAGTGGGACTTGGTGAGTGAATTGTGATGGTTGAAGGCCACATAATGAGAACATCAGTAATCAAACTAAGTTAAAAGTATCAGAAATGCTATGTTTTTTGGACTGAATTGTTGGCTACAGAACCATAAGGGGCATCAAAACGATATACTACAAAGAGCAATTGGGTGCTCTAACAAATAACCATTTATGAGCCGTTATCAAGAGAGACACCTCAATTCTCCAAATTGTAGTGACTTAACAGTTTGCAAATTGACTTTAACTGCCCCTCTTAAGGCAAGCCTGTCCAAAGATGGATGTTGGGGTGGACTAAAAATATGTTTGAGATTAGGTTATTGGGAAGTAAAACACCTGTGCAGTTAGTCCCACCTGTGTCCCACTTACTAGTTCTGGTAAAACTATTTTATTCACCGAGACCCTATCTAGTAACTAGAACATAATGCAAGTACAACAATGGTTGCAAAACTTAATTATACACAGGTGAACCCCTTTAAACCTACCACCCGTACAAGTCCATTTCAAATAGTTCATCGTTTTTCCAGCGACAACTCTACCTCTAGCAATGATAGAAGACCTGAGAACAGCTTCAGAGATAGAAAGATGTATTATGTGACTATATTATTGCTACAGATCAAGGAGCCGATAGCAGGGAGGTTATGACCATGGGAATGCAGCGGTTGCAAATTTTAAATTAACACAGGGAATATGGTAGAGAGAATAAACCGAGGATGACGATGGCTTCCCAAGTACCGGTAACCGTATGGAGGAGGCTTTTTAGCGTCGCTTTTACATTGGCAATCATTTAACAGTTTGCCATTTAAATTTGTTGTAGTCAAAAGCGTATCCTGAAGCTCTGGGCTGAAGATGGCTAAAAGGGTTAAAGCACTCGAATTCCCCCTCTCCTCCAGTACAGTGTTTGTGTCCTGCAAAGAGGACGGTCTGCCAGTTGTCTCTTCATGAACAGGTGTCATAGCTTGTCCTTTTGGCTTTGACTGAGCTTTTTGTTAATAACATTTTTCGGCAGACGAGCACTTGTTATGGCATTGTACAGCTTTGTTGGGGTGAGGGGAGTAGCACTTTTTTCAAACAGTTGCTTGGTCTCTTTATGGAGAATAGCAACAGTTGCTGTGCAAAGTGAGAAATGTTGGGACAACTGTGGATTGTGTGGAGATGGGGGCTCTGTAGCGAGGAGGACATTTGGAGGGTAGAGGACACATCTTTGCTTTTGCCTTAGAATGGAAGAAAGAAATGCCATCCCCGGACTTAAAAAGAAACAGACACTAAATGATGAAAAGATACATACCATCAGCCAAGAGATTTAAAAAAGTGTCTATTATCATTCATAAACATTCAAGCATCTGCAATGGAATAAAGCCTCGTAGATATGACTGTGCGCTCCCTGATGCCTACCATCAAAATATTGTTGAGGTGAATAATTCTGTTCATATGGGCATATAGCAAGGGGTTTGCTTAATTGTGCTGTACTAAAGAGAACCTGTCTTATAAGCCTTTCTTTGTTCGTTGTGTAGGGAGGCCAAGTGCACCAAGCCTCTGTGCATCTTGAAAAGTGTGTGTGATTGCTCAGGATTGTTTCTTTTCCCCCTACAGCAAAGGGAACAATCTTTTCATTGAGAGTTGGATAAAGAGTTGCTTTAGGTTTGCCGCAATCCTGTCAGTGTCTAGCAGATGTTAAATTTCTCTGTTAAGCCAGTGACAGATCTGCCCATCTGTGGCTGCCCCCAGCAAAACTCACTTTGCAATCTTCGTTCAAGGTTCCTTTTCTTAAGGGAACCTGACATGTGAAAGATATGTGTGGGATGCCCAAACCCTTTGTGACCAAAAAAAAAAAAGTTGCTAATCATACTGATCCTCGGATTTAATGCTTTGTGAGTCAATGAGCCGAACAAGTATTTAGTACTGGAGATCTTCTCTGACAGTTTCTCTTTGAATCCAACCACCAGAAAAAGTTCCATTAAATTATTACTGCTCGTGGAAGCAGCTGACCCTATTAAAAAATACTTTTATCTTTTTTGTATGATCTATTCGCTTAAATTTACCTATATGATCCAAACAGCCCCAATGGTGTCCTACAATAAAATCATGCAACCGTAGCGGACAACCATTTATCAGCCATTATCACGGTGAACTGGAAGGTATCTGGTGATTCCTGTTTATCTCTGCTGGTTAAATAGAGATAAACGTGAGCAATTTGCATTTTCCTTTAGAGAGTTCATTCAACGGGCTTTCACCAGTTGCATGATGCCACCATGCAACCAGAAGAAGGCCATCCCATTCCTGATAGATACAATTTTGGCTTAAGTTGGCCATACACCAGTAGAATTTATTTTGAACTTTAATACATAAATTCTGAGAAATCATTAATCAGAGCATTCCATCCTGTCAACAAATTTTGTTTGAAAGCCCTTAAAATTTACTCCCGACAACCAAAGGATTTTTACATATAGCTCAATTTTTATTTAAATGTCAGGCTTGGTGTCTTCACACTAAAGCTGTCCATGCCAAGGAGAACTTTTCTTTCAGTTTCATTTGCTACTGGTGCTACTGGTAGTTGACTAGTAGAGCCCTTACTATGTAGACATCTGTTCTTCTCTGGAGGACACATGGATTTCTAACGCAGCTTTCAGATCATACATTTTTTAAGAATCTGTTTGGTGAAGTATTGTTTCAGCACCACAGATTACTTAACCCTCTGACTTTTTCAACCAGAGATTTTTTCCGGCAAACTGGATGAAATTCTTTTACTTTTTTTAAACATATTTATTTATTGAGTTTTGGTAAAAAAATTTGTGTACAGGCACATATAAACGGGTACATCATGTGAATAAATCGCATTACATAAACAGTAGCCGAATGGGTCTAGCTGGTAATGATTAAATATTGTAAATCCCGGTTCCTCAACGGAGGAAAAAACTTAATAGGTATAGCGGGGTAATATATGTGGACCACATAGGGCCCAACTACAGTAAGTCATAGTGCAATAAGCAGTAGAAATGCATTCAGTTTGCAATACATCCATACGCGCACACACATACACCCCATCACTTCTAGTGGTAAAGCCATTCCAACCTCACCGCCCCCCCCCCCCCCCCTCACCTCCGACAGGCTATAGGAGCACACAGCTCTGAGCTCTCAACAGCCTACAGACACCGGACTCCCATCTGGGGGGCAAAAGCCCACTATTGTTGAGAGAGCGGAGTGTCGTTCCAGAAGGAATCAGCAATATCAAGCCAAGGTTGCCAGATCTTGGTAAACTTTTTAGGACAGGCCCTGCCATTATAAATGAGTTTAAAGATGGGCATAACCTTATTTACCATACGGTACAACATTTGAATAGCTGGAGCAGATGCATTCTTCCATTGCAACAAAATTAGTTTCCTAGCATAAAACAATACTATGCGGACAAGAGTTTGAGTATGGGTCCCGTGTAGGAAGTCGTTAAGAACTGCCAACAGTCCGACTTCTGGAGTGCGAGGTACTGGTAAATGTAAGGTGTCTTCAAAAAAAAAAAAAAAAAAAAGAATAAGTCTTTCCAGAATGTTGACAAGGCCGGACAGGACCAAAACATATGCATGTATCCGGCTTCAGTGGAGCCACACCTGGAGCAGAAAGCAGAGGAAGCATAACCCATACGAGCCAGCCTGGCAGGAGTGAAATTCTTGAACGTAACACTTTATAGAAGGCGTGCTTAAAATTTTATGTTGGTTCGATGTCATATTCTATGACCAAATCGTATTTTTGTTTTGTGCAAGAGTTTTTGTTTTCATGCTGATCCTGCAGTTTGGCTTGGTAAGAGATTTTTTCAGCAAAATCTACTGTGGAAAGTCACCGCTATGGACAACAGAACTATAGGATATTTTCTTAAAGGGAACCTATATATTTATATTTATTCAATCTCTCTCTCTTTATATATATATATATATATATAATGGCGGTGGGCACCACACACAGCTAAGAGCAAAGGTTTCCCGGGTGCACACAAGGCAAGTAGATACAAATGGTCCAGTGCAAGAGCAGCTTGCGAGTCTATTTGGTTGATGTTTTGAAAAGGCACGGCTTGTCTTTCTGAAGTTGCATGTAAATTATACCAATGTATTATGTGTTCTATAAACCTGCTTCTGACAATAATTTCGTACATATATGGAACATGTGGTAATTCCATGTTTTTTTTTATTGATTAGTGCTATACAAAGTGATTGTACTTTACTGTCTGTTGACTAAATACCTTTACCTGGAACAAGCATACAGAAAGAGAAATCAGAAGAGTATGATAGTCAACTAGCATGGGATGGAAGGAGAGTGCTCTGCAATGGCAGCCTACATATTTTCTTTTCCATGTACTAAGTCCTGTTAGTGTGTTATTGATTTTTTTTAAAAGCTAGTTTCTGGCTGTTAATTTTTTTTTTTTTTTTTTTTTTTTACATCGGGTCAGCAATATTTGCTCATTACCTAAAGGACACAATGGGGTTGATATACTAAAGGCAAATATACTGTTCACTGCAAGTGCACTTGCTTCAGAGCTTAGTAAATGAGGTGAAGCTTCACTTTGCAAAGAATACTCAATGAGCATGCAAGGGAAAAAAAAAAGAAAACAGCATTTTTGCTTGCTCATGACTGAATGATAGAAATCAGCAGAGCTTCCCCTCAGATCTAGAGCAACAGCACTAGCAGTGCACAGTATATTTGCCTTTATTAAATCAACCTCTCTGTCTTCCCAGTTTAGAAGTACATGATGATTGTTCTTCACTGTCTCAGTGTTAAGCTGGCCATGCACTGTTTGACTTTCAAGTGGCTCTCGATGAACTGGGTAAAATGTGCTTAGTGGGTGGCCCTAACAGCCCTCCCTGCCCGATTCTTAGATTAAAAAGTTAGGTGCAAATATTGTCAGCCAACCAGCTGCTGCATCCAATCAGATGCAGATACTGTCCCAGTATCCTGACAGCCACCAGTTGCTGTCAGAATACAATGGCCCAGCAGGCAGATTTGTCCAATCATACTGTTTAGCATGAATGGAGGAATCAGGTTTTTTTCGATTAGCCTGCAGGCTGAAGAAAAAAAAATTGAATAGTGTAATGGCCAACCTAAAGCTTGGTACACGTGGGCCCTATGTCGGCCGGCATCGGCCAGTTCAATAGAAACCGGCTGACACTTCCGACATTCGGCCCGTGTGTTTGGCAGCCGGTCCGACAGAAGCCGGCTGTTCGGCCGGCTTCTGTCGAAGGTTTATAACTAAAAAAAATCTGCCGAACAACTCCAGTTCAGTGATTTCTGGAGGGGCGGGGCGCGGGGGGGGGGGGGGCTGGTGGGGGTCCCGGATTGTTAGTACAACGGCTCTGACCTAAACTGTCAACCCAGCAGGTTGAACAAAAAAAAAAAACTATTGATGTGTACTACTTTAGTCTACATAGCCCACCCAGACTGACTGTACACAAACTCTTAAGCAGTCATTTAGCAAGGGTGCTAATTGCAGTTGTCTGATGTACAGATAGCCACTAGAAGGAGAATCGACAAATCTGTATATGAAATACCGCCAATCAACTATGAAAGAGCAAGTAAAATATAAAGGGCACACCAAAAACTAGACTTGTATAAGCATTACAGTAATTCATCAAACTTCATATTGTGTACAGATTGCTCCATGTTACATGTCGATTTCTTACAAGGATACCGGTGGAAGGCTCAAGAGTTCCATTCTGTACAATTAGGAAATCCCAACAGTATAACAGTGGAATTGCACTTCAAAGTACAATTCCACTTTTAGTAAAGTTGCCTTTTATTAGCCCCCTGGGTGAAGCCCAGATAGTAAAATACTCACCTTCATCCCGCTCCGCTATACAGCCATTGCGGCAAAAACTTCCGGTCTTGATTAGTTCTTATTGTGCACGCAGGCTGCTCGGGCCAATTACTTCCCATGCATAGTCCATAATTACAGCAGACCCCAGCCATCCAGAAAAGAGTCCCCGGGCCCTAGGATGGAGTGGAGCGTGCAGCGTCCATGCGCAGTAGGAGCGAGGCATGGCGAGGAGTTTTTATCTTTTTAACTGCTCAAACAAAGCAGTAGTTTTAATAAACTGTAGTATGTGTTACTTAATACAAAGTCTAAACATTTCCCTAAATTGGTGGAATCCAAAAATGAATAATGATAATAATTATCAACACTTGTCCTGTAAACCGAATAAAGGAAATGCCCATAAGAAACCTACTAGACGCTCCAACAGCAGTTATAAGAATGACAAAGAAATGGGATGGAAAAAAAAATGCTGTTTTAATGCTACACAGACAATAATTGGAGAGCACAGCTGGTAAACAAGTCGTTGTAGAGAAGGAGCAGCTGCAATTGGGCTCTCAGTCTTTTATTTCATGGCAGTTGTAAACCTTGTAGTTTCAGTCTCCGGGCTTTGCTAGTACAGAGCGAGTTGGCTGGTCAGGGTTGCAGTGAGAAGGAACTGCTCCTTTTTAGGGCCCATTCACATTATTCTGCTGCATTACCATGAGTCCTAGCCTGTTATTATGCTCATGAACATACTTTGCGGTATGGCAGTCCATTCATTTTGAATTTGCTGGGGAGATTCACTATCTGTATTTGTCCCAGTGACCCTTGTCGCAGACAGAAAATGATGGAGAAATCCAGAATTTTACAGGTGTCATCCGAAAAAGGAGTGAGGAAACGTCTTCCAATGGGACACCTGTTGCTGTGACTAGAGATGAGCTTCAGCCCGTGGAAAGAGGTCCCATCCCCACCGACCAATTCAGCTGCAGCCAGGCATTGCTACCCCAGCACGGTGGTGGTAAAGCTTGTGAAGTCATTGACCTAATATGGCCATATTAGGACAATCACGTCAGGCGCTCCCCTGCTCCTATGCGTAAGTGGAGCTGCGGGCAGGGAATGCCTAGGCCGCAATTGAATGGGCCGGCAGAGATGCGATCTTGTGCTTCCCACAGGTTCTGCCGAACTGGGTTTGCCCTGAGTTCACACCGAACCCAACTCATTCCTGGCTGTGACAAGAGTCCAACAGAGGAATTCCTCTCTTCCACTTTGGGGAGATTTTCTCCTACTTCCTGTTGCATCTCAAATAACAGGGAGTGAAAGGAATTCTCCCCAACAGGATATACCTTAGACAGCAAAAGGTATACAACTGTGCTCATGAGTTTACATACCCTGGCAGAATTTAAGATTTTCTGACCCCAATAGCATTGAGCCATTCTGGGGAGATCTCAAACATGCAGTTCATGCAAGACAGCCCAAGAATTTACAGGAACTGGAGGCTTTTTGCCAAGAGGAATGGGCAGCTTTACCATCTGAGAAGATAAAGAGCCTCATCCACAAATACCACAAAAGACTTCAAGCTGTCATTGATGTTAAAGGGGGTAATATACGGTATTAATAACTGGGGTATGTAAACTTTTGATTAGGGTCATTTGGGTAGTTTCTGCTTTGATTATGATTTAAAAAGAGTAAACAGTTGATTGATAATAAATGGCTTCAGCCAAACACTAACCATGAGTGAAAGAAATGTTTTTGTGTTATCATTCTCTGAAAAATGGCCAAGAAATTCTGCCAGTGTATGTAAACTTATGAGCATGAGGGGGTTGAACCCTTCCTTACTGTATCTAAAGCTAACAAAAAAAGTTTTTGCTGTACACATTGACCTTACTCTAAGGTAGAAACCATAATGGTCTGATTTTTAGTGTCTCTGTCTTTTCCCGAAGAGGCGGGAGGTTTAAGTGAACGTTCATACGTTCATTGTGAAAATACTACTGGCAATAGTCATTGTGGGTGTAACCAGAAACTATGGGAGATGCCTACACTTAGTTATTACTTCAGGTCTTTCACTGTAGCTTTTCCAAGCCAGATTAAATTATATTTCTAAGGAAAGCTCAAGTTTTACGTTATCTCAGAAAAAAAAATCACTAAATTGACAAATCATCAAATGGACCTCGTTAGTAGTGAATTTTGATGTGTATTTTGTATATAACCAATGCTTGTCATGCAATAGTACATAGACACATTAGCAGTTCTGTTTTTGGTTAGGCAGCATTTAACGCTGATAGAAATGAACAGCTTCATCCAAGCGATGACAGAAAAAATAACAGACTCTTATGTGTCAAGCCACATTATCGGCCTGTGCTCTGTAGGGCGCGTTTGCTGGGGTTCGGACCTCTTTTACCATGCATCTTCTTAGCTGTCAGCAAAGAGGGTTTACAATGCAGATTTTTTTCATCAAGTTAAAATATTCATTATGCCCAGCAATTGATTATATCTGCTGTGCTACAAATGAAGGTCCCTTAAAATCCCTGCAAGAAGATAAATCATATTTTCGGAAAATAAACATGTCTGGATTTTTGTATAAATTGACCAACATAAATCCAGTACTCGGGTCACTTGACCCACTAAGTGTACAGTGTCATGGCTCAAGTCGGTTAGGTCTCCTAGTCGTTATATCATCCATACCTCTGATTCATTCTAGCCTCCCAAGAGTGTGTTTTCCAGGGGCCCTTTCCTCCTTCAGTACTAAGTCTATGCTTTTCTACAGTACATCCCCAGCTTGCTTAAGCTTAATGTAAGAATCATCTTCCAATTCTCCAAGTGCTTTATCCCAACCACAATAAGCTCAGTCCAGCATCCCAAGAGTGTAATGTCCAAAACCAAAGCTTATCCTTCCTCCCTGGAGTACAATTTCACAACACTCAGCTGACTCAGGACTCGGAGGAGAATGGTTTCACCTCCTTCTGATTCGCAAAAGCTTCCCATAAGACTTACATAGTCAGTTCGCTATATTAGAGAGCAAGCGATTTCTCCACTCATTGGTCTTCCAAAGGGTGAGATCACCAGCAACTAAAGATGGCCATACACCGCTAGATTTCCCTTCGAACGTTCGTAGAAAAGTCAATTCATTTTGTCCAAAATGGAATCCCAGATGTATTTAAACAGGTTTTTTTTTTTATATATGCATGATTTTTCCCAAACCAAACCCATATTCACAGAATTTAGAGGAACCAATAGTAGACAAAGCGCAAATATTCTGCTGCAGGCTCTGAATCACCAGCCTACCAACGATGACAGTAGCCAGTTCCTATAGTCTTCGGCCAATAACGTCTCTACAGATGCTCCAAAAAAGGAAGTAAGAGGAACCACTAACCATATTAAAAGCCCCTGAACAATTTATTAAGTCGTCCAACAAACAGACTACTCCATTTAATGTATAAACCCTCGTGTTAACGTGTTTCGCTACCATATGGGGCTGACCTATGACTAAGCTCCTGAACGAGTGGAAGGCGATTGAGGGTTTGTACATCGGATGAAGTAGTCTTTTTGTTGGATAGCTTAATAAATTGTTCCATGGTGAGCAGTTCCTCTTCCTTCCTTTTTTGGATCCTCTGTAAAGACTGACAACTATAGGAACCGGCTCTGGTTATTGGTGGCAGCCCAAGGATTCAGTGCCTGCAGGGGAATTTTTGCTCTTTGTCTACTCACATTTACAGTTTTTTTTTTTTTTTAAATTGAATTTTCTTATCACTATGATGGGAGATGTACTTTAATTTGACCCCACTAATCATTCCAAATTTAAACAAACGTTCCCAAAACTAAAATTTTCAAAGGAGGTTCTCCTAGTGTATGGCCAGCTTAACTAAAATGTGACTTTCCAACACTCAACTCTGCCAAACCTCCCAGTCCATGGCTTATTGAGACCTCCTAGGTGGAGGATCCCAGTCGCTATATCTCTGACAATGATTTCTCCATCTAAATGATCGCCCAGTAATCTGCTCAGTAAAGCCTTAGAGGAATTTAAGCCTTCCTCTTCCAGTTTCCTCGGTGCTCCTGAGAGTGCTATCTCCTGGCCTCTCACTCGCTCATGCCTCCTGGGAGTCTAATCCCCCAGACCTCGGCTCGTTCAGGCCTCCCATCGTGAGAGAACATGTACAAGTGTGAACTGCATGGACGAGTTCTGTATGGAAATGAAGAATTTAGGCTAATGGAGCTCAACCATTTCTAATTTTGTGATGGCAGGAGGATTTTGATTGAAAGTAATTAAGCAAGCTAGCTGTAAAATTAATTAAAGCAAAAGGGGGGGGGGGGATTTTATTGGATTGGATAGCGATATAGCGGCTGTCAGATGGGGGACGGATGGGGGTGACCTGAATTCTCTGCCCTCCCTCCTCCCACCCGGGACGTTTATGTCACTTTAATCTCCTTACAGCGGCTGGTGTGCATTTGTTTGAAATAATCAAGGAAATATGGTCAGAAATTGTCAGCTTTCACATCTAATTTACCTGACAGCCTCTCGCTGGAGAAGGGACTTTGTGTCTCCGTGTGCATCTCGGTGTGACTGTGCCTGGCTAAGCCTGTGTGTAACCTGTGCGATTGTGCTGCTTCTTCTGCAAGGTTTTACATTGTGTTGGCTGTGTATTGAGGCTTTGTGCATTTGTGTCAGTGGATTGTCGAATTCAACTTTGCTGAATCATAGCTTTTTAACCAGTATTCACCACCCACCTCCTCCATCCCTCGTAACCAGCTTTAGGGTTTAGTATATATAGGATTAGGAAGGTGACTGTAATTCCTATCCCAGATGGTTGACAATAGCCTAAGCCCATGCAGGAGTATAGCCGTCGAATGGAGCTGATGTAGATAATGTGTGTTCATGATGATTATGAAAGATCCCCCTGACATAGGCACAATACGGGAATATCCTTTCACTTTACAGTTTACCTTTCAGCCGAGGAACAAGGCGATGAACAGAGATGCGTACTCCCTGCCCTGGTCTCTAGGACTTTCTTTCTATACAGCTTTACAGTTAAAGCAGAATTCCAGGGAAAGTAAAAATCCTCCCTTGCTGTGGGTCTGCCACCATAAATCCTTGTTTAGATCCAGGAGACCAAGAATACGGAAAATTCTTGCTGTACTTACCACAATTTTCCTTTCTTGGGTGCTCATCATGTCACCCTACTAATGGAACCTGGGCTGACATGATGTTCTCAAGAGGGATAACATAAAATAAGGGATATAAAAAATAGGGATGAAAATACCCCCTACCGGATACCCACTCACTCTATAAATAAAAGTGTGGCTCTCTGGTCCAAATAGCATATATAACAAACTGATCAACAAGAGAAAGAAGATGTTGACCAGAAACCAGGACACTTTGGGAATTGGTTTACTAAAACTGGAAAGTGCAAAATCTGGTGCAGCTGTGCATGATAGCCAATCAGCTTCTAACTTCAGCTTCATCAATTAAGCATTGCAAAAAAACTTTGGTTTCTATGCACAGTGGCACCAGAGTTTGCACTCTCCAGTTGTAGTAAATCAACCCCTTAGAGCCTCTGGGGTATAAATCTGATAGAGATACCCAGAGATCGAGCTCTCTGCCATGATGTTCTCCAGAAGTATGGAAAACTGTTGCCATACTTACTATAATCATCCTTTCCTGGGTGCTCACCATGTCAGCCTAGGTTCCATTAGTAGGCTGATGTGCTCCAGGAAAAACTCCTTTACCTATCTGATACCTGCTCCCCTACGCTCTGGTGGTGGATTGTCCCTCAACATCCTCATGTCTGATGTAAGACTGGCTATGGGCACTGTGTTGTACTTGCTGATGCCTTTGGGCACCTGACCACCAGAGCACAGGAGAGAAGAGGTTTGTCAGGACCGGTCTAGCATTGTGGAGGAAGCAGGTAACTAAAAATGCTTTTCCTGGTCCCCAAGACCTAAAGCAGGGTCCTGGAAAAAGCAGTCTTACTTACCAGATCCTCCACGCTGCTAGACCAGTCCCTACAGACTCTTCTCACCTTTGCTCCAGCGGTTGCAGATCCTCTGACGTCATCAAGTAAAATGCAGAGTGCATAGCCCAGCATTTGGACACGAGAACGCCAAAAAACAGTCTGCCGCTGGAGCATAGAGGAGAGTGCTAGCTTCCCGGGAGGAGCTGAGGATCAGGCAACTAAACCTGCCATTCCCAAACCTCTAGACCAGGGGTCTCCAAGCTATGGCCCTCCAGTTGTTCAGGAACTACAATTCCCATCATTCCTAGTCATGTCTGTCAATGCCAGAGTCTTACAATGCCTCGTGGGACATGTGGTTCCACAACAGCTCGAGGGCCGTAGTTTGGAGATCCCCGCTCTAGACCTATACAAGCGTTTAATCCTTGCAGTGCCGGGGCAACTCCACTGCAAAGGATGGATTTTTACTTTCCCCCGGAGATAGGCTTTAAACATAAAACCGCATTTACTCTTTTACTGTACAGGAAGCGCTGAAAAGGATACATGTGTTTCCCAAATTCTCACCGTATCTGGCAATAAGTAAAACAGAATAAACCCCTTCTGCAGCTTGTCGGCAACTTGTTCATATACTTTCCTCTACATAAACTAGCACAGGGCATACTAGCTTTTTGACACTGCTCATTACAAAGCTTTAGTGATATGCATCCTCCCCATCTCATTGTCTTAGCCTCCATTTATACCTATTAAGCGCTCATGGAAAGCGTTTTTATGTGCATGTATATGCATGGCTTTTTTTTTTTAAGTGCTTTGCAAGCATTTTTGCACATGTGGGTGAGAGGATAATAAAAGGGGACAGTTATTGGCGTGCACAAATGCTTGTGTTGTGCGTTTACAGGTGCTTCCATTGAAGTCTGTGGGGCCAAAAACACTTGACACAGCTCCAAAAAAAGCTCATGTAACTTTTTTTGGGGGGCTCGTTCACACCATGAGGTGTGCCATGTTTTAGGGGCAGCCATTAATCAGTTTGTTTAACACGCAAAAAAAGGTGCCAGCACAATTTCAAACTCATGCCACACCAAAGTACATTTGCTAGGTGCATGGGGGATGCCATGAAGAATTTATGGCACAGGGGGCTTTTGCAAAAGGCGGCACTTTTTTTGTGCAGTGCAGGGAAATGCCCAATTTCTTCACTGGGTGTGAATGAGCCCTCAAAGCTTTGCCCATCTGATTGTAGAAAAGCGAACGGCCTGTATTGAAAAGAATGGGATTCCAAGTGGTTAGCACTTCTGCCTAGCAGCACTGGGGTCGTTGGTTCGAATCCCAACCATGACACTACCTGCCTGGAGTTTGCATGTTTTCCCTGTGCCTGCGTGGGTTTCCTCCAGGTACTCCGGTTTCCTCCCACACTCCCAAAGACATGCTGGTAGGCTAATTGGCACCTTTCTAAACTGTTCCTAGTATGTGTATGTATGAATGTGAGTTAGGGACCTTCCATTGTAAGCTCCTTAAGGGCAGGGACTGAATGTATATAAAAAAAATGTAAAGCGCTGTGCAAATTTATAGCGCTATATAAGTACCTGTAATAAATAAATAAAAATAAAATAAATTACTAAGCATTGCCACGTGTAGGCTTAGGCGCAAAAACGCTCAGGTGTGTGTGTGTGTGTGTGTGTGTGGGGGGGCTTAGTTAATTTTGTTGGACTAAAGTTCTACTACATCTATGTACAATCTTAAAATCTTTATGTAACGCCTGGTATAAATTCTTCTTCTCCCGCTGTTACTTGTTGGTTCTTCCTACACGGTCTCGCGGTGAACAGGCACTTGCCACCCACATTCGGGTGTCTGCATGTGTCATGACCTCGGCGTGTCCCTGGGTTCCCAACCCAGCGGCTTCATCCATCCGCTCATTCTAGGATTTGATTCTCTGGCTTCGCTTCAGTCTTTCCCTGCCAGCACAGGGCACTGGAAAATGCTGGCGCTGCCAAAAACCCAGTGTGTGCTACAGCTCCCCAAACATCCCTTTATTTTTATTGTTCTGTTAATTACTGTTTAAACTTTAATAAGTCACTTCGTCAGGAGGGGACCTCTAGTGAAGAGATCTGTGCAAACAGAGCGCTCCGAGGGACCCGCTTAAATCGCCGTCTTTTCTCCGACGTGGGAATGTTTGTTTAGGAGGAAAACCTGTTATTTTAGGGATAGTTACAGAAAACAAGAATTGCGACAGTTAAAATGATCAGTGCTGTGAAGCAGACGGGCTGCATAGAGCCCCGGCCATGTGAAGCTGTTCAGACACACGGGAACACACTGAGCTCGCCGCTATATTCCCGGAGATTTGTAGACTTTTTGTAATGCCTGGCATGGGGGGCATAGCACCCCCCCATTACAAACACCAAATAGCAGGTGTTGAATTAGGGTAAAAACCTTCTACTTTTCTAATATATTTTTTGGTGGAGAAGATGGGAACATAAATAGTGTGTGTGTGTGTGTGTGTGTGTGTGTGTGTGTGTGTGTGTGTGTGTGTGTGTGTGTGTGTGTGTATATATATATATATATATATATATATACATACATACATACATACATACACACACACACACACACACACACACACACACACACAATTAGCAGGTGAGTCACTGCTTTTGTTGCTGTGTAAATCAAGGAGAGGTGCCATGGTGGGCTCCCAATTATCCACCAATTCCAATAAAAAGAAGAAAGGGGACACGATCTCCAAAAACGATTCACGATTTTGTATGAAGAATTATTTCAGTAAACTTTTTGCATTGGAGATTATGTCCCCTTTCTTCTTTTTCTCTCGATAGATAGATAGATAGATAGATAGATAGATAGATAGATAGATAGATAGATAGATCTAGATATATATATAAAGATGGGCAGCACAGTTATTTGGCTCATGTCTTAACTGGCCATAGTATGTGTGTGTATGATATAGGGACCTAAAATTGTACGTTTTCTTTTATTGCACACCGATGATATCTTAAAATCCTGGTGTATATATATATATTTTTTTAATTATTTAGAAATCATACTTATCTAGGTGGATGCTGCATCTGTCCTCTGCCGGCTCTAAGGCTGAGGACCGAGCGATCAAACACTGCCGATCACTCGGTTCTCAAAGCTCCCTGAGCAGGAGCTGGTGGCTGTCAGTCACCGGCTCTCTGCTCTGCCGCCTACGCTCACTGGAGAGCTGGGCTGTGGAGGGAGCAGGAGCGGCTGGCTCAGCCTCTCAGCGGCTGGCTGAGAGGTTGAGCCGGGTGCCAGTCCAGGCATGTGGGCGGATCCGGACCATATGGTCAGCGATCTTTCCTGAGCCTGGGCCAGCTACGTGACGTCAGCTGACAGCAGGCTTCAGCCCGCTGTCTGCTGCAAACCGGTCACAGGAGTGCAGAACGAACTGCGCTCCTGTGATCCACAGGAGAAGTACAGCCAAATGAGCTTTGGCTGTACTTCTCCTTTAACCACTTGACGACCGCCTCACGCCGATGTACGTCGGCAAAGTGGCACGGACAGGCAAAATCACGTACATGTACGTGATTTGCCTTCCGCGGGTGGGGGGTCCGATCGGACCCCCCCCCGGTGCCCGAGGCGGTCGTCTTTAGTCCAGCGGCGATCGGTGATGAGGGGGAGACCATCCGTTCGTGGCCCCCCCCTCGCGATCGCCGCCGGCCAATGAAAACACTCCTTTGCTGCTGTATGCTAAACAGCAGCAAAGGAAGTGATGTCATCTCCCCTCGGGTCGGTATTTTCCGTTCCGGCCCGAGGAGAGAAGACATCTATGTGAGTGCACCAACACACACACACACAGTAGAACATGCCAGGCACACAAAACACCCCGATCCCCCCCCCGATCGCCCCCCGATCCCCCCCCAATCACCCCCCCCCCCCCTGTCACAAACTGACACCAGCAGTTTTTTTTTTTTTTTTTTTTTTTTTTTTTTCTGATTACTGCATAGTGTCAGTTTGTGACATTTACAGTGTTGGGACAGTTAGTATTACCCCCCTTTAGGTCTAGGGTACCCCCCTAACCCCCCCTAATAAAGTTTTAACCCCTTGATCACCCCCTGTCACCAGTGTCACTAAGCGATCATTTTTCTGATCGCTGTATTAGTGACGCTGGTGACGCTAGTTAGTGAGGTAAATATTTAGGTTCGCCGTCAGCGTTTTATAGCGTCAGGGACCCCCATATACTACCTAATAAATGTTTTAACCCCTTGATTGCCCCCTAGTTAACCCTTTCACCACTGATCACCGTATAACCATTACGGATGACGCTGGTTAGTTCGTTTATTTTTTATAGTGTCAGGGCACCCGCCGTTTATTACCGAATAAAGGTTTAGCCCCCTGATCGCCCGGCGGTGATATGCGTCGCCCCAGGCAGCGTCAGATTAGCGCCAGTACCGCTAACACCCACGCACGCAGCATACGCCTCCCTTAGTGGTATAGTATCTGATCGGATCAATATCTGATCCGATCAGATCTATACTAGCGTCCCCAGCAGTTTAGGGTTCCCAAAAACGCAGTGTTAGCGGGATCAGCCCAGATACCTGCTAGCACCTGCGTTTTGTGCCTCCGCCCAGCCCACCTAAGTGCAGTATCGATCGATCACTGTCACTTACAAAACACTAAACGCATAACTGCAGCGTTCGCAGAGTCAGGCCTGATCCCTGCGATCGCTAACAGTTTTTTTGGTAGCATTTTGGTGAACTGGCAAGCACCAGCCCCAGGCGTCAGGTTAGCGCCAGTACCGCTAACACCCACGCACGCAGCATACGCCTCCCTTAGTGGTATAGTATCTGAACGGATCAATATCTGATCCGATCAGATCTATACTAGCGTCCCCAGCAGTTTAGGGTTCCCAAAAACGCAGTGTTAGCGGAATCAGCCCAGATACCTGCTAGCACCTGCGTTTTGCCCCTCCGCCCGGCCCAGCCCAGCCCACCCAAGTGCAGTATCGATCGATCACTGACACTTACAAAACACTAAACGCATAACTGCAGCGTTCGCAGAGTCAGGCCTGATCCCTGCGATCGCTAACAGTTTTTTTTGTAGCGTTTTGGTGAACTGGCAAGCACCAGCCCCAGGCAGCGTCAGATTAGCGCCAGTACCGCTAACACCCACGCACGCACCGTACACCTCCCTTAGTGGTATAGTATCTGATCGCATCAATATCTGATCCGATCAGATCTATACTAGCGTCACCAGCAGTTTAGGGTTCCCAAAAACGCAGTGTTAGCGGGATCAGCCCAGATACCTGCTAGCACCTGCGTTTTGCCCCTCCGCCCGGCCCGGCCCAGCCCACCCAAGTGCAGTATCGATCGATCACTGACACTTACAAAACACTAAACGCATAACTGCAGCGTTCGCAGAGTCAGGCCTGATCCCTGCGATCGCTAACAGTTTTTTGGTAGCGTTTTGGTGAACTGGCAAGCGCCAGCGGCCTAGTACACCCCGGTCGTAGTCAAACCAGCACTGCAGTAACACGTGGTGACGTGGCGAGTCCCATAAGTGCAGTTGAAGCTGGTGAGGTGGCAAGCACAAGTAGTGTCCCGCTGCCACCAAAAAGACAAACACAGGCCCATCGTGCCCATAGTGCCCTTCCTGCTGCATTCGCCAATCCTAATTGGGAACCCACCGCTTCTGCAGCGCCCGTACTTCCCCCATTCACATCCCCAACCAAATGCAGTCGGCTGCATGAGAGGCATTTTTATGTCCTCCCGAGTACCCCTACCCAACAAACCCCCCCAAAAAAGATGTGTCTGCAGCAAGCGCGGATATAGGCGTGACACCCGCTATTATTGTCCCTCCTGTCCTGACAATCCTGGTCTTTGCATTGGTGAATGTTTTGAACGCTACCATTCACTAGTTGAGTATTAGCGTAGGGTACAGCATTGCACAGACTAGGCACACTTTCACAGGGTCTCCCAAGATGCCATCGCATTTTGAGAGACCCGAACCTGGAACCGGTTACCGTTATAAAAGTTAGTTACAAAAAAAGTGTAAAAAAAAAAAAAAATATGAAATAAAAAAAAATAGTTGTTGTTTTATTGTTCTCTCTCTCTCTATTCTCTCTCTCTATTGTTCTGCTCTTTTTTACTGTATTCTATTCTGCAATGTTTTATTGTTATTGTTATTGTTATTATGTTTTATCATGTTTGTTTTTCAGGTGTGTAATTATTTATACTTTACTGTTTACTGTGCTTTATTGTTAACCATTGTTAACCATTTTTTTGTCTTCAGGTACGCCATTCACGACTTTGAGTGGTTATACCAGAATGATGCCTGCAGGTTTAGGTATCATCTTGGTATCATTCTTTTCAGCCAGCGGTCGGCTTTCATGTAAAAGCAATCCTAGCGGCTAATTAGCCTCTAGACTGCTTTTACAAGCCGTGGGAGGGAATGCCCCCCCCTCCCCCACCGTCTTCCGTGTTTTTCTCTGGCTCTCCTGTCTCAACAGGGAACCTGAGAATGCAGCCGGTGATTCAGCCAGCTGACCATAGAGCTGATCAGAGACCAGAGTGGCTCCAAACATCTCTATGGCCTAAGAAACCGGAAGCTACGAGTATTTCATGACTTAGATTTCGCCGGATGTAAATAGCGCCATTGGGAAATTGGGGAAGCATTTTATCACACCGATCTTGGTGTGGTCAGATGCTTTGAGGGCAGAGGAGAGATCTAGGGTCTAATAGACCACAATTTTTTCAAAAAAGAGTACCTGTCACTACCTATTGCTATCATAGGGGATATTTACATTCCCCGAGATAACAATAAAAATGATTAAAAAAAAAAAATATGAAAGGAACAGTTTAAAAGTAAGATTAAAAAAGCAAAAAAATAATAAAGAAAAAAAAAAAAAAAAAAAAAACACCCCTGTCGCCCCCTGCTCTCGCGCTAAGGCGAACGCAAGCGGCGGTCTGTCGTCAAACATAAACAGCAATTGCACCATGCATGTGAGGTATCACCGCGAAGGCCAGATCGAGTGCAGTAATTTTTCCAGTAGACCTCCTCTGTAAATCTAAAGTGGTAACCTGTAAAGGCTTTTGAAGGCTTTTAAACATGTATTTATTTTGTTGCCACTGCACGTTTGTGCGCAATTTTAAAGCATGTCATGTTTGGTATCCATGTACTCGGCCTAAGATCATCTTTTTTATTTCATCAAACATTTGGGCAATATAGTGTGTTTTAGTGCATTAAAATTTTAAAAAGTGTGTTTTTTCCCCAAAAAATGCGTTTGAAAAATCGCTGCGCAATTACTGTGTGAAAAAAAAAAATGAAACACCCACCATTTTAATCTGTAGGGCATTTGCTTTAAAAAAATATATAATGTTTGGGGGTTCAAAGTAATTTTTTTGCAAAAAAAAAAAACTTTTTCATGTAAACAATAAGTGTCAGAAAGGGCTTTGTCTTCAAGTGGTTAGAAGAGTGGGTGATGTGTGACATAAGCTTCTAAATGTTGTGCATAAAATGCCAGGACAGTTCAAAACCCCCCCAAATGACCCCATTTTGGAAAGTAGACACCCCAAACTATTTGCTGAGAGGCATGTCGAGTCCATGGAATATTTTATATTGCGACACAAGTTGCGGGAAAGAGACAAATTTTTTTTTTTTTTTTTTTTTTTTGCACAAAGTTGTCACTAAATGATATATTGCTCAAACATGCCATGGAAATATGTGAAATTACACCCCAAAATACATTCTGCTGCTTCTCCTGAGTACGGGGATACCACATGTGTGAGACTTTTTGGGAGCCTAGCCGCGTACGGGACCCCGAAAACCAAGCACCGCCTTCAGGCTTTCTAAGGGCGTGAATTTTTGATTTCACTCTTCACTGCCTATCACAGTTTCGGAGGCCATGGAATGCCCAGGTGGCACAAAACCCCCCCAAATGACCCCATTTTGGAAAGTAGACACCCCAAGCTATTTGCTGAGAGGTATAGTGAGTATTTTGCAGACCTCACTTTTTGTCACAAAGTTTTGAAAATTGAAAAAAGAAAAAAAAAAATGTTTTTTCTTGTCTTTCTTCATTTTCAAAAACAAATGAGAGCTGCAAAATACTCACCATGCCTTTCAGCAAATAGCTTGGGGTGTCTACTTTCCAAAATGGGGTCATTTGGGGGGGGTTTGTGCCACCTGGGCATTCCATGGCCTCCGAAACTGTGATAGGCAGTAAAGAGTGAAATCAAAAATTTTCACCCTTAGAAATCCTGAAGGCAGTGATTGGTTTTCGGGGTCCCGTACGCGGCTAGGCTCCCAAAAAGTCCCACACATGTGGTATCCCCATACTCAGGAGAAGCAGCTAAATGTATTTTGGGGTGCAATTCCACATATGCCCATGGCCTGTGTGAGCAATATATCATTTAGTGACAACTTTATGAAAAAAAAAAAAAAAAAAAAAAAAAAGTGTCACTTTCCCGCAACTTGTGTCAAAATATAAAATATTCCATGGACTCAATATGCCTCTCAGCAAATAGCTTGGGGTGTCTACTTTCCAAAATGGGGTCATTTTGGGGGGTTTTGTGCCACCTGGGCATTCCATGGCCTCCGAAACTGTGATAGGCAGTGAAGAGTGAAAGCAAAAATTTACACCCTTAGAAATCCTGAAGGCGGTGATTGGTTTTCGGGGCCCCGTACGCGGCTAGGCTCCCAAAAAGTCCCACACATGTGGTATCCCCATACTCAGGAGAAGCAGCTAAATGTATTTTGGGGTGCAATTCCACATAGGCCCATGGCCTGTGTGAGCAATATATCATTTAGTGACGACTTTTTGTAAATATTTTTTTTTTTTTTTTTTTTTGTCATTTTTCAATCACTTGGGACAAAAAAAATAAATATTCAATGGGTTCAACATGCCTCTCAGCAATTTCCTTGGGGTGTCTACTTTCCAAAATGGGGTCATTTGGGGGGGTTTTGTACTGCCCTGCCATTTTAGCACCTCAAGAAATGACATAGGCAGTCATAAACTAAAAGCTGTGTAAATTCCAGAAAATGTACCCTAGTTTGTAGACGCTATAACTTTTGCGCAAACCAATAAATATACGCTTATTGACATTTTTTTTACCAAAGACATGTGGCCGAATACATTTTGGCCTAAATGTATGACTAAAATTTAGTTTATTGGATTTTTTTTATAACAAAAAGTAGAAAATATCATTTTTTTTTCAAAATTTTCGGTCTTTTTCCGTTTATAGCGCAAAAAATAAAAACCGCAGAGGTGATCAAATACCATCAAAAGAAAGCTCTATTTGTGGGAAGAAAAGGACGCAAATTTCGTTTGGGTACAGCATTGCATGACCGCGCAATTAGCAGTTAAAGCGACGCAGTGCCAAATTGGAAAAAGACCTCTGGTCCTTAGGCAGCATAATGGTCCGGGGCTCAAGTGGTTAAAAAAAAAAAAAAAAAAGAACAAAGAAGCTTGGTTATGTTACATAGTGCTTGGAGGCAGAAGTGCTAACCACTAAGCCACCGTGCTTGCCCGCATGCTCCACCGAGAAAACCCATCCTGAGAAATTAAACAGTTGCTCAAGTAATTACATGTAGACAGAAATGGCTGCAAAGATACTGCAGGAGATAAAAGGATGGAAAAAAGGTGAAAACAGTATTTTATTTAAAAGAAGAAAAAAAGCCAAAGAAATATCATTCAGTTAGGGTTTACATCTACTTTTTTTTTTTTTTTTAAATAATTTTTATTGTTTTTAAAAGGAAGGGTTTACATCTACTTTAACTTGCTTTGAGTTCTATTACTTTCATGCATATGCACCTCAATGTGATAGTAATTGTAAGCTCCTTGAGGGCAGGGACTGATGTGAATGTACAATATTTAAGTATTGTGTAACTTATCGGCGCTATATAAATGACTGCAATAAATAAAATAAATGTATATCCTAATAGGTGACAGGTATATATTATATCCACCTGTATGGTAAATTTAGATCCATAGACAGGCACCTATCACTCGATGCTCCAAGGATGTCGTTCTTGCAGACACAAGCGTTTGTACATAACAGTTCAACTATAGCAGAAGAGTTATGTCTAAAGCTAATAAAAACTGTGCTACAGACGCACACAAATTTCTCCATATGCACACATCTATACACACAAACACTTAAGAATGTACACATCTGTCCCCCGGGGCTAGGGAAAGCATCTTTTAAAGACACAAAAAAAAAAAAATAAATAAATAAAAAGCAAGGAAATTTCCATATTCGTGTAAATTGCTTTAAAAGCATTTTATCTTGTCATAAAAAGCAAGAGTGCTGTGCGAGTGATCCTGGTCTGAGATGATTGGACAGCAGCGCACGGGCTGCTAATGGCCATTTTGCTCCAGGGTGGCTTATTAAAAAATTTATACACAAATGCTTAAAATTGCATAAATTATTAAAAAAAAAAAAAAAAGAACGGAGTAAGCACTTTAATCATTCGTACCCCCCCCCCCCCCTTTCCTGTGCTGTCCATATAAAATGACAATGAAAAAATAAACTGTAGCTTTGTGTGGCCATTATATGGGACAGCCAGTGTGAGACGTTCTATTAACTTGTTTCGGGGGCCAAAATATGACTCTTTTCAACTGTTCTGCTGTCAGGGAAAAAAAACTTCAGTTTCGTCTGGCAAATATTTTTTAGCTGCAAGCTCCAAAATGTGTCTTTACCTCGACCCTCGATTAACGATCTGCTGCAAGTATACGAAACTGCAAAAATCCTTGCAAGGTTTAAATAATGAAATATTTGGATAATTCGAGCTGCAAGCTCTTTGGATCACATAGTGGGATTGTGATCTTCAGAGACTGCTGTTCACAATAGACTTATCACATTAGACTGTACAAAATATAGGAGCAGATCTGTGCAACCTGGTGCAAAATGGGAGTTAAAAGTGAAGTACAGCCAAAGCTCGTTTTTGGATATACTTTTCCTGTGGATCACAGGAGTGCAATTTGTTCTGCACTCCTGTGACCCGCTGTCGGCTAATGTCACGGAGGCGGTCCAGGCTGGGGTGATCGTGACAATATGGGTCGGGATCCTCCCACAACCCTGGACTGGAACCTGGTTCAGACTCGCAGTGAGCCACTGAGAGCATGATCCAGCCGCTCCCGCCCCCTCCACAGCTCTAGTGATTGTGGGGGAGGGGAAGGGGGCAGAGCAGACCGCGGTGACTGACAGTCAGCAGCTCTCTGAGAACCGAGCGATCCGCGGTCTTTAATCCCTCGGTTCTCAGTGTTAGAGCCGGCGGGGGGACAGATGCAGCATCCACCCAGGTAAGAATGATTCTTGAAAAAAATTAACCAAAACCTGAACTTCTCTTTAAGTTTTTTTTTTTACCCTAATTACAGAAAATACAGATAAAATCTGTGTGCTTTGAAGGAAAATCTGTACTGACAGATACAGAGGCCGCCCCTTACTGACCTGTTTCTGAAAATGCTTGTTGCTTGCTGTCTCCTTTGATATTTTCTAGCCACTTACCTGGAAGAGGCAAGCAGATAGTGCAGTTGCAGTAAAGTAAGAACTTCTAATGCCGTGTACACACGGCCGGACTTTTCGGCATCAAAGGTCCACCGGCCTTTCCGACTGACTTTTGACAGACTTTCTAACGAACGGACTTGCCTACACACGATCACACCAAAGTCCGACAGATGCGAACGTGATGACGTACAACCGGACTAAAATAAGGAAGTTGATAGCCAGTAGCTGCCCTAGTGTCATTTTTTTTTTGTCTGTCGGACTAGCATACAGACGAACGGATTTTTTGACCGGACTCGAATCCGTCGGAAAGATTTGAAACATGTTTCAAATCTAAAGTCCGTCTGATTTCCGACAGAAAAAGTCAGTCGGCAGTCCGACGTTCCGGCGGACGAGTTCGGTCGAAAAGTCTGGTCGTGTGTACACGGCATTATTGGCATGCTAGCTATGGGCCAGTGCCTAAAACAGGCAACTTGCGTTTTTAAAGAGGTAAGCAAAGGCAATTATTTTACTACAGGTTTCCTTTAGGCCTCTTGCACACTGCTGCCTAAAAACTCAGCGTTTTTAGGCACACATGCTATTTGTTTTTTGTTTTTTTAATTGATGTAAATGCAGCCCATGTGCGGAGTATAGATAAGTTTAAAAAAAACAAAACAGAAATCTGAGTTGCCTATCAGTATTTTTGTATGCACGTGCGCGCACGAACACACATGTGCATGCAAATACGTGCATAGGTATGTTAACTTGAAGAGGTTAAAGTTCCATTCTGAGAGCTAGAATTTAGTTTACCCTTGTGCGCCAGGAATACTGATGTTCAGACAACAGTACCATGTACAAGTACCCATACGGTTCACAAAAAAAGTGTTTTTAGATGTATAGTTAGTAATTGTGTATATGAGAGCAGCTATATTTTTTATTATGTATAGGTTTTGCGTGCTTACTGCTACAGCACAGTGTAGTCTCTCTCACTTCAAGTCTACCAGTCAGCACCGACTGACTTAAAACAATGAATAAGCAACTCATGTTATCTCAGCATTTACATGGGTCCATGTCATGTAAGCAGTCCCCACAAAAGTATAGGTATAGACTGCTTTCCTTACAGTATTCAACCTTGATGACAGATGGGGTGCTTGTAGTGATGCTATCGGATGGCGCCGCATAAACCACAGTAGAAGGCTGAGCTGTCACCAGCACTCCAGTGCAAATAATGTTCACGTTTATCAGTGTATCAGATCGCTAGTATGAGATAGGCCCAGATTGCACAAAATCTACAACTGTTAATATAAAATCCCCCCCCCCCTCCAAAAAAAAAAAAAAAAAAACAGTAAGCATACAATATGTGAACTTCACACCAGATATTACTTTGTCAATTTTTTTTATTTTATTTTTTTAATCTCGAAATGTGCTCTGAATTAAAAATACATTATAGATTAATTAATCATATGCTGATGTGGCAAAACTCCAGCCAAATATAAAAAGCCCATTCTTCTATTATAGTTATAAAGTATTTATAAAGCACCAACAGTTTGCACAGTGCTTTACAAAATATTTAGGGATGGAGGTGTCAGAGGGGTCTCTCCAGGCCAATGCCCCCTTTTTCCTACAAAAGAGAGACGGACGGTACAGTTACAATAACACGTAAGACTTGAGGCTTAAGAAAGTCCTCCTCCTGAGAGCTTGCAATCTAAAGAGGGCGGCAAGTGATACAAAAAGGAGGAATAAGTTGATGGGAAATATTCTAGTTGTTAGTTTGAGGTGGGATCAGCTTCCTTAATGCCGCGTACACACGAGCGGACTTTTCGACAGGGCTGGTCCGACAGTCTATCCGACGGACTTTCCGAACAAACGGACTTGCCTACACACGATCACACCAAAGTCCGACGGATTCGTACGTGATGACGCACGACCGGACTAAAATAAGGGAGTTAATAGCCAGTAGCCAATAGCTGCCCTAGCGTCGGTTTTCATCCGTCAGACTAGCATACAGACGAGCGGACTTTTCGATAGGAACTGGGTCCAGCGGAGTTCCGACGCAAAGATTTGAAACATTTTCCAAATCTAAAGTCCGTCAGATTTTCGATCGAAAAAGTCCGCTGCAGGTCCGATGAAGCCCACACACGGTCGAATTGTCTGTCGGACCAGTCCGGTCGAAAAGTCCGCTCGAGTGTACGCGGCATTAAAGGGATTTGTTTTCCTAGATTGCCTGAAGGTAGACAGAGTAGGAGATAATAGGACACTGGGGTAGTGAGTTCCAGAGGCTCTAACGAAATCCTGGAAGTAAGCAATGGGAGAGGTGGTGATGAAAAAGATAGAGAGAAGGAGGTCTTGGGAAGAGTGAAGAGGATGGTTTGGTTGATATTTTGAGATGAGGTTGGTGATGAAAGTGGGAGCAGAATTATGAATGGCTTTGTAAGTTACCTGGTTATGTATTCCCTCAATGCACTCGGCAGTGGTGTCGTAGTTCATTAAATCTATTTTTTATTATTCAATTCCCACAGGTGCCCTTCACATAGATAACAGGAGTAACTGTACTGGGATTGAATCCCCAAAATTCAGGCCCTAATCTTAAATATTGGGTGTTTATGTGGACTTACCAAAGGGAAAAAAACCACAGGGAGGATGAGGCTTCTTTTATAATAAGATGAAAAGTTGTTGTCCATGTAAGACTTATCGGTCTGTGGTCCAAAACTGCTCATCTTCCAAGGTTGTATGATGGCCAACTCCATCCAATCTTCCTGATGAGGACCCTGCGTGAAGGTCCTCGTTCAGGCACTTTCTGATATAGGGTGACAACGCTCTGCCATCATGTTACCGCACATGACATAAGCATTTATTTATTATGTATCACTGGTATTTGTATAGTGTCAACATTTTACGTAGCGCTTTACATACTATGCAGTCCCTACCCTCAAGGAGCTTACAATCTTAGTTCCCATTGCCACATACAGTACCGACACACTCATATACTATGACCAATTTGGACAGGAGCCAGTTAATCTACCTGTGTGTCTGTGGCGTATGGGAGAAAACCCATGCAAGCACAAGGAAAACATGCAGACTTCATGCAGATAGTGTCCTGATGCCAGTGCTTTAAGGCAGAAGTTCTAATCACTAAGCCACTGTGTTTGCCCGCATGCTCCACCGTTTTCATCGGAAAAACGGGACTAAGGAATGACAGTTGCTCAAGTGATTGTGTAGACCAGGGGTCATCAAACTACGGACCTCCAGTTGTTCAGGAACTACAATTCCCATCATGCCTAGTCATGTCTGTAAATGTCAGAGTTTTGCAATGCCTCATGGGACGTGTAGTTCTGCAACAGCTGGAGGGCCGTAGTTTGAGGATCCCTGGTGTAGACAAAATAGGGTTTTCATCTTTTTATTTCATTCTTTATCTCGTGCAACCCCTTCATTTTTTTTTTTTTTTAAAAGGCAGTTGTTTATGCTTTACAGTGCCCTAACCTACTAAATATGATTCAGTTAGGACATTTTATTATTAAAAATTAGTTTGGCATAAAAGAGTTAGCATATTGTCATTTTATCAGGTCACAGAAGATTTTTTCAAGGTTGGTGATGATATGTTTTTTTTTTTCTGGACATTTTTCGCCACTAAGGGCTTCCTCAGGGGATTTATTAAAAAGTCACTGTTCAGAAAAGACAAAATATGCCAAAGTAATACAATGCAATACAAACTTAGTCATGCAAAAAAAAAAGACAGTAACAAAAGTCAAATAATATTTGCATTTAAATTCACCAAGTCGAATATAAATACAAATATTTTGTCTTTTTTGAACAGACTTTTTAATAAATCCCCTGAGGAAGCCCTTAGCGGCAAAACATGTCGGGATAAAAACACCATATCATCACCAACCTTGAAAAAAAATCTTCCGTGACCTGATAAAAACACCATCTGTTAACTCTTACTTTTATGCCGAACTAATTTTTAAAGATGTATTAATAAAAATAAAAGGTTATTTTTCATAAGAACTGCTTTTGGTACTATCTTGTTTATGGCACTGCTAAAAATCCCACTAAAAACCTTCCTGTATATAAGTTCCATCCAGGGATGTTGGTGCCTTTTTGAGTCTGTCACTAGCCCGCACTACCATTTTTATCATTCAGTTAAGTTCTCTTTCTTAAGTTAGGTGTAAAACCTATTTTGGGCTCTATTACTCTCATGTGTATGCACCTCAATTCGATCTTTTTTAATGCAAAGTAAAAAAATATGTTTTAATTATTGATGTATTAATTTTGTGGATATTAGCCAGCAAATTGGATTGACTATGGGCAGATGAATGTATGCTTAATGTATTATATACCAATAAAAATATGTGTTGTGTGTTTGCGCGGCAGCTGCAAAAATGATGTACAGGCAGTTGTGTGTGTATAGAAAAGTACAGAGCTGTGTGTAGAACAGTTGTGGAGCGGGTTGTGTTAGTGAGATGCCCTAGCAGGCAGGCAGGCAGCGCTGAGCTGGCTGTACATTGATTTGTGTGCACGGTGCAGCTGCCGACCTCTATTGAGGAACAAACATAATCAGCACTGACGCAAATTAGATGGTTATTCGTTTTGAAAATTGACAGAAAAACAATAAAAAAGATGAAATGCTCCCAAATCAATAGATATAATGAAATTCAAATAATCCGAGAGATGAGGTCTCCATGGCAACTGATAATGTGGAAAAGAAAACAATTTAATAAAGGACAGACACACTTTGCAAACAGATTGGCGAAGGGGGGGGGGGGAGGTTGGTTACTGTGTCTTCGTGAAGGATCACTGTCCGTCCCAAGGACGGCTGCAATAATTAAGAGGGCCTTTCGGTCCAGAAAGTGCAGATTCAGGTTTTAATACACAAAATTATTTCAGGAGCAGTGAATCGGAAAGTCGTTTGTTTTGACCTTCCAGTGAGGCCTGCAGCAGGGCATGGCGGAGACGCCAGGGCTGGAAGGGCTGAGTTATGGCATATTTGTGTTTTTATAGAGCTGAGGGGAGGGGGAGAGGTTAAACAGTATTTACAGCTCACTTGTTTTCAGGAGGAGAGAGAAATCGAGTTTATAGAGAAAAAATGCATGCACTGGATTGATTATTTTCTCTTCCATTGTGGGGAAGGCTGGGGGCCATGGGCTGGCTTGGGAAGAAGAGGTTGTCAATAGTAAAGGGGATAATGAATGGGTAACAGTGACTCTTTTAAGGGGTGGTAAAGAGATAATATATGGTTCTCTTAGAGGTTGTAGAAAGGTAAATCTTTTCCAAGGAATTCATGGAGGAGGACAAGCCTATGGGCAATGGGTTGGTGGATGCCAGTTTCAGCTCTTTTTAAGGTTTGGCAAATTTGGTAATGGTGGGGTTTAACAACAAATAATATGTGATGATTGCGACTGCATTGAGTTTTGCAATTGTTATAGTTGGCTTTCAGTTGATGTTCAGCTGAACCTTCAAGTGTTTTTTGGACAGTTAACAACTCTTTATTTCTTAGGAAAAATAAGAGTGTCATTAATGGGACTACATACATGTACTTTTAGGTATGTACCTATGCAAAATATGGGGTAGGTACTTAATTCTTAAAAAATTAAGAGCCAAGACACAAGTATACCTGTTTCTGGGTTGCTTATCTCAAGGGAGTGTTTATTAGCCATTAGCGACATTGAGCTTCAAATGTTTCAAAAGTAATAAAAAGGCTTCAACCTTCCATTCAAGAGCACATTCTATGTAAATGACAACCAACACATGGTTGAACAGAGTTTTGTTTAAACATTTGTACAGAAATTCAGAAAAACGGTTTATCAGAGCGTTCCATCTCGCCAACTTTAAGTCAGCTAATTTAGTTTGAAAGTCCTTTAAAAGATCATCCAGACCCGCTGATTTAATTGAATCCTAGTCGTATTATAAAGGGTTTTTTTTTTGTGCCTAAAACACGATATGTGTGATGTTTACCAAACGAAAACCATTTTCACATTTAGAATTTTATTTGAGAAAAAAATTCCATCCTGCTCCTTCGAACCCTTGAGTCACTACTGTGAAAAATTACCATCAGTTTGACCTAGCTAACCATTGGTAAATTGATTGAATGCTCTAAAAAATTTCAAATGAAATTTTACTGGTGTATGGCCTTAGCCATTGAAAGGAATGCATTCTCGAGCATCAGTGGCTGGCAGCTTCTGTAAGCACAATTCTATTGAGCACTAAGCAAACACTTCTCTAAATACACTCAAACCGTACTGTCACCTGTGACATGCTCTGATGCCAGAGGAATTTGTGCCTGGAGCCCTTTTTTGTCACATATGTACATCTTGACTAATGCATGAAGACCAACGGTTTCACCTAGGTTACCTTAGCAAACCTCTAAGGTACATAACTGTTGGTGAGTTTCGGCATCCTCACTATAGATCACAACTATTCCCATGCAGGATTGGTGCAATATAGAAGGGTTTAGATAAAAGCATCTACAGGAATGTAGGCCTATGTTACCATATAAAGGGTTCAGAAGAACCTCAGAATCATGTTTAAGCAGACAAATCCTTTTAAGATTCCATACTTCACCCAGAACTGATGCTACACTTGAAGTCCACATGAAAGCTAGTAAGATCACATGGTTCTTAGAGTAGAGTGCACCACCGAACTGTTTTGTTCATGTTCTTGGATCTTGTCAGATTCACATTCCGACATTACATTTTGAATCAACCTGGTTTGTATTAATGCAGGTCATATTATTTACCCTTTCTTCCAGTATGAGTCCTTGCTATGCCGCAAAGTAATTGGAGCGATTCACTAAGGCATGTGTGGCACATTTCTGGTGGTGTGTATGTAGTTGGAAGTCTTGGCCAAATTTATGAAAATCTTGCAAAATTTTCATTGATGGTACCAATGCGTGCTACAAATTCAAGTAGTTTGTAACACTTTTACTATATGATGCTACTGTTGCAACAGATAATGATCTGGAAAGTGGAGTTAAATAAGACCTGGAGTAAATTGTTGATTGTGTCAGGCGTGTAATTATTGTGTTGCATCTTTGAGTCAATTCTGCAACAAAAATTGTCTTGAAAGCCCAATTCCAGGACATCTGAAAACTCCTCCTGTGCCCATACTGCAAGGGTTAACTGCTCCTTTAGTTCCAGGGGAGGGTAAAAGCATTTTACTTACCTGATCCCCCAGAAGATAGAGCTCCCCTATGCGCCAGCGGTAAACTGTTCCTCAGCGTCCTCATATCCAATGCAGGGGCCCTGCATTTGTTTTGGTAATGCCAGGGCCTTAGACCACTGGAGCATGGGAAAGATGATGCTGTGGGGACCAGTCTAGCAGTGTAGAAGATCCATTAACTAAATATTCTTTTCCAGGACCCCTAGACCTAAATAACCAGGTTACCCCAGCAGTGCAGGTGCAGCCCCACTGTAAGGGAAAGTTTTCGAGTTTTCCCAAGTTGGACTTTAGGTTCCTCCGGAACTGATATTTTATGTTTCCAGTATGACTCTCCCAACTTCTCAGAAAAGCTTCTTTGCCTGTAAAACTTCATTACTCCACAGGAGAGATGCCTGCGACAGTTCTGTCTGTCGCGACGCGTAAATAATTCCGTCACGCTACAGGGTTCTAAAGAGCATCTACGACACTCTATATGAATTCTAGGATTGGTGTCGCAGTAAAGGTAAATCTTTCTGAGCTATTTTTCACTATGCAAACCCATCCAACTATCAAGGCATCCACGCTTCTCTCATTCCTGAACTTGGAATTGCATGTACTAAGCCTCTTACATTGTTACAACTTCGTCCAGAGATGGGGATACATCCTTAGGAAGAAATATGTGCTCATTTTTCTTAAGCAGCATTCACACTGAATGAAATGTTTAGAAGTCTCGCCAAGGGGTAACTTTATTTCCTACCAGGGAGTTCACAGACGCACAGACAGAGCTATAAAGCAGAGTGCAGGGAGCTGACAGCCGGCCCTGCATTAGAAAACCTATAATTCAGCAGGGATGCCACGTCTTACCCCCCCTTTTCTTGCACGCCATGATTTACAGATATAACTGGGGAGGGGGCTCATTTTTCAAGACTAGGAGAGTAGGGCTGGGATGACCAGCAGATCAAGAGAAGGCAAGCTAAGGGACAAGGAAATAGATCAAGAGGACACAATGCCATTCGGAAAAACCAACACACCATTGTTGTAGAACAAGTATCATCCATAGGGCATAGAACCACTGCTAAAGCAGATGGCACGGTAGCTGATTTTTATTACAAGAGACCACGATCAAGCGATTCCAGCTATTAGAACACCAAACTCTACAGTTTGGGAGGAGAGGCTTGCCTTGGTGTGCTACAGATGTACATTGTGTCTACTTTCAGACAAGTGTATAAATACAATATATGTTACGTCCATACATTACACGGTGACAGCCCAAGATGCGCCATGATGCATTGTGGGAGTTACCGCAGAGCACTGAGGATTTTTTCAGGACTGCCGCCAAAGATTTAATATTTGTTTGAAATGAGAAACGATTCTCAAATGAATTTGGAGAGCTCTGGAATTAATGTCACCTCCCTTTCAATTTCTGATGCCTGCTGATTTGAATATTTATAAATATCAGTAAATTATTTATTGGGGCAATCTGCTGTACCATTTAACAATTGCAGTTAACGCTTTGCTTACCGCCACGGCGCGTGTAATTGAGACTATCTCCTGACGGCATGTACAAATAATGGCAAATTAAGAGTACAGCTCTATACATTTTCCTGTGTTGCGGATTGGCTATTTATACAGGTATAAATTTAAAAATCTAGGAGTTCAAGCCAAAATTCTCATTACAATATATATTGTGAATTGATGTCATTGCCTGTGTCTGTATTGTGTGAATTACGCCGGACACAGTAGCAGGGCGGAAACGTATTTGGATATCTTGCTTGTACACAAGGATGTTTGAAATGGCATCTTGCGTCCCCTGGGGTCACCCTGGCACCGTCTGATAGAGGTGACAGGTTCCAGTCCGTGCCAGGGATACAAGTGTTGATGTTTATGGGTGAATTGTCTGTACTGCAGAGACAATCAGTTTATCAGATGCGAGTAATTAAGTTTATCTAATGAAAATACACAGGATTAATATTTCATCTGGCTATTTGGGGGATTTGGTACTAACAAGCTTCGTGGATGACAGAGTTGGAAACAGATGCCCCATCATTTAAAGGATAAGCTCACATGATGAGACCTTGCCGCTGATTTTTCAAGGGGCACAGATTCACGGGTGAGGCCAGACAAGAGGTCGGATGTTAGGAAAAGGCCAGCAAGACCACTGGTGGCTCGAAACGCAAGTGCCTGGACTTTGACATTTTTCTGAAGGGGTGCAAATGCCCTGTTTGCTACCCACAAGCAGAAAACATACAGGTGTAAACCCAAATTATTCAATTTGTGGACAGCAGAGGACCTCTATCAGTTACCCCCTCCCTATTAGATTGTAAGCTCACAGGAGCAAGGCCCTCCTAACCCTCTTGTATTGAATTGTGTTGTATTGTCTCCCTTTATATTGTTAGGCGCTGCACAAACTATTGATGCTATATAAATCCTGTATGATAATAATATTGGTAAAGCACTGACATTTTGGCTTTATGATCTATTAGGCAAATGTTAAAAATATTTGGGGGTAAAAACATATTTTATAAAACTGTAAAATTTAATTTTTTTGCAAAAAAAAAAAAAGGGCTTGTCTGATATAAAAATTGAGGGTACATTTACACTAAATGCAGTTACTAGGGCACCGTTCACACCACAATTCTGGTTTGATATGTGGTACAGAAAAATGCAGATAAAATGTATTTTTCCGCAGCACCCCATGTCACTGTTGGGTTAAATTTACTAAAACTGCAAAAAGTGCAAAATTTGGTGCAGCTCGGCATTGAAACCAGTCAGCTTCCAGGATTTATCGTCAAAGCTTAATTGAACAAGCTGGAGTTAGAAGCTGAATGGCTACCATGCACAGCTCCATCAGATTTTGCACTCTCCATTTAAAAAAAAAAAAAAAAATAATCTCTCCCCCCCTGTGGGACAATGCACCATGCTGCTCTGAAGAGACTTGAAGTGTCACTTCAAATAAAGTTAAGAAAAAGTAAACAGTGGGATGCTCTGAAATGCTCGTCGTACCGCCCACAGTCAGACCTCACACAGTCACTGGCTGTTTTGCAGTAAAAAAATAAGCAGAGCGCGCACCGGCTTTGTGTAAAATCCTCAATAGAACTTTATTTCATCAATGTATTGAAATCACACAGGGACCAGGTGTACACATATAACTAAATCTTCCCTATAATCCAAACTATCCCCGATCAACAGATATACACTATTTTATCAAAAGTATTGGGACGCCTGCCTTTACACGCACATGAACTTTAATGGTATCCCAGTCTTATGGCCCGTACACACGGTCGGACTTTGTTCGGACATTCCGACAACAAAATCCATGGATTTTTTCCGACGGATGTTGGCTCAAACTTGTCTTGCATACACACGGTCATACAAAGTTGTCGGAAAATCCGATCGTTCTGAACGCGGTGACGTAAAACACGTACGTCGGGACTATAAACGGCGCAGTGGCCAATAGCTTTCATCTCTTTATTTATTTTGAGCATGCGTGGCACTTTGTCCGTCGGATTTGTGTACACACGATCGGAATTTCTGACAACGGATTTTGTTGTCGGAAAATTTTATCTCCTGCTCTCCAACTTTGTGTGTCGGAAAATCCGATGGAAAATGTTCGATGGAGCCCACACACGGTCGGAATTTCCGACAACACGCTCCGATCGGACATTTTCCATCGGAAAATCCGACCGTGTGTACAGGGCATAAGTCTGTAGGGTTCAATAATGAGTTGGCCCACCCTTTGCAGCTATAACAGCTTCAGCTCTTCTGGGAAGGATGTCCACAAGGTTTAGGAGTGTGTCTATGGGAATGTTTGACCCTTCTTCCACTGAAGTGGATGAGAGGGCCTGGCTCACAGTCTTCGCTCTTATTCATCCCAAAGGTGTCGGTTGAGGTCAGGCCAGTCAAGCTCCTCCACCCCAAACTCGCTCATCTATGTCTCTATGGACCTTGCTTTGTGCACTGGTGCACAGTCATGAAGGGGTCATCCCCAAACTGTTCCCACAAAGTTAGGAGCATTAAATTGTCCAAAATGTCTTGGTATGCTGATGCCTTAAGAGTTCCCTTCACTGGAACTAAGGGGCCCAACGCCTGAAAAACAACCCCACACCATAATTCCCTTTTCACCAGATGATTTGGACCAGTACACAAAGCAAGCTCCATAAAGACATAGATGAGTTTGGGGGGGGGCCTTGTGGACAGCCTTCCCAGAAGAGTTGAAGCTGTTATAGCGGCAAAGGGTGGGCCAACTCAATATTGATCCCTACGGACTAAGACTGGGATGCCATTAAAGTACATGTAAAGGCAGGTATCCCAATACTTTTGACAATATATGTCCAAGCTTCAGTGCTTGACTACCAAGCACTATCAGTGCTGGCTTATGTGTTTCGAGGGAACATTCTCTTCATCAGAGTCCTTCACAGCGTTGTTGCGTTTCACTATATGAGCTCTATATATATATATATATATATATATATATATATATATATATTACATTCACATCAGTCCCTGCCCTCAAGGGGTTTACAATCTAAGGTCCCTAACTTAAATTATATATATATACACACATACGAATGCCAATTTAGACCAAGCCAATTACCCTACCAGCATGCCTGTGGAGTGTTGGAGGAAACCATGCAAGCACAGGGAGAACATGCAAACTCCATGCAGGTAGTGCTCAATAAATGAACCTGAACTAGAACAGTAGGAGTTTGCTACTGTCATGTTGCCGCTATAGGACAAAGAATTTCCCCACCTCCAGTGTTTATAAGTTGGTGTCAGTGGTATTTTTTTTTTGCAAGAATGTGACCTGATCTGCAGTAAAGTCTTGATGTTCACAAATAAAACATCCCTGTATTAAAGAGGAGATCATATATACACACACTATACGGTATATTGTGGTTAGTTACCATCTCATCTTAAATTTAGATCACAGAATAAAAGTTTATAAGAGGCCTATGATCCTGGAGAGGCCTGCATCGAAAACTTTTCCTTTGACCACACATATATAAACCCTCTGCGAATATTACTTGAGCGTGCTGCTTGGCAAGTTTGTCTGATTCCATTATTGCAAGGCAATTGTGCAGGTCATTTTACTTCTTGTCAGCAGTCTACTAACTTGACTGTGCCACTAGAAGAAAAATAATCCAACAATACAAGGAAAAAAAAATATCAAATAAAAACTTCATTGCAGTGAATTCCCTAGAATCAATGACCGAAGCCGCTTTGTGATCTAGAAATTCCCAAGGTCGTGAGCGATGGCCAGCCAAGTCCAAGGTCATTTCCTGGACTAAGTGCAATAATCTGTTTTATTGATATACCGTATGGCAGAGTGTGCTGGGGTTTTTTTTATTCTAAGGGCTAACAATATATCGTGTATATTGCAAGTATGCCTCACACGTTATATAATTTGCTTTGTTAAATAAAAACATGAATTATACATAGAAGTGGTATATGGATAACTGACACACACATAGGTTGCACTCGATGAAGCCATGTGTATCACAAACCAAAAACGCTATTTAAATCACTTTGAAAAACGCCCCCTAGCTGCGGCCATGTTGAGTAAGGGCAGATGGTTCATGTAGCATTTACTTCCTGGAATCCATCTGCCCTTGGCTCAGGCATGCGGCGGGGGGGGGGGCTGAGAAAACCCCTCTGAAGACTCCTGTCATGGAAACTAGGGGGGGGGGGGGGGGTGTATTTAGCTGAGAAAACCCCTCTGAAGACTCCTGTGATGGATGACATAATTTGCCTAGGCATGGAAACTAGGAAGTAACTGAAGAAATGTGGAAAAAAAGCTTTAAAAAAAAGGAAATATGATATACTTTCCTATCTATTTACTATAGCTAGCAGGATAAGGATTAAAAGAAGTCGATGGTAATTGAGAGAGTGAAGTTCCACTTTGAAGACTGCAGTGTCCTAAGTGCCCAAGGCACTTAGGACACCACTGTCTTCATACATCCTGCTATATACGTATATAATACTATATAAAGTTTGAATACAAAGGGAAAAACCCACAGTTCTGCCAATTATTTTATATATATATATATATATATATATATATATATATATATATATATAATTTTTTTTAAATTGACATTTTTATCGTAGAAATTTACAAAAAAGAAACACAATTAGCAACATGGATATACAGTAAAGCCCATAGGTACCCCAAGTATATTTGGTAACATACCCATGGAAATTAACATAAAATAAATCTTTTTTTTTTCTTATGTAAATATCATAATTTAATTTAGCCAATTTAGACTCTTGGAAGCCGAAACTGAGGTGGCAGCAGAATTAAAAGATAGGCAGTCAAAAGCCTCAAAATCCTTTGTAAACTGTATTTAAAATGCATTACATATGGAAAGTGGGATCACCGATATACATGCTGCCCCAATGGAGACCCCCCCCCCCCCCCCCATCCCAAGTCCACCATAGTCATGTTTGATTGTCAGATATATAGACACTCTGAGCAATGAGTGGAATAAGAGAACAGCTGTGAAAGAAATCCTACTGGAGCTGTCTTATAACACATCCTTCCTTTGTGCCTCTTTAGGAAGGCCAACCATGAGTCAATTAAATTGTTCTGGCATTGTTTTAGGAGGAAGTTGTGTGTGTAAACAGACCAGTTGGTAGGTTTGTGCTGGGGGGAAAAAAAAAAAGATGAAAAAGTTCAGTTTGACAGGCCGACTTTATGAATGTCTTCCTTATATTGATGTAAAATAAAAGAATTTTTGTTTGGGCTGAATTAAATAATGAGGGATGTTTATTTTAATGATGGAAGAACAAGCTAGGCTAGTTTAACCAGTGGATGGCAGGAGGAGCCGGTTAACTGCTTGCGGACGGCGGTAGAAAACCTTGGTGCCAACTTATCTTTACGACCCAATATTTTTATTTAAATTCCACCAATATCAATAGCACGGTCCACTTTACAAACTGTAAACTGTTACTGCAAATAAGGAAACAAATGTAAATCTCCCTTTGATTTATGTGTTCGTAAGCTCCCTCTGCCTAAGTGCCGTAGACTTCCTACGTACGTACAATGGTCTAACGTACGTAAAAGTATGTGAGAGAGTGTAGACCCTGGAAATGCTTAGTATTGGGACTTTTTAGTCCCTGGACAAGAGCATACTGGTTTTATCTCACACCTAATACATGTTTAAGTGGAACAAAAGAGTAAAAATTGCGGACAAGACATATATCTTTGTTCATCAATGCAGTTAGTAGAAGTAGGAACATAATGTACTTTTACTGCTTCAGTACATAACGTCCGATTTTGGTGTGAAATCTGTGGATTGTAAGTCATGAACATTTTAGCTGAAGGTCCATTGAATGCTTATAAGTGGTTGAAGCTTTTTATTTACTTTTATTCTATTCTCAATGGGCTGGAAATTAATTGTCCATGGCAGTTTACCTTTGGACAAATACTCTGATGCATAGGTAGACCTCACTCTCTCATAAGGGCTTAACGTTAAAATATGGCCCAGTGTATGGACATTCAAGTATCTGCATATCCTTGAAAAGCAGTAAATTGGTACAAAAGCAAGCCCTCTCTGGGCTTTTTAGCTGCAGGTACTGTGGAACGATGTGAGGTCGCCCAAGTGGCTTTCTTAGCAGATCGCACTTCTCTCGTCACTGCCCCACTGGAAGGACCTGCCCTGTGTTTACAGAGTGTAGGAGGACTTGCTGAGCCACCGAGAGAATGACCCAAAGGACTTTAGTGCTTTTGCTGTAACTTTTGGGCATTAATTGCTCCACAATGTTCATAGAGGTCAGTGAGGGCTTGTTTTCCAGCACATTTCTTGCTTGTTAAGACTTTGTAGGTACTTAAATGTCCACAGTCTGGCCACATGTTGAGTTTAGGATGCTCAAAGGCTGTGCTGGCTGGTTGTCAACATGTCAGGCTCCTTGTGTGTTTGTTCTAAGCTGTCAGGTTAGATTATAGTACTTCGGCACAGAGAACATTTAAAGTATACCTAAAGGCAATTTTGTTTGGTTTGGATAGAGGGGTGAGGGGTTAGAACCGCTGTCAGTTGTTTTTTTTTTTATTTTGCTGTGTCCCCAGCATTCTCTCTGATTTTCCTGATCACCATTGTCCCTGGAAATTAAAGTGAGGGTTATTCCAAATTTATGAGTTTCCACCAGAACCAGGAATAGAATGTTAATCTTCCAGTGGGGACACTTGTAATAACAGGCTGAGAAGGCATTTTCCTCACATTGGAATGATATCCTTCCACTTCCAGTTGAGTCTACAGGACAGGGAGTAAATGAGAATTGTTGGGAAAAAAAAAGCTGCTATAGGCTCCATTCACACTTGTTACGGCTCCAAAGTTGCGCAGACTTTAGAGTGCAACTTGGACGCAGCTTTGGATAGGTGCAACGTGGATACATCTTTGGCTTTGACCAGTGTTAATGCACAACTGTTGCATTATATAACACACAGGTACGACTTTCATGCAACTTTTGAGGGTTAACATTGAAGTCTATGACCCTCAAGTTGCATGAAAGCCAGACCAAAGTAGTGCATGAACTACTTTGAATTTGCTGCAACTTTAAGTCGCACGTATATGAATGGTTACCATTTGAAAACATGGGGAACGACTCGTCATGTGACTTTTATGCCCAAAATTGAATGAAAAGTTGCACACGTGTAAATGGAGCATTAACCGTCCCCTATCCCTATATCCACAATTTTTTTTTAAGTTTTGGTTTTTGAAATACATTAATCCATCAATCCATATCTACCATCCAGTTGAAGTACACTAGATTATTAGACCACGAACAACAGTGTCCCTTGTGTCTTCTCAGTTAAGATCTACAGTATAACTCAACTTAAGAGCTCACTACCTGTTGTTCAACTGTTACTAGAGGATCATATCTTGTGCTAAATAAATAGCAGTTAAACAAACACACAGTGTTCATTCTGGTTTATGTTATCAATACATGCTGTGCACTTACCATGTTACCTCTATTAATTGTCAAGGTATAATATTGATAAATGTCTGTTTTTTTCTCTTTTCTCAATCTGCAGCTGAAAGAAGTGTTTGCACTGACACAGCCTCAGGAAAGCCGAAGATGGCTGCCAAACGCAAAGGCGGCCTGAAACTAAATGCTATCTGTGCCAAACTAAGCCGGCAGGTTGTATCAGAACATGGATCAGATCTAGGAGATGCTGAACCTGGACCACTGGAAAGCAGTGAAAGAGAAGGGGAAAAGAAACGAGAGGCGGATCCCGCTGACAACCTCACCTCTGATCAACGAGCAGAGGAAGATAAACGCCGTAGGGAGGTCATAGAGAAATGGGTCAATGGGGAGTACACAGAAGAACCCCTCGAAAGGCCGACTAAAGACTATAAGAGAATAGGCTTGGCTGAGCTTCCTCCTGAAGGTGTCTACATGGTACAGCCCAAGGGGTGCAGTGATGAAGAAGACAACACTGAGGAGTCCAAACCCTCCCAAACCAGCAGGTACTTGGATGAGAGAGCGTCTGATAAGACTGTCTCCAAGGAACCAGAGGCAACTGCAAAACTTGCCTCGGGAGCACCTACAGGTGAGTTTCACTGTCAATCTTAAAATGGCAATCCAACTGCTGGTTCCCAGGTTATTTCAACAATCCAAAAGTTTTTACTTTGTAGATTTACAGCATAGTATTGGAGAACACGAAGAAGGCGCACACTGGCCTTGTGCATTACTTTAAAGTGGATGTAAAGCCCAATTTTTTTTTTTTTTTTAATTAAGGCTTGTAACTTGTACAGTATAGGATTTCATATCATCTGTGCCCATTCTTGCCACGAAGAGTTAATCCAGCTCTGAGCAGCCCTCTTATCTTTTTTCAGTGAGGTAAAAACAGACACACAGAGAGATACCAGTCAGTTCTCCCCCCCTGCTGTGAGTGACAGGTGATTTACATATCTCATGCAGGAGCCTTAGAGAGGCATTATGTGTAATTCTCATCCCCTCCTCCCTTCTTCTCCAGCTCTCCCAGGATTGGCTGCTCCACACCTCAGCATGATTGGGCATGCTGAAGTCATGTGGTAACTTTTCTGGGTTTTGACTGGATGTTAGTGATCATAGCAGAAGTTCAGTGTAAAATACACAGGAGAAAATTCATGTTGACAAGGGGAGTGTAGAGGTGGGCGGGGAGTCTGCTGACATCACAACTCCACCCACCGAGCTCTGGACAACAGACCCGCCCACAGAATATGCCGTTTTTCGGGTCTCATAATAGACAGAGGGGAGATATTTGACAGGTAAAGATACAAGCAGGAGGCATGTATATCCTTATAGATAATCCCTATGGCAGTAGTTTAGAAAGGATGAGAGTGGGTTTACATCCACTTTAAGACTTTTTATTAAGTAAAATAAAAAATGCCAATATACTCACAAAGATACACAATAAAGTGCATATAACAATTCCCACCAAGCCATTAGGAATGTGTCCCTCCACAAAGGCGCAATTTACGTGTTTCAAGGGCAATGGCCTCTTCCTCAGAGCTCTTAAAATGCATAAGCTGCGCCCTTGTGGAGGGACACATTCCTAGTGGCTTGATGGGAATTGTTATGTGCAATTTATTGTGTATTTTTGTGAGTATATTGGTATTTTTTTTTTTTACTTAAGGTAAGGCAATGCACAAGGCCAGTGCACCTTCTTCTTATGTTTGTTTTTCAGCATTGGTTTTCCCCGAAATGAAGTGGACAGTAAGGCTGATTTGGAGTATGATGTGGAAGTCCTCAGTGGTGGCCACTTCTCCTGTGCATCACAGGAGTGCAGTTCGCTCTGCACTTCTGTGACCCAGTTTCAGCAGACAGCGGGCTGAAGCTCGCTGGTGGCTGACGTCACAGAGCCGGTCCAAGCTCCCGCCCCCTCCACAGCCCAGCACTCCAGTGAGTGCGGAGGGGGCAGAGCAGAGAGAGAGCAGGTGACTGGGACAGGGAGCTCTGAGAACTGAGCGATCGGCAGTGTTTGATCGCTTGGTTCTCAGTGTTAGAGCCAGCGGGGGACAGATGCAGCATCCACCTAGGTAAGTATGAATCAGAAAAAAAAGCCAAACCCCATACTTCTCTTTTAAAAACAAGATTGGGCGGGAACCTATTCTGAGCCCACATGCAGACTTTGTCGTCATGAAACCCTTTTCCACCTGTAGTGCTAACAAGATTTTTGCTATTGTACATCTTTGCACAGCACCTTCCTCGGTCGTGTTCACTTTGCAAGGGAAGTTGCACTTTGCAGGGTAAGTTTCTCTTAACCTAGTGAATGAGGTGAAATGTTGCTGACTTCAATCATGTGCAAGCAAGAGTGGCTCTTTTTTTTTTTTTTTTTTCTTGCACATGATTATTTATTTCAAAGTTATATTTTACCACATTCATCAAGCTTTGGGGAAAAATTCCTCTGCAAAGTGCACAACCTAATTGCCTTTAATAAATCAACCCCCTTATTTTTAGCCTATGTACACTATATTACCAAAAGTATTGGGATGACTGCCTTTACACACACATGAACTTTAATGGCATCCCAGTCTTAGTCCGTAGGGTTCATTATTGAGTTGGCCCACCCTTTGCAGCTATAACAGCTTCAACTCTTCTGGGAAGGCTTGGGGTGGAGGAACATGACTGGCCTGCACAGAGTCCTGATCTCAACCCGATAGAACACCTTTGGGATGAATTAGAGCGGAGACTGCGAGCCAGACCTTCTTGTCCAACATCAGTGCCTGACCTCACAAATGCGCTTCTGGCAGAATGGTTAAACATTCCCATAGACACACTCCTAAACCTTGTGGACGGCCTTCCCTGAAGAGTTGAAGCTTTTATAGCTGCAAAGGGTGGGCCAACTCAATATTGAACCCTACGGACTAAAGCTGCATACACACAATCGCACATTCTGACAACAAAATCCATGTTTTTTTTCCCAACGGATGTTGGCTCAAACTTGTCTTGCATGCACACAAATGTTGTTGGAAATTCCGAACGTCAAGAACGCGGTGATGTACAACACGTACGACAAGCCGAGAAAAATTAAGTTCAATAGCCAGTGCGGCTCCTTCTGCTTGATTCCGATCATGCGTGGAACTTTGTGCGTCGTTATTGTGTGCATACGATCGGAATTTCCAACAACGGATTTTGTTTTCGGAAAATTTGAGATCCAGATCTCAAATTTTGTTTTTGTTTGTTATTCCGACAACAAATGTCTAATGGAGCCTACACACGGTCGGAATTTCCGACAACAAGCTCCCATCAACATTTGTTGCCGGGAATGCCATTAAAGTTCAAAGGCAGGTGTCCCAATACTTTTGGTAATAGTGTTTGTTTGCTGTAGACTATAGGAGTTGCTTTTTTTACTTCCAGGTATCACCAAAATTGTCTATTCAAGCAACCGATACATCTACCACTCGTTGGCTTTCTCCGTACATCTTTTGTCTTGTTACGGTATTATCGGGCATGAATAGGGATAAGACGACTTAAAAGAATTATGGGACAAATTTGCCAGTTGGCGTATAGCAGAAGTTAATTAGTACTGGAACAATGTTATTTTTTTTTTCCTCCCTATACATTTATCGCTATCAAGCTCTTTCTCGAGTTTCATAGGGACTTAGCTTTTGCTAGTATTAATTAAACAGTAGCCCGTAATTAATAAACTGGGATAAAATATGGTTTCCATTCCATCGAAATGCCATTGTAGCCCTGCCATCGCACCTTCTCCCCGGTACTCTAATGTCTGCCGTGACAGCCAGCCTGCCGTCTCTGTCTCGGAGTGTTTAGGCGGTCAGACGGGTTGGCTTGGCTGTCTGCTGGTTGGCTGCGAGTGGCGGTGCTCGGCTCATAATTATGCATGAAGATATAAACAGAGCTGTTTAATTATCCTTCACCACATCAGTGACAAAGTAATTAACAAACATTGTGAGATCAATGGGAAGATGTGTGACCTTCAACAGACGCCCATAGGAAAGCATTTCCCTCTATGGGACAAGGTGACTCGGCTCGTCGCGTGCACTGATACAGAGAGACACGATTGCTGCCGTACGGCGCGCACCACACCACTTCTTGTGGGATCCCAGATCAAAAAAAAAAAAATGATTCCTCCTCCTTTAGTGTTTTCTTTCCAAATATAGTCAGAAAGTGCTATTTATATCTCTATGCCTGTGTCCCTTAACATCTAACCGAGGGACACTGGGGGGGGGCCTTCCCTGCAGTGTGTGAGTACAGAGGAAAGCACTGTCATTCCTAATTGCTTTCAAACCACAAACATTTAAGATAATGTGCCCAGCGTGCTGAAAAAAAAAACAAAAAAAAATCTGTATATAAAAAAAAAACAAAAAAAAAGCACCTATCTACACTGGTCAAAAAACGCTTTTGAAGGACATTTATCAAACAACTTATCGCAAAATGCAGACGCCTGTCAGCAGTTTTTATGTGTATTTGCAAACCCCCCCCACCCCGCGCCTGTAATGCTGGGCAGCCAACCGTGACAAATTTGCACAGGTCTGCAACAGATTTACCACCGGAGAGGAGACTTTCACCAAAAACAAAGAAACGCACAAAGAAGAAGTGGTCAGGTGCGGGTTTTATTCTGTCGCAGTGCTCATGAATGAAGCTGCCCGATTTTAAATCTGTCTCAAAGGGGGAGATTTACTAATACTGCAGCACTCAGGTGCAGCTGTGCACGGTAGCCAATCAGCTAGTTCATTTAGACGGCTTTCACACTGAAAGCGCCGGCCGTTAGCGGTAAAGCGCCGAGCATTTTAGTGGTGCTTTACCGCTGTTTAAGCGGCGCTTATGCGCCGCTTTTTGCCTGCTAGCGGGGTGCTTTTAACCTGAAAGGGGTTAAAAACTCCCGTGTTGCGTCGCTTCCGAAGCGCTGCCCGTTCATTGCAATGGGCAGGGGCGTTTTGGGAGCGCTGTATACAGCGAACGCTCCCAAAGCGCCCCAAAGATGCTGCTAGCAGGACTTTTTCTAACGTCCTGCAAGTGCACCGTCCGGGTGTGAGAGCACCCATTGCAGTGAATGGGAGGCAATTTTCAGGCGCTTTACAGGCGCTATTTCTAGCACTAAAACGCCTGAAAACTGCCTCAGTGTGAAAGGAGTCTTAAGATTTGACAATAAAACCTGGAAGCTGATTGGTTTCTAAGCAGAGTTGCACCAGATTTTTCACTCTCCAGTTTTAGTAAATAAACGCCAAATTGTCTCATTGCTCCTGTTTAAAATGGGCTGCCTCTGCAACAGAATTGATAAATCCCCCCCCCCCCCATCCCCCCCATGTGTTCTAATACAGTGACATGTGACCAAGAACATCACAGATAAAACGTGTTCTACAACAGAATGAAAAGCTTCCAGTTTATTGACCACTCACAGCCCTCCATGTTCATCATTTGACAAATCAATGGTCAGCATATTTTAACCAAGTGAGACCCAGCCTTTATAGTTTGACATTTACTCGGTCATGCAACACTGTACCAAAATGAATTTTATATGTTTGGTTTTTTTTTTTTTTAGATGGATATAACTTTCTTTTAGTGGTAATTACTACTGTTTTTTTTTTTACTATGAAAAGCAAGAAGCATAAAAAACAATCCAACAGGCAACGATGGTCAATGACATCTTAAACACCTTACATTTGAAAAAAAAAAACAATTATTGGTGGTCAGTGGCACTGTAAATCCCCCCCCCCCCTTCAAAAAATAAAGAAGCCCACAATCATTGGTGGTCGGTAGCACTTTACCATCCACCCCCTAATACTCTTACAGACACTGGTTGGAAATTGCATTTTTAACCCCCACCTTTAACAAAAAAAAAAAAACAACACAAATAATGAATAAAAAAAACAATAATTGGTGGCCAGTGGCACCCCACCTACATTGAAAAAAAGAAAAGGAAACACAATTATTGGTGGTCGGAAGCACTGTACTCCCCCCCCCCCCCCCTTTTCCCCACCTTCACCTGATCTGCTGAAATCCTTCTTTCTGCTTTGTTTATGAACATCCAGTCCATTTACCACCAAGTAAGGGGAACTTCCTCCATTGTAAATGGGCTGATCACTTGTAATCACTAGTACTGTACAATTGTGATGGTTGTAATTGGTTTAAAGCAATCAGAAGCTACAGAGCCACTCAGAACGACTCTGTACATTCCCAGAAGAGTTGAAGCTGTTATAGCTGCAAAGGGTGGGCCAACTCAATATTGTACCCTACGGACTAAGACTGGGATGCCATTAAAGTTCATGTGCGTGTAAAGCAGTGGTTCTCAACTCCTGTCCTCAGGACCCACTAACAGGCCAGATTTTAAGTATTACCTTGGGGAGATGCAGACTAGAATACTGCAAACACCAAGCAGCAAATATCAGCTGTGATGTATTTCAGTTATCTTGCAAACCTGGCCTGTTAGTGGACACGCAATGTGTAATAACTGACAAAATATTTGTAATGTTGATCAGCCACTTTTGTGGTCTATAAAGTATGACGAATGCCAAAACATTGCTGAGGTTATCTCAGATTGACAGCACCGTATAATACAGCTTTAACATAAAACCTCGTTAATGGTGAAATTGTCTGTGCTCCCTCACTTCCTAGACGCTCGGCAGGCTCACACCAGTAGCTCCATTCGGTCACCCCTTCGGAGATGGCTAGATTGTTTCAGGCCCTACTTATCCCTCCATGCTTAGCACAGTCCGTGCAGTTTTCAGATCATTGTGATGGCTGCTAAAAATTAAAAAACTGACCTTAAAGAGCTCTTACAGGAATCAGTGAAAAAAAAACGCCAAATCAATATTTCACCCACTGAAACTTCTGTGGATTTCCAAAACTTTTTATCATTACAAGCAAAAAACCGTCCCAACTTTAGAATGATACACAATGGCACATGAACAATGACCAATTCACTAAACACACTTACTAACCTTACTTTAGTGAATCAAGGACCAAGCAAGAAGATTCAAAACTAAAAATCCTTCTGCCACCTCTTAAGCTGGCTGTACACCAGTAGAATTTCTTGCGAAAATTTAAATTTTCAGAATATTCATTAAAATTTTGTAATGGTTAGCTGGGTCCAAAACTGCACTGACTGTGCTAACAATGGAGGGATAAGGAGAGCTTGTCTTCAAAGAAGACACACATAGGACTTGTGTCTTTTTTCGACCTTACCTACTGTGTAACTATGTTCCAGGATGGAGATGCTGGTGTAAAGCCTAGTACACACGGGTCGAATGTCGGCTGGTGTTCTGCTTAGAAACTCCAACTCACCAAAATTTCCAACCACGTCACTTCCTGTAGCACCAATAATTGGAGATTTCGAGGAGTTACCTTTTTTTACAGAACAGCGGCAGCGTATACAGTACGTTACATGATGATTTGGTGATGTAATTGGAAATTTTAGCGAGTTGGAGTTTTTGGCAGAACACCGGCACCGGCCGGTTAAATAGAAACCAACCAACGTTCGGCCTATGTGTACTGGATTCGGTTTGACAGAAGCTGGCTATTTGGCTGGCTTCTATCGAAGGGGCATGACGGAAAAGATCTGCCGATCGTCTCCTGATCAGCGCTCTCAGCCAGTGTGAGAACACAATTGAACAGTGGGGGAGATCGCTGTACTAACGTCGGATAGTTAGCACAGCAGCGCCTCCTGACCTGTCAGGTTTTTTTTTTTTACTTTCAGCTTGCTGGGTTTAGGGACAATAAACGACTAGTGTGTACCAGGCTTTAGCCCAGTGTGAGCAGGATGGAAAATTTTTCTGGAATGAACAAAATTGTGGTTTTCATTTGAGAAAAATTGTACATATTTTAATTAAACCTGGTTAATGCATCTGGGATTCCATTCAAATAGCAGGTCTGGCTTTCAAACATAATTAGTTGACTCAACAATGGCAAGAAAAAAATGTTGTTGGATGACGACTGTTTGGTCATCTGTACATTTCTCTCTACCTGTAAGTGCTTTTTGTCTCATTTAGTGCATCGAGGAAGTGAAATAAGGAACTTTGTGGCACTATGATATCTTAAAAACCATCAAGAACTAAGCATATACACATTAACTGCCCTGGTGTTAATTAGGCAATCTCCTCCAATTCCTCTTACAATACAATAAAAACCTAACGGAGGCAGCGCTCCGTCAGCAGGGATACCTCAAGGAGTTTCCAGATTGGAAGAATGTGACCACCACACCAATTTGTTCAGTCGAGTATGGGTTGGTTTATTCAAGCTAATGTAAGAATAAAAAAACAATGTGTTTCGAGGGCTTACATATCCTCCTTCAGCAGGGCTTGTGTGCCGTCACACTGGTATCCGACCGCTTGCCTTGTAGATCCATCCTCTTGACAGAGGTCCAGAACAGATTTGTTCTCATTTTCTACACATGATAAAAGGGGATTTGTGACCCCCTGAAACACATTGCATATTTATCCCTACATCACCTGGAACGAAAGTGAACAAATGGGTGTGGTGGTCTCATTTTTCTAATACTATTGGTAGGGATGTGTGGATTGGAAAAATCATATGAACCGTTGACTATGATCTCCCCAGAGAAGTAAGGCTCACGGGTAATTGTCCCATGCGTCTTTTGACTCAGTTTGCTATTTTCCCTGGTACCCAACCAATGGCATCTTTTAGATCTCCTGTTTATTATGACTGAATATTCTGCAAAGTTTGATTAAAAAAAAGCTGGGAATATAAAACAACAAAAAAAAAAATTCAAAAAAAAAAAAAAAAAAAATTATATATATATATATATATATATATATATATATATATATATATATATATATATATATATATATATATATATATATATAAACATTTTTCTAAAAAACAGAATTATATATTTTTTGTGAAGCAAAACATAAGTGTATTTCAACATATCACTGTGTATTAAGTGCTTTGCCTAAACTATTATTTTAAAGATTACTGAACTCGCTAATCTATACTTTCAAAAACCTATTTTTTGAAAATATAAGGATATAGCATCACAAACCCAACATAAAATTGAGTAATAAATTATTGGTTTTGATGGCGTGAAGCACAGAATCTTTGATGTTATGTATGCCATTAATAAACAAATTCATGAAGTGTATTGTAAGTAATGGGGCTTGTGTATTAAAAACAGTCAGATTTGGCTTTTCATTTCCTTGGCTGGCAAAACATTGGCAGCTACATCTGTAGTTATGGGCAAAAAAAGTCCATACTTCATCGCTGCTTTTGTCATAGGCCAGCCCCGTGGTGTTATGTGTTCATCATGGCTGATAGGTCGTGTGTCCTATTCGCTGTATTTGATTGAACGATGATGTGTATAGTGAGCTTTGGCCACCAGATTTTAGTTTACAGCAGAATAGGCAAGAGAAAATTCTGATTGGTTGCTGGACATGTTCTATTGTCTTTTTTAAATGAGGTCTTGTCACGTAGTCGCATGGACATTATTTCAAAGTTTCAAAGAGATTACCTCTCTGCAACAGTAAGGCACTGAAGACGTCTTTACCTTTTTGCCATCTTAATGAACAATTTGAGAAACTGTAAGAGTTGTTATTGTTATCCTGTTCCAACAAAGGCAAATTAAAATATTGAGCTAGATTGCTACGTGACTCATTGAATTTCCCACATTACTTCTGGCCCATAATACTAATATATTACAACTAGGATCCTGCATGTAGGACTACATTCCAGGTCATGAAACAGCTCTGGCATTGGGCTGGGCAAATACAAGTTTGGTTTGTCAGATTAACAACATGCAGTGTGAAGGTCTACCTTCTTGGTTTTATTTTTAATATTTTTTTGATCATTATTTCAACTTTCATTTTTACAAGTGCCACTCAAAAGTCAAAATTTTGGAAATTTATTGAGAGTATTCTTTGTTTGTAGGGGGTTTTATCCACTACTTTGTGGTATAAGCAATTGGACTTTTTTTAAAAAAAACATAAAAAAAACTAAACTTACAAAGTCAATCCAGAGAAAAAAAAAATATTATAATATTAAAATTAAACATTTACTAATCGTCAGTTTCTGCATATGCCTTGACAGTGAGGACTTGGCTCCACTTCCAGCAGAATGGCTTTTGTACATATTAGGCCAAGGCAGGAGAGCAGACACATATGAAAACTTTGTTTAATGTACTGAAAAGCCATTGCTCAGACCATTCAGGAAATTGATTTTCTTGCCATTGATGAACTCCATTTTATTTTACTCTAGTATTAATTACCTTTTTTTAACAAATTAATCTAAAGTCATAAAACCTTGTGAGAGAGACAGAATTATGTGTAGAAAAGGAGAGAACAAGCTGTGCGCTCTGTGATGCTGAATATTTCTCTTCTTCACACACAGGAGAAACATCCACATTGCGAGATTATGCGGCCAACACTATGAACGAGTTCCTTGGGATGTTTGGCTACACCCAACCTATTGTAAGGGATGAGCTTGCAAAGAAACTTAGCTTTGAGAAGATCAATGCTGCTACCTCAGAGACCACCTCTGCCGAAGACCCTCTCAGTAAGCGAGCTAGGTTCTCCAAGTATGAGGAGTATATTCGGAAACTGAAAGCTGGGGAGAATCTGTCCTGGCCCGCTCATGTTGTAAAGGCTGAAGAACCGAATTCCAAACCCATACAGAGCAAAGATACTTCAACGACTCTTCAGCCATCACCGCAGCCACTGGTTAGCAGACCACCAGTACATGAGACAGTAATTCTGCAAGAACCGAAACCAACTGTCTTGCCTCTAACAGCGGCTGGCAGCTCTCATATGCAAGGCCTTATGTCTCGAGCTTCCAAATATGATTTTTTTATCCAGAAGCTAAAAACAGGAGAGTCTTTAAGACCGCAGAATGGAAACACATACAAGAAACCCTCCAAATATGACCTGGAGAATGTCAAGTATCTTCACCTTTTTAAACCAGGAGAAGGGAACCAGGACATGGGAGGCTCTATAGCTTTTAAAACCGGGAAGGTTGGGCGGCCTTCCAAGTATGATGTACGTAATATCCAAAAGCTTACTCCCTTGAAAGCAGCTGCGGTTGTACCAAGTATGTCCCCTGCTCCTATCACAAGCACTCCCTCCACCCCCGTGCCTGCATCTGAGCAACCAGTAGCGTTGCCTTTCAACACTCCAGAATATCTCAAATCAACTTTCTCTAAGACAGACTCCATCACTACAGGAACAGTCTCCACCGTGAAGTAAGTATTTTGTCATTTGACTGCACTAACAATGGGCTGTTCTAATTTGGGTACACTTTTAATACAACTGCCATTTATATGAGATTGAGTACATATAATATAAATCTATTAGAAAATGTAACTTTTTTAAATATAATATCCAGACCACCTAAAATGTAAATTTATTGGAGGGGAACTCAGTGAGCAATGCAAGGGTGCAGGAGATGAAGCAAGTCAGTGAGATATCTGAGGGTTTGGTTGGTTGAATGCAAGAGGGAAATTTAGAAAGTTTGTATGAAAATGGGAACTTATCTGGGGTATATGATTAATAGAGCCTGTCTATGCATGTGTGGATGAGAACATTGCAGTCTAAGAACGGGTGGGAGTGCTTAAATTTTTTTTTTTGTATTAATGTGGGTTAATGTATTTGGAATGTGGGTTACTAATATCCAGATCCGGGAGCATGGCATGAGATGGAGCTGGATAGGGAGCTGAATAGACTCTAACCAGCTCTGCCTTGTCTTTCTCACCAGGAATGGACTACCCCCAGACAAGCCCCCAGAAGATGTAAATATATACCAGAAATATATTGCCAGGTAGGAGTGTGGTTGGTATGCCAGATTATTTCCATCTGTAGGCCACGGCCGCCTTACATCTATGTTCAACATTTCTCTAATAACAATACTAACCTGTTTTCATGGAGATGCAATAGATTAAGAAGTTGTTTTTATTTGGAAAGTATGTTCTGACTGCAGACAGATGAGTGTTGTTGATGTGGTTTGGTCCTTTGCTTGTGTGACTGCAGTAGATCAAACCTGGAACAGGATGAACAATTCTGACCTCTGTTGGCATTGTTGACCATGTTCCATGCGTAATCTTTTGTTGTTCTATCTGCTGGCCGTGAAGGGAACACATTTTTTTTCTAAGGCCATGAATTTGTCCTACCTAATCCATGGGTATACCAGTCTTTAATTGCAACCCCTTAACTGTTCCTAGAATCCATTTTTTTAGTTTCTATAGATTTACCATTCAAACGGTTGTATTTTGGTGTGAACCCTATTTTTGAGGATTTAAAACAATAGTAAACTATTTGGAGTCCCAGGAAAAACGTCACATGGACATCTTAGAAAATTAAGAGCACCACTCATCTGGTGTGGGATTAACGATGGCGATAAAGAGGGACTTCAGATAGATATAAATCTGCAAGCTACTGACAATAGAGCTTTTCCAAAAAAATAATATGACAATACCCATTTACCAGCTTAAAGTGGAACTACACTGCATGTGAGCACCACAAACCAAAATCCAAAGCAAACTCCCCCCATCCATCCATGTTTCCATGTTTTTTTGTTTTTGTTTTTACTGAGAAATCACTTTGAAAAACCCCCTAGCATTTCTGGCTGTGGCCATTTTGTGTAAGGGCAGATGATTCATGAAACATTTACTTCTTTGAATCCATCTGCCCTTAGCTCAGACATGCATGCAGAAGAGTGTGCTTAGCAGAGAAAACCCCTCCTCCCCTCCTAAAGACTCCTGGGATGTATGACATCATTTGTCTAGGCCAAAAAAGTTTAAAACAAGTAAATATAATATACCTTTCTATCTGTTTACTAATGCTAGCAGTATAAGGATTAAAAATAGTCAATGCCGATTGAGTGAGTGAAGTTCCGCTTGAATAACCTCTTAGTTACTGCCAGAAGATCCTATGAAGGAAGGCCAGTAAATGGTTTTATGTCACGACATACAACTATATGACTCTCCTTACAGATTTTCAGGCAGCCAACACTGCGGTCACATTCACTGTGCATATCAGTACCGGGAACACTACCACTGCCTGGACCCAGAGTGTAACTACCAGGTAAGTGTGTTTTAATACTATGCACCTAACCACTAATATATGATAACTGGACCAGAAGTAAAGTTGGGTTGTTGCACAGCAACCAAATAATATGTAGCGTTTACTAAATTGAGAAGTTGAAAACTGAGATCAGACTGGCTGCCATAGTCAACAGCTTCACTTTATTTGCTGCAGATTTTATACTTCACCCCTCATTTAATATCCCCACCCATTGGAGTGCATGCTTTGCATTTCTGCTGTTGCTAAATGTTGTATGGTTAAACCTTCCTTTATAATTTTCCTTTCTTAGAGATTTACCAGTAAGCAAGATGTGATCCGCCATTACAACATGCACAAGAAACGCGACAACTCTCTGCAGCACGGCTTCATGCGTTTCAGTCCATTAGATGATTGCAGTGTTTATTATCATGGCTGCCATCTAAATGGGAAAAGCACACACTACCACTGCATGCAGGTGGGTATTTGGTCTATAACGGGGTCTCCAAACTATGGCCTGTGGGCCAAATCTGGCCCGCTACAAGATTTTATCTAGCTTGCAGCTAGGGTTAGCGTCATATCCTCAATGTGGGCCTACTGTCCTACCACTTCAGGTCAGGGTCACTCCAGGTTCCCCCGGCTGCTGTCGTTGATTGCTAGGACACTGCTGGTGTGCCATCACAGGTTTGCCCCAGCATTCACAGGAGGATGGACCTGCCCTGCCTCCCACCCTGCAGCTACAGGCATGCTCTCAACTCTCACCTTGCTGCTACAGCCACTCTGTAGAAGTAGACTCTGATGGTGACCTGATGTAAGGAGGGACTCTGGTATGAGGGGGGATTCTAAGGCTTCATGTACAGTTCTTAAACTTGAGTTTTGGCACCTTTTTGCCAAAGCTCCTAAAGTCAACTCCATAAGTCTCTGTCAATGTACAAATAGGCTTTTAGTAAAGTCTAGGAGCTGCTGCAGTTTGGGGAGCTTCTTCAACCTCCATTTCCTGAACGTGGCCTGTGGTCAAAGTAGGCATGAAGGCTAATGCCGCGATACACGAGCAGACTTTTCGACCAGACTGGTCCGACGGACTTTTCGATGGACGTCCGACGGACTTTCCCAACGAATGGACTTGCCTACACACGATCACACCAAAGTCCGACGGATTCGTACGTGATGAAGTACGACCGGACTAAAATAAGGAAGTTGATAGCCAGTAGCCAATAGCTGCCCTAGCGTCGGTTTTTGTCCATCGGACTAGCATACAGACGAGCGGACTTTTCGATAAGAACTGGGTCCGGCGGAGTTCCGACGTAAAGATTTGAAACATGTTCTAAATCTAAAGTCCGTCAGATTTTCAACCGAAAAAGTCAGCTGAAGGTCCGATGAAGCCCACACACAGTCGGATTGTCTGTCGGACCACTCCGGTCGAAAAGTCCGCTCGTGTGTACAGGGCATAATGGGCACCCTGATGGGGACCTTGATGTAAGGGGGGGACTGATGGGTACCCTGATGTAAAGAGAGATTCTGATGGGGATTCGCATCTAAAGATACTCTAATGAGAGAGGTTCAGACTGAATTTTTTTTTTTGGTGTGACCTTTATTACTGGCTCAAGTTCATTTGGAATTTTTTTGCTTTTATTACTAAAGTTATTTCTCTGTTGGTGAATCATATTATGCAGATTACAAAAAAAAGCTCCAAATGAAACTTGTTTATTCATCTAAAATGTATTCATCGTTTTGGGCCCAATATATATATGATGTGTCCCTAGCACATCATGTTAGACTTACCTTTTAGAATAGATCCCTCCAGTGGCGCCCTGTCACCGCTGATGGGTTCCATCTTCACCCGGTCTTCTTCTGGGTGAGCGAGCTCTGGCCGTCTGATTGGCCAAAGCTGCTATGACGTCACTCCCAGGCATGCACGCGTAAGCCTCGGGCACGGCGCAGCGCTCTGAAGGGACAGCACAGGTATGCCGCTCCTTCAGAGCGCAAGCGCCGGTGACGTCACCGGCTGCTGCTCGCTGGAATATCTCCTAAACAGTGCATGTTTAGGAGATATTCATTTTACCTGCAGGTAAACTTTATTATAAGCTTACCTGTAGGTAAAAATGGCACAAAGGGGTTTACTACCACTTTAAGGTCTTTCCTAAACGTCGCAGATGCCTACATTGTGCTTGTCTGGGACAAAACATAGTATAATAGCATTGAAGAGATTAGTCACTATGGTGGTGTCTTGATATTTGTGCAGGGTAAGCCTATTGTTGACACAAGGAAAATACTAGAGCATCACCGTAAGTGCTCGGAGAATTAGAATCACTAGGTACAGAAGTGTCTTAGCTCAATCTTCTCAAACAATAAAAGTCCAATCTGGATCTGAAAGCAATATCTGCATGTTTTTTTTATCCACGGCATCCTTTGTTTTTTTTTTTTAATGCATTTATACAACCCCCCCTAGAAAAAAAAGTAGCAAATAGGATTTCTTCTTTTACGATTGGTCACCAAAGCGCTTACTGACTCAGTGAACTCCTTTACAAAATAATTGTTTCTCCATAAATATAAAAGAACACGTTTTCAGTCATGAAATTAAATCAGACCCAAAATCTTTAAAGTATACTGTAAACACGTAAGCTACACAGTGGATGTGTTTGATACATATAAAGCCAGCTCCCTGCTTTATTATCCAATATATACAAATACACCCCACCCTTAACCATCATACTGCTCAGGTAACTCCCATCTCTTTGATGCTGCATGCAGGTCCTATCTAGCCCAAACGCACCGGCAACACCTTTTTTTTAATGTTTTGCACAAGGTGAAGACTATCCTGTCCTCTCTGAATGTGAAATTTAGAATTACGTTCATCTTTGGTTCTTCCATTGGTGCATTTCCTGCTTTTAGTTATTGGGCCATGATACATTCAGCCACTGAGAACGATTGAAAATCATTTTCTAATTCAATGAAATATATACTATATGTATCTGTAACATAGGAGTTTTGTAGAAAAGATGGAAAACGTAGAAGGAGACTTGTGAAAAAGATCAAATGTGTCAAATACATACATACATTATATATATATATATATATATATATATAGATGCCTTTTTAATGGCATCCCAGTCTTAGTCCGTAGGGTTCAATATTGAGTTGGCCCACCCTTTCCAGTTATAACAGCTTCAACTCTTCTGGGAAGGCTGTCCACAAGGTTTAGGAGTGTCTCTATGGGAATGTTTGACCATTCTTCCAGAAGCGCATTTGTGAGGTCAGGTACTGATGTAGATAAGAAGGCCTGACTCACAGTCTCCGCTCTAATTCATCCCAAAGGTGTTCTATCGGGTTGAGGTCAGGAATCTGTGCAGGCCAGTCAAGTTTCTCCACCCCAAACTTGCTCATCCATGTATTTATGGACCTTGCTTTGTGCACTGGTCCAAATAATTTGGTGGAGGGGGGATTATGGTGTGGGGTTGTTTTTCAGGGGTTGGGCTTGGGCCCTTAGTTCCAGTGAAAGGAACTCTTAAGCCCCTTTCATACTGGGGCGGCGGTAAAACGGCACTATTTTTAGCGCTGCTTTACCATCCTTTTAGCGGCGGTATTCGGCCGCTAGCGGGGGGGTTTTACCCCCCCGCTAGTGGCCAAGAAAGAGTTAAAAGCAGCGCTATGCCGGTGGTATAGCCGTGCTGCCCCACTGATTTCAATGGGTAGGAGCGGTGTATACACTGCTCCTTCACCGGTCCAAAGATGCTGCTAGCTGGACTTTTTTTACCGTCCTGCCAGCGCACCGCTCCAGTGTGAAAGCCCTCGGGGCTTTCACATTCGAGACACAGGAGCAGCTCTTTCAGGGCTCTTTGCAGGCACTATTTTTAGCGCTGTAGAGCCTGCAAAGCGCCCCAGTGTGAAAGGGGTCTTAAGGTGTCGTATACCAAGACATTTTGGACAATTTCATGCTCCCAACTTTGTGGGAACAGTTTGGGGATGGCCCCTTCCTGTTCCAACATGACTGTGCACCAGTGCACAAAGCAAGGTCCATAAAGACATGGATGACGGAGTTTGGGGTGGAGGAACTTGACTGGCCTGCACAGAGTCCTGACTAGAACACCTTTGGGATGAATTCGAGCGGAGACTGCGAGCCAGGCCTTCTCGTTAACTCAATGATGGTAAGATGGAACGCTCCGAACAAATGATTTTTCAGAACTGCCGCACAAACTTTCCAAGGTTTTTCTACTGAAATATGGCCAGCTTTAGTCAGCTGACCCATTGAAAACAAATGTGCTACCTGTGCTGTTGATGTCTCGGTTGGCTGAAAAGGGAGGCAAAGTTATTGTACAGGCTATTATACAAATTTTTCCACTTAATACACCAAAAATATGGCAAAGCAAGCATGAAAAAATAATGAAAGTTGAATCAAAAATTATTTTAGGATAAACACTAATTACTCAAAATGTGTGCCGATTGAAAAATATAACAAACTTTCCCTTTAAAGGAAGCCTGTTACGAGATAAGGATTGTAATTTCCTTTTAGGAACAAATCCTTGGCTATCTAGTCTACATTTTTCTTAGAAACTTTTTTGATGCAGCAAAGTACCTAATCCCACTTCCTTCCTTTTTCTGGTTACTCCAACCCAGCATGTTAATAGGTATCAAAAACACACCACATGGCAATGATAAAAGCAGAGGTAGAATTTTAGCCTTAACCCCTTCAGCGAGTCTAAAACAGCCCACAATGGGATTAAAAAAGATGGATACGCCGCATAACAGTTCAACCGGTGCAACTAGATATTACAATTTTCATAAACAGTGCCAGTTCAAGTAGGGGGCCTTACAATGTGACCAGGCTTTGTTAACCAGAGTCATCCAGAACTTGCAGATTTTGTGTTTTTTGCATTGAAAATGTTTTAAATGAGTCTTTGCCAATGGCTGAATTCTTAGGAACCCAACCAGTGTGGTTGATCTCTGCACATTTTGCTTCTGTGTGTTACATGCTGTAACCAAAGGTGTAACCAGCTCCAGTAATAAGATTTGTGTAGGGCGCACTTAGGTTATGTCCATAATTGGTGTGGATAAATTTCAGTTCCTTGTTTATATAAAGCCCACATTTTTCAAGCTTTAGAACCAAGTGCCACATTGCAAATTATTCCTCTGCAGCTTTTTGTTTAATTCTTTTTTTTTCTGTCTGATCCCATGGCGATGTTCTGCTTTTTTTCAAAGGTGTCACCAGCGAGTACGCTTTTGTACAGCAAACAGCTGGAGATTTTTTTTTTTTTTTTTCGTTTTGGGTATTTGTCAGAGGGTTTTGTTATTGTCTGTTCTCATCAACCTGCTAAGAGAACAGGAGAAAGTACTGGAAGGCACGGGAGGTACTGCTGTTTTCTTATGCCTTTCACTTGTGAGATGGTGCAGACCCTTGGCACTTGGCTCCTGTTTCCCCCCTCAGCTGCTGCATTTTCAGATTCCGTCCCTTTTTTTTTACTCAATATGGCAAAGTTGCCCAGTTTGCCTGGAGACAGATGCCAGAGGGAAGACAAGTTGAACATTCCATTAGTGATGTGATGACTTTGAACTTGGGCTCACAACGTTCTTGTGCACATTCAGCTGCTTTCTGTAGACCTCCAAGAACATCTTGTCTTTTTTTTAACTCCCCTTTTCCAAGGGCGACGCAATAGATAAAGTTGATTGTAACAAAAAAAAAAAATCATACCTGGACAACCTGGGGCCAGCCAATTGCCCTTTGACAATGGCATACCACTACTCTACATAAAGAAAAGATTAAATCGTTTAATATGTGAATTCGGTATTCGTTGCTCAGACTTTTGTATCATGCTGATTAGCGGTTTTGTTCCTCAGGTGGGATGTAACAAAGTCTACACAAGCACCTCAGATGTAATGACACATGAAAACTTCCATAAGAAGAATACCCAGCTGATTAACGATGGCTTTCAGCGCTTCCGAGCCACTGAGGACTGTGGCACAGTCGACTGCCAGTTCTATGGCCAAAAGACTACTCACTTCCATTGCAGGTAATCATGACAGAGACTTAACTGCTTCTTACTGAGACTTACACATGCGAAAATGTGTAGATTTTACATGTAGGTCGACATTATTTGCATACTGAACAAGCTTTTTTTTTTTTTTTAAACATGGCCACGATGCAAGAAAATAGACTGTTCTGTGTATTTTGCAGGCGTCCAGGATGCAGCTTCACCTTCAAAAACAAGTGTGACATAGAGAAGCACAAGAGCTACCACATTAAAGACGATGCATATGCAAAGGATGGATTCAAGAAGTTCTACAAATATGAAGAGTGCAAATACGAAGGATGTGTGTACAGCAAGGCCACCAATCACTTTCACTGCATTCGCACTGGATGTGGTTTCACGTTCACCTCCACCAGCCAGATGACCTCACACAAGCGCAAACATGAGAGGCGGCACATCCGCAGCTCGGGGGTGCTTGGCCTTACATCTTCCCTTATTGGGGGAAAGGACAATGACCTGGAGGAGTCCAGCAATGATGATCTCATTGACTTTTCTGCTTTAAGCAGCAAGAACTCTAGTCTGAGTGCCTCTCCTACAAGTCAGCAGTCTTCCATATCCCTGGTTCCTACTGTTTCTGAGGCACCTTCGCCACAAACACTGAAATCCACCAGCACCATTCCACCTACAACTAAGATGTCAACCCTTCTGTCCCAGACATTGCCGATTAACATGCCCTTGGCTTTAGCCTTATCTAGTTCTACACTCCCTGCAGGATCTGGGCCATATTTCCCTATCATAAGTGGACGTGGTAGCACCTCAATGCCCATCAGCACCAGTAACATAGTGGCCGTGGCTGCTCCAAACACCTCTCCACAGTCTGCTTCTGGGGCCAGCGATCAAAATAGCACTTCGCCAGCAGCTACATCCATTATGGAAAAGATTTCTGCCAGTAAAGGGCTAATCTCTCCTATGATGGCAAGGCTGGCAGCAGCCGCCATCAAACAGTCTCCATCACCCGAAGCAGGTGAGTTTGTGTGGTAAACAATATGACTCTTGTGCTCTTAACTTTGCAAATTGCAGGGACGTTTGTCCTAGCCAGCATGAACTAAGATCGGGGAGGGGAGGTGGTAGGATTTAGAATTTTGCCTTTAGTGATTTTATGAACTGGGTGTCACCCATGCTATTTATTGTACTATTACTGTGTTATTCTAATGCCTCTACTTAAAGTAGAACTAAAGGCTCAAGAATAAAAAAAATGAAACAGAACTGGATTGTCTCTTTTTGCTCATTTATCAATGATTGCAAAGTGACAAACTTTAACCCTCAATGTTTTGTTTGAAGGCTGCTTTTTTTTTCACTTCCTCCGCAGCGCTATCTACTTTTTCACCTCCTCCCTAAATCCCTGTTGCCCCCTTTTGCATCCATTGTGCTGTCTTAGACTACAGAGTCACGTGATGGCATAATGCGGTCATAGGGTACAGTCCTCTAGACGTGGGGGTGCCGCTGAAGGTTACAGCTAGGTCCTCTCCTTCAGTACAACGCTGGGAGTGCTGGCAAGAACAGAGCACTTCCCAGATCAAATGATACAACAGACGAAAAAGGTCCTATGCATCGCATGACCTTGTGGATATGTGAAATGACAGCCTCAGCCAAGCCAGTCAAGCCATGCCCCCCAAGGCATTACACTCCACCCCTGGAGCTTAATCATGGGGAACTCATGATCCCCATGTTTAAAGTGGTTCTAAAGGCAGGTGGTTTTTTATCTTGCATTCTATGCAATAAGCTAAAAAAAAAACCTTCTGTGCGCAGCGGCTCCCCTCAGCTCCTCTAATACTTACTTGAGCCCCCTCTCAATCCTGCAATGTTGCATGAGGACCTCAGCTGTCTGGGACTCTCCCTCATTGGCTGAGACAGCAGCGGGCGCCAGTCAGTGAGCCAGTGAGGAGAGAGAAGGGGTGGGACCAAGCCACGGCTCTATGTCTGAAAGAACACACAGAGCAGCGGCTCAGCTCGGGTGCCCCATAGCAAGCTGCTTGCTGCGGGGGTAGGAGGGAAGGCTCAGGAGCGCTGGCGAGGTACCTGAGAAAACTAGGATCTGGGCTGCTCTATGGAAAACAACTGCACAGAGCAGGTAAGTATAACACGTTTGTTATTTTTAAACCAAAAGAAAAGACCTAAATAACACTTTAAGCTCCAGGGGCAGAGAGAAACTCGTTGGGGCATGGCTTGGCTGGAGCTCTCATTTCACATATCCACAGGGTTTTGCAGCGATGTGCTGTACATAGGACCTTTTATGTCTCTCACATCTATTACAAGGTAATCGTCACCATCCATTTCTTCCCAAACCTGCCTGACCTAAATCCACCAGTTTATTTCCCCGTAGCCACAAAGGCCACTGCCACAAAGACTCACTGCTGTGGGAAAAAATCAAAACGCATGCTGGGAGCTGTAGTTTTGTTAGTCACCTCCAGCGCTTCCTTGTAGTAAGGGTAAAGGCAGATAACCCTGCCTTCCACACCCTTTACTACTTAGGTGTCAGCACTGATAAGAAGTGTCAAAATGGTATGTTGCAAAAACTATGGGGTGAGCAAAATATGCATCATGATATTACGTTATACTGCAGAACACTGAGCTGTTGCATATATAATATGAAATGCAGACACAGAGACCTTATTTGCACTCTAAATACTGGGCAGTGCCTGCACCTATTTTTCTCACACCGTCCTACATTTTCTATTATTATCTTGGCACAGGCAATGGGCAAGTATTAGGACGGATTAAACTAGAGGCTCCAGATACAGAAGGAACACCACCCCAAAGTAGCTCTCAGGAGCAGAGCCTGGACCTGAGTATAAACAGGTAAGGATAGAGTGTAACCCTTTATTTTCAAACTGCAGTCCGCTAGGGCACTGCTGTAGCTTAAGGCATAATATGTCCACACATGCCACAAGGACATATCTTTTCAGAGCAGAGAATTAGACTCATAATGTATAAAGAACAATTATATTTCAGCCACCATTTGTATGCAGTTGTATGATGTATTTAACAGGTTCTGTCTGTATTAAGACATTTCTGTTTTTGGCTCTGCAGTAATGAGACCAATGGCCAAGAAGTACCAGCTGATTTACAACTACATTCTTCTTTTGTGAGCAAGGTAAGTCTGATAACATGCATGTTGGGTAAAGAACATGAGTTAAATCTCATGCTACTGCAAATTCAACCTATTCTTGAAATTAGCATGTAATAAACAACAGCAGGTGATTGTGAAGCAGTGGTTGGTATCCCAGGTTTCTCAGTAGGCTAAAATGCCCCATGTAGCATAGTTCATGACAAGGTTCAGAACTCATCACCCTTTTAAAAATTTGTGTCTTTTTAGATCAAGCAGTCGGCTTCAAACACAAGCAGCTTGTTAAGCCTGAAAACAGATGCAGACAGTAGTGATTCGGGGGCAGGAGAGTCCACCCATTATCTGGGCAAAGTGATGAAGGCCCTTGATGGTGAAAAGCATACAGAACCCTGGAAGACATATTTACGCAGGTATCAGGCAGTGCATGTGTATTGTATATTACATGGAGAAAGCAAAATTTGCTGGGGCCAAATAATTGATCGTTTCACATCTTTTTAGGTTTGGCCCTGCAGATGTGTGTGACCATCAGTGTGACTTTCTTCATAAACTGCATTTCCACTGTGTTGTAGAGGAATGTGGAGCACTTTTCAGTACTATTGATGGAGCCATAAAACATGCCAAGTAAGTAACTAAATCAAATGCAGAACAATAGATACCCCCAATGCATAGGAAATCCCAGAATACTTTGTAAAACCATCTCTATAATACACTCTACATTCCCCCACTCTGACTAGATTTTCTTCACTTGGGTCTAATTACAGCTTTCACGTGCGAAATGATGTCGGAACTCCAAAAGGTAGCTCCGAAATACCTTATTCTGCAGACTCAAAATCCCCCCCTTTATCCTTAAACATGACGCCTGGTAGTGAGGTTCCAGCTCCTTGTCTTGCTGCTGTCCCATCCACTCCAACTCTTCTGGCTTGGAAACAGCTGGTATCATCCATCCCACAGATCCCTCAGATACCCACTTCAGTACCCAGTTTAGCTTCATCCCCCATGGCAACAACATCTCTGGAGAATGCTAAGCCTCAGGTCAAGCCAGGATTTCTGCAGTTCCATGAGAAGTAAGTCCTTCCTTTACCTCATTTACACAATATAGTTCTGTCAAGCACTTAAAGGTATCAAAGGTTCCAAAGCTGAACCATGGGTAAAGTAAAAATGCTCCTCTGCACTGCAAGGGTTAAATGCTCATTTAGGTCTAGGGCTCACAAAAAAGCAGTTTTACTTACTCGCAGGCTCTTTCCACACTCTAGGACCAGTCCCAGCAGCATTTTGTCCCCTATGTTCCAGCAGTTGCAAGCCCTCTGACATCATTAAGTCCAATGTGGAGCCCATAATTAGATGTGAGGACGCTGAGGAACAGTCCACTGCCAGAGTGTAGGGGAGTTGAGGAGAAAGCTGGCTGACAGGGAAGCGGAGGATCTAGTAAGTAAAACTGCTGTTCCCAGTCCCCTAGATCTAAATGAGCATTTAACTTTTGCAGTTTGGGGACACACCTCACTGCAAGGAAGCATCCTCCCTTTCTCTGAAGATATATAAAGGAGGAAATGTCCCCCAAATAAATTATAGGACTTTTCAGGCAACAAGAAAAAGGGGGTCTAAGCAAACATTAAATAAAAGTTAAATTTTATTGATATATAGGAGAAAATATAAAATTATTCAGATGCAGACACCACCGAAAATAAAGTAGGTTAAAAACAACAATACGTATACAAAAACTGTATCGTTAATGCGTGGTAATTGTAGACATTCATCCCGACGCGTTTCAGGACACTTGGGGTCCCTTCATCAGGGGTATGCAAGGTGAGGGGACCCCAAGTGTCCTGAAACGCGTCGGGCTGAATGTCTACAATTACTACGCATTAACGATACAGTTTTTGTATACTTGTTGTTTTTAACCTACTTTATTTTCGGTGGTCTCTGCACCTGAATGCTTTTATATTTTCTCCTATATATCAATAAAAATTTAACTTTTATTTAATGTTTGCTTACACCCCCTTTTTCTTGTTGCCTAAAAAGTCCTATCATTTATTTGGGGGACATTTGCTCCTTTATATATTTTATTTGGGATTGGCAACCTCTAGCCCCCCTTTTTTCGGTGGATCTCTTTAATCATATTTCTCTGGAGATAGGCTTTCAAGAGGACTTAGCATTCAGATATATTTCAGATCTAAGTGCATGCATGCTAAGTAATGTGGAAATAGGACAGTTCATTTTTGTTTTTTTTTAGCAGTTTGCAGATATCAAAGAAAACCCCCACCCCCAAAATGACTTCATTTGCTTTTCTCTCCAAACAAATGAAGCCATCTTTGTTCAGGCGCCATCCAGGGTCAGCAACTACTTCCTGGATGCAGGCTTCATTTTTTTCCTTCAACTAGCAGGTTAAACCAAAAAAAGACCCGATTTCCCTATCCACACACTTGATGTGGATGGGGTAATCCTTCCCACTGAGTCATTGTATTCTGATAGCGGGGAACCTTTCCCTCCGTCAGAATACACAGATCAGTGCCGCTGGCTATAGCCAGAGACACTGATCGGGGAAAAACAGACAGGCTGGTTGTACAAAAGTCGATCAGTAGATATTGCCCATACATGGATCGAAGTTCGGCTGGTCCCTGCTGAACTGGCCAAATTATGATCCATGTATTTCTGCCTTAGGAGATGACACAGTCCCATATTGTAAATTCCGATGCCTGTGTAGTTCTATTGTTCACACCTTGCGGCTTGGTACAAAGTTAAAGTACTGTAGGCTAATCACTTCCAGAGGGGAGACTGAGGAAATTCTTCCTCCTGCCTGCAACAGACTGATGACATCATCTCTGCCTAGGCAAAGTCACCTGCCTGGGGCTTAAGGGTGGCTTTGATGACAAAACAGCTTTTTTAATTACAGTTTCTGTATATTGTGACATGCCAGAAATGTTTGGTATAGACTAATATTAATGTGACATGTTATTTCACTTTGCACTGCTACTTAACAAAAGTTTCTATCTAAACTTTTGTTTCCACAGTGATCCATGCCTGGCAACTGACTGCAAATATTCAAACAAGTTTCATTTCCATTGTCTGTTTGGAAACTGCAAGTATGTGTGTAAAACGTCGGGTAAAGCAGAGTCCCATTGCCTTGACCACATCAACCCCAATAACAACCTGGTGAATGTGCGGGACCAGTTTGCATACTATTCCCTGCAGTGCCTGTGCCCCAACCAGGTAAGAGACAAAAGCATTCAGTAAGCAATCTTAATGTGGAACTGCAGAAAAAACACTGAAACTTAAACACTTGCTGGCCAAAAGCAGACAGTTGCTAGAAGCGTGGAATCTATTTTATATTACATGGCTTTTCAAAATGTTCATGTTAAATTATTCAACAAACTTCTTTTTAGGGCTCGTTCAGGAGTGCCATGGTCTCGATACTTTGTAAATTACCACCACCCAATCAATTGAATTTATGAAGTGGATTGTCATTATGAGGGCTAAAGCCAGGCAGGCAGGCGCATTATACCCACACATATGAGCAAGCCCATAGTGGTGTAATAATGCCCATTGCAGCCATTGTAGTCTCTCACTGTTTTGGTGATGAGTTTTTTTCATCTGAGTCTTCAGGGGGCTAAAGAAAGTGCACTCCATCCGGTTTTGGGGTGCCCATTAAGATTTTTCTAAGATTGCCATGAGACCATGGCCATAAATGGACAATGATTTCACCAGCACCACTGCCTCTTTGTTTACTTTCAGCTGTTGGCCAGGGAATCTCCTGGCTGGCAGCTGAATGGGGCCCAAGGAAGAGCCATCAGTTGCTAAGAAGGAGGGGCCATTGGCATTAACTGCTTCCTAGCACATGCATATGCCCAACTCTGAGCACTCCCTGTAACATCCACTCGAAGATGGTCTCAATTAAAGTAGAAGTAAACCCTCCTATTTTTTTCCACCAAGGAAGCTGCCATCTTGGCCTCGGTTTAATTTTCAACTGCCATGATGCTGCACATGTGATCAGTTAGGACACCAGCCATTGGATGGTTTGACAGTTTAGTTGAGAGCACCGGTATGCTGGGAATGTAACTGTTTTTTCTAAACTATCAAACCGATGGGTTTACTTCCGCTTTAGGGCTCTTTCACGCAGTAATGTCTGTTTTCACGGACTCCGCTTGCTCAGCAGGAATCGCACTGTTGATCCCCCGCTGAGTCGGCGGATGAAAAGTCCATCTCTGCTCAGAGACGGACCTGTCAGATCTTCGGTCTCCTCTATGGAGAATCGGATGAAAACGGATCCCCCCTGTCCAATTTCATCCGATCTGCCAGACAGATGGAAAATAGTGTTTCCATCCGTCTAGATTTAGAAGGTGCATGGCGGACCCGACCATGCACCTTCTATGGAGCGACATCCGTCGCTCCATAGAAGGTGCATGGTCGGGTCCGCATGTGTGAAAGGACCCTTAAGCTATTTTGCTTTTTTTGTGCACTGGTGGTAGTTCTTTTAGGATATGTTGCAGCCACAGTTGTGGTAAGAACTACCTGAATCTGGTACAGGTGTTGGTACTGGTACCGAAACTAGCGCACAGCTTTCCTCAGTTAGGTGCAGGCCATGTTAATGGGTCCATACCGCCAAAAGAACAACATTATTACCTTATTGGATCCCACCCCAATATGTGTTGTGTATCCAAAAATGCTCCTTGTCATTGACTGACATTTTTATTTTTATTTTTTTTTCAATATACTTGCAGCACTGTGAGTTTAGAATGCGTGGGCACTACCACTGTCTACGGTCCAACTGCTACTTTGTCACCAATATCACTACCAAGCTGCCATGGCACGTGAAAAAACATGAGAAGGCTGAACGAAGAGCAGCAAATGGCTTCAAGTACTTCACAAAGCGAGAAGAATGTGGGAGACTGGGTATGTACAGTCTTTTCCTGACCTCCATTGCTTCCCAAAGTGAAAATAAAGGCAACTCCTATTATTACATAAGTCAGATATTTATTATCATCTTTTACAATGGCAATGTTAGCCATTAGATAAGAGTGAAAAACATAAAAGGTTTAACCACTTGCCATCCATAAGCGGTATATAAACAGCCTGGAATTCAATTGGTTAAATCCAAGCTCACAGGATGCAGCCATGAGCTTGGTATCTCTTTTTTTTTTTTTTTTTTCGGCTGACGACCAGATTTTTTAGTAAAAGTGATCCTGGCAGCTGTCGAGCCTCCCAATCACTTTTACTGCACTGAAACTGTCCAACTTTGGTTTCTAGAGCCATAATTCAAGGTTAACTTTAAATTCATAACCTGTAAAGGCTTTTAACCACTTGAACTTCCGGAGGATTTAACCCCCCCCACCCCCCTCTTCATGACCAGGCAGTTTTTCGCGATACGACAATTGCGCAGTCGTGCGACGCTGTACACAAATAAATCTGATGTCCTTTTTTGCCCACAAATAGAGCTTTATTTTGGTGGTATTTGATCACCCCTGTGATTTTTATTTTTTGCATTATAAACAAAAAAATGCTGACAATTTTGAAAAAAAAAAAAAATGTTTTACTTTCTGCTATAAAACATATCCAATAAAAAAAATTAAAAAATCTAATTTCTTCATCAATTTAGGTCACTATGTATTCTAATACATGTTTTGAAAAAAAAAATCCCAGTAAGTGTATATTGATTGGTTTACGCAAACGTTATAGCATCTACAAACTATGGGATATATTTATAGAACTTTTTTTTCAATTTTTATTTTTTTTACTAGTAGTGACTTATAGTGGGACTGCAATATTGCGGCAGACAAATCGACTACTAACTGACACTTCTGACACTTTTTGGGGACCAGCGACCAGTGCTAAAAAGTATGCATTGTCACTGTACTAATGACACTGGCTGGGAAGGGGTTAACATCAGGGGAGATCAAAGGGTTAAACGTGTGCCTAGCCAGTGCTTGTGTACTGTGTGGGAGGTGGTTTTACTAGGGAAAGGCATGGATCCTATCTTCCTGCTTAGCAGAAAAATAGGATCCATGCCTTCCCTACTGACAGAACGGCGATCTGCCTTGTTTACATAGGAAGATCGCCGTTCTGGCGGACAGCAAATCCGTGGTTCCCGCAGATCAGCTTCCGCTGTGAGCGGGTTGCCGGTGGCGCACACGCGTGCCCCAGACCCAGAAGTGCAGGGAGAGCAGAGCCGCCTTGCTGCCGTATATGCAAGTTATATGGTAGGCAAGCAGTTAAAGCATCACCTATGGATAATTTTTGGCACTGTAGTTTTTACCATTTTTTTTGGGCATGTACAAGGCTTGACATGTTTGGTATCTATTTAGTCAACCCTATATTTTATCCCAAAATTGCATATTTTATTGCGTTTGTGCACACTAAAATTAGTTTTACAATATCCCCCCCCCCCCCCAAAAAAAAAATTTGATGAACATATGCACAAATGGCAAACAAAACTGCAACTGCCACCATTTTATTCTGATTCTGCAGGGTCTCTGCTTTCAGAAAATATATAATTGGGGGTTATATTAAAATTTCTAGCAAAAAAAAATTAGATAAAATTGCCCCAGGTAAGTGGTTAATCAAGACTGTTAATGCAACACTAAAATAGACAATGCACACACTTAAACAAGGTAAACAAGTAAAGGACCATAGATTAACATTTTTTTAAGTCAGTATCCCTTCATTAGATTTCTTGTATAACAAAAACCTTTGCATACAAACAAAACAGAAGACCTCACCCTGTTAACTCATAAAGAATTCATGTCCTGGGTTAATAGTGGCTTGCAGTAACCAGGGTGATCAGCGTCAACATACACAAGCCAGTCCCGTGTCCTTTTACAGATGTCAGGAGAAAGAAAAAAAAAAAAAAAAAGCTCTTTCTCTTATTTGCTCACCTTTTGCGAGTTACAGGTGCCAGGCCAGCATACAAAGCCAGGTAACGCTACCATGGTGACTGCAAGTCCTCACCTGCCGTACCCTCCATCTGTTTATTCTGGTTGCTGGAGAAGCAACGGTCACAAATTAGAAGAAAGATCTACAAAGCTTGTATACTAGAATCTGTGAAATGCTGGGAGAACAGAACATATTGGAGAAGCAATTTTAAATGAGACATAACAACAGTGTCAGCTTCTCCGATACTGATTTTGCAAAATAGTGTTGTGCTGTTGATAGAGCTGTGTTGCTCAATATTAGAGTGCTCATATATAAAAGTGCAAAAGAAATTCATATATATATATATATATATATATATATATATATATATATATATATATATAGTTGTGCTCATAAGTTTACATATCCTGGCAGAATTTATGATTTCTTGGCCATTTTTCAGAGAATATGAATGATAACACAAAAACTTTTCTTTCACTCAAGGTTAGTGTATGGCTGAAGCCATTTATTATCAATCAACTGTGTTTACTCTTTAAATCATAATGATAACAGAAACTACCCAAATGACCCTGATCAAAAGTTTACATACCCCAGTTCTTAATACCGTGTATTGTCCCCTTTAACATCAATGACAGCTTGAAGTCTTTTTGTGGTATTTGTGGATGAGGCTCTTTATCTTCTCAGATGGTAAAGCTGCCCATTCCCTCTTGGCAAAAAGCTCCTGTAAATTCTTGGGCTGTCTTGCATGAACGGCACGTTTGAGATCTCCCCAGAGTGGCTCAATGATATTGAGGTCAGGAGACTGAGATGGCCCCTCCAGAACCTTCACTTTATTCTGCTGTAGCCAATGACAGGTTGACTTGGCCTTGTGTTTTGGATCCTTGTCATGTTGGAATGTCCAAGTACGTCCCATGCGCAGCTTCCTGGCTGATGAATGCAAATGTTTCTCCAGTATTTTTTGATAACATACTGCATTCATCTTGCCAACAACCAACAATTTTGACCAAATTTTCTGTGCCTTTGTAGCTCACACATCCCCAAAACATCAGTGATCCACCTCCGTGTTTCACAGTAGGAATGGTGTACCTTTCATTATAGGCCTTGTTGACTCCTCTCAAAATGTAGAGTTTATGATTGTGGCCAAAAAGCTAAATTTTGGTTTCATCACTCCAAATGTGCTGTTTGGCGTATTGTAAGCGGGATTTGCATAGTAATGGCTTTCTTCTGGCGACTCGAACCATCTTTCTTCAAGTGCCTTCTTATTGTGCATCTTGAAACAGCCACATCACATGATTTCAGAGAGTCCTGTATTTCACCTAAAGTTATTTGTGGGTTTTTCTTTGCATCCTGAAAAATTTTCCTGGCAGTTGTGGCTGAAATTTTAGTAGGTCTACCTAACCGTGGTTTGGTTTCAACAGAACCCCTCATTTTCCACTTTTTGATTAGACTTTGAACACTGCTGATTAGAATTCTCAATTCCTTGGATATCTTTTTATATCCCTATTCTGTATTATACAGTTCAACTACCTTTTCCCGCAGATCCTTTGAAAATTCTTTTGCTTTCCCCATGACTCAGAATCCAGAAACATCAGTGCAGCACTGGATGAAAGATGCAAGGGTCTGTCAGGAGTCCAGTAACTCATTGACCTTTTATACACGCACACACTAATTACAAGCAAACAGATCACAGGCGAGGATGGTTACCTTTTAATATCCCTTTGTGTCAACTTGTGTGCATGTTATCTGGCCAAAATCACCAGGGTATGTAAATTTTTGATCAGGGTCATTTGGGTAGTTTCTGTTGCAATTAGGATTAAAAAAGAGTAAACACAGTTGATTGATAATAAATGGCTTCAGCAAAACACTAACCATGAGTGAAAGAAATGTTTTTGCGTTATTCATATTCTCCGAAAAATGGCTAAGAAACCATAAATTCTGCCAGGGTATGTCAACTTATGAGCACAACTGTGTGTGTATTATATATATATATATATATATATACACACACACACACATATGTATACAATTGTGATTGGTCAAAGTGCCAGTCTAATAATATTTCATAAAAGTCCATTCATGAGCCACAATCCACATGCATGGCATAAAAAAAATATAAATAGTGAAAATAGTCCCGTTTCCAATTCTTGTGTTGAGAATAGTGTTAAAGTGGAAGTAAACCCTCCGATTGTTTTCAGCCAAGGAAGCTGCCATCTTGGCCTCTGTTTATTCTGCAACTGCCATGATGCTGCACATGTGATCCGTTATGACACCAGCCATTGGATGGTTTGACAGTTTGGTTGAGAGCACAACCCATGTGACAGCTAGCATTTTCGGCATGCTGGGAATGTTAACTGTTTTTTTCAAACTATCAAATCGATGGGTTTACTTCCGCTTTAAATACACATGTATTGCAAAAGTGCTTTAAGTGATCGTCTGACAGTGCTCCACCACCATACAAAAGATGGACGCTTACAGGACATAAAGACCTCCAATGTAGGTTTGACCACGCGTCAGTGGGCTCAGCCCCTCCACTATGGGCATGGATATGTATCTCCCTTGGCTTGTTGATCTGATCACTTAGCTCTGCTTACCCAAGGCAAACCAGAACCACTGGCTCCCTGCATGCACTGGGGTTTATTTACTAAAGCTGGAGAGTGCAAAATCAGTCTCACTTCTGCATAGAAACCAATCAGCTTCCAGGTTTTATTGCCAAAGCTTAATTGAACAAGCTGAGGTTAGAAGCTCATTGGTTTCTCTGCAGAAGTGAGACTGATTTTGCACTCTCCAGATTTAGTAAATAAACCCCATTGTGCCAGTACAGAACCACACAGTCCTCATGCAAACATCTGTGCAGACTGAGCCAGCAAGGTCTTGTAGAAAGCAACTAATGCAACAAACCAAGGGACAGACATCTCCGTGCCCATAGTGTGGTCAGACCTACATTAGAGGTCTTTATGCCCATAAATGTCCATCTTTTGTATGGTGGTGGAGAACTCTCATTCGATCCATGGCCTGCCTGGCTACATGTGGCCTTTTGATACAAGCACAAATAGCATGTAATCTCTATGGGCAGCTGTATGCACCACCTGCGGCTCCTGACCAGAGATTTTTTTACCCCAGAGCCTGCACCTCTGAATGCCTTTGTGAATGAGGCCTTACATTTTTATACCTAAGGGGAGTCACGTGGGACTCTTTAGCAGTTGTTGTCCAGCTCTTGAACCCAAGCAGTCTGTAGTTGGAGTGGGAGTATTGATTTGCAATAGCAGGATCTCTACTAGTCTTATATTACATGTCCCCGGTCTATCACTGTCGTCAACAATATTTTTTTAGTCTTCATCCAATCCTGTAGCATATCCTTGGTCTTTGACCATCATCTCCTGTAGTATGTCTGCAGTCTATGACAGTCTTCTTTAGCATTAAATATGTTGAACATAATGCAAATCCCTTTGGTGCCCGCATTTGAGGCACCCAATACCTTGTATGTTGCCAACACTTCCCCTTTTACGTTTTGTTGTCCCCTCCTCACCAGTACACTGATTGTCCTTAAACACATGCTGGGTCCCACGCCACCATTTTCAATACTAATGCCATCAGGGGGCTTTATCACAAGTCTCTTCCGGGTTCTTACACCCGGCCCCCTAAAGACACGCCGCAGTGCATACGCAATGTGCTCGTAATTGCCCAGTGTGCTACACATTGCCCCAAAACCTTCTGGGATAAGTGACGCAAGTATCCCAGAAGGCTTTGGGAACCGGAGGGGCATCTTTCTTGCCTAGGCAAGAAACCAAAAAGTGCAGGCGGGAACCTGCCAATAAAGTATTACATGGATAAAAAAAAATACTTTTTCTTTGTGCAACAGGAGGCGGGGAGGAAGAAAGATTTGTAAAGTAGCTAAAAAGCCCAAAAAATGTACTAAAGTGTGGTTTCATTGGGAGGACTCTCCAGCGATTCTGGAGGAAGCCCCGAACAGATAGGCACTTTTTGTTATGGTTGATTGGGGGGGGGGGGAGAGACAAAAGGGGACAACCCCTGTTTATGGTACATGAGGTGACATAATACACTTATGTGGTTTTGTTCGTTTGAACTGCTCCATTTGTTGTATATTTTAATTTTTCTTTTTCTTCTTTTTTTTGTTTCTCCTAAATCTTTATTAAAAACCTTTGCTAGGCAAGACTGGTGTATAGGCCTATTGTTTTCTATATTAGCTCAGTGGGCTCTATCCTTTATGGTGGCACTTATGACAGTATGCTTTGATGTATCTCTGGATGTTATACTTGCCCATGTTTGGATATTGTTTGTACTGACTAATGTGTTGTCTGACAATAAAAGTTCATAAAAAAGAAATTTAAAAACGGTGCCTAAAAAGGGTGAAGGTCCACCTTAAAAAAGCGTGTCCAAAACTTAAAAGTAGAAAGGGAAATCTAATCTAAACTTTTGAAAAGCAGGTGTTTGATATACCGAGCTTCCAGAGCGTAGTAAATGAGCAGACTTCCATCATCCAATCACGTGCAAGCAAAAATGCTGTTTTTTTTTTGTTTTTTTTTCCTTGCACATGATTGGATACTCTGCAAAGTGAAGCTTTACCTCATTTACTAAGCTCTAAAGCAAGTGCACATGCAAAGTGCACAGTAGATTTGCCTTTAGTAAATCAACTTCTTAGACTCTGGCATAGCATTATGCCATAAACTTCTAACATGACAATCAATCATTTTGCCTTTTAATGAGGAACGTTTTGGCTTTAAATTTACTTTAAATCATTAGATCTTTATGCAAGCAGCAAAAGCAATAGTTAGAGACAGAGGAAGAAAAACTCAGGCTGAGGAAGTTACAAATCAAACATTTCATATGACTTTGTAACTGATTGAGTGATGTGGCTAAATTATTTATAACTTCTCCTCTTTGTGTTTTGTCTTCCAGGGTGCAAATACAATCAGGTGAACAGTCATTTTCACTGCATTCGGGATGGCTGTCAGTTTTCTTTCCTGCTAAAACACCAGATGACATCACATGCCCGCAAACACATGAGAAGGATGCTGGGAAAAAACTTTGACCGTGTACCTGGACAGGTAAATTAAAGACACATACTGCCTAGACAGGATAGAAGAAATTCCTCAATCTGTACTTCCTGCATTAAAGGGTAGTTTCACCATTACACCTAAAAAAAAAAAAATATATAGATATATTCCCAACATCCAGCAGGCTGCACTGAGAATCATCCACTGCCCATGTCTACCAATCCGTACACTTTTAAGTCCCAGCGGCTATGTAAGAGCATAATGTCAGCAATAGCTTGTGGTCAACGCGTTCACACAAGTGCTGACCAATGGGAGCCTCTTTTTACCTCTGGGACAGAAGAGGAGACTGCCATTGGTCGGTGCTGTCACGTTGCAGCGCCGACCAATGACCGTAAGCCATTGCTGGCATTATGCTGCTACACAGCTGACAGGGCTGTGTATGGAGTTTAACAACTTGCCTACTTGACACTTTTACCCCCTTCCTACCCAGGCTGGCTTTCAGCGCTGTCGCACTTTGAATTACGCTTGCACAGTCATGCGACTCTGTACCAAAATGACAAATAGAGCTTTCTTTTGGTGATATAAAATCACCCACTGGGTTTTTTTTATTTTTTTGCTAAACAAATGAAAAAAGACTAAATTTCTGTTATAACATTTTTTAAATAAGTAATCCTTCTCCTTCACTGATGGGAACTGATGAGCACTGACTGGCAGCACTGGTGGTCACTGTTGGGGTTGCACTGATGATCGGTACCCTGATTATCAGTGTAGATGTCCCACGTGTGGATTTGCCAGGTATTGGCTCTCCTCCCCTCACACACCTACAGCGTGAGGAAAGGAATGCCGGTAACCGGCAAATCCTGTTTACACTGTGATTGGACATAGCTGATCACATGGAAAAGAGCCGCTGTGATTGGCTCTTTACCATGATCTGTGATCAGCTGTGTCCCAAGAACACAACAGTCACAGATGCCTGCACACCACAGGGGGCGATCGTGAGAAGCGCGATCACGGGGGAGACATAATATGACACCCTCCCGGCAATGTGCGACTGTTCTGCAGCCGTTATTCGGCTATAGCGTGGTCGTGAAGAGGTTAAAAGTATATGGACAGCCAATGATTCTTAGTACAGCGCATAAGTGCAGTGGGGGGGTCCAAAGGAGTGAGGAGGGAGTTGGGAATTCATCTTAATTTTTTATGGGTAAAGGTGGAATTGCTCTTTAAACTGAGAAACACATATAATGGCAACCTCTGATCGGCTTGTTTTTTTTTCCAGTTGGTTCCACAAACACCCATGAGTGGCAGCACAGCCCCAAGTCCAGAAAATCCCTTGTTTAACACCACAGGTCAGAGTATGATGGACACAGAGACTGATGAATACATGGATTACACTGGTTTGGGCAGTCCTGGTGGGATGTCGTCTGAGTCCTCCAACCCTGATCGCAGCTGCTCCAGTACGCCTGTGGGCAATGAAAGTACCGATGCAGGTAAGTGTTGAGTTGGATGATATTATACATCGTGAGTCTGACTCTTGGTCTCGTTATATTTAGGTTAGATAACTCACACATCATTGTTACTAATAGCCAGAATATGTGACATAACTGTCGCCATAACAAAGAAGTTGCTCTGATCAGTTTGTACTAACCAGCATTTAACTCCATCCACTTAGCCCACCGCTGTGAGTCCAGACACTCCTTTTCTGTTTAGTGTTTCATTTCATCTCATCATTATCTCTTTTCAGCTTCTCATTTGGTTCATTTTGTTCTGTTTCTTTTTTTTCCCCTCCTTCTTGTTCTGTTTCCTGCTTTCTCTCTACATTCTCCAGGCTGCCTGGTCCCTTCTGCTTCTGACGACGCTCTCACCCACAATGCACCTCCACCACCTCCAACAGCGGCTATGCCTCATGCTCCTACCTTTCCTCCTGCCTTGGTCAGGCCTCCCCTCTCTTCCCTTCCGTACTTGCTGTCTCCATCCTGTGTCTCATACTCCCTGATCACTGCCAGCCTGGGGGTCAGCAGGGGCATTGTGGTGCCAACAAGCAGCACTCCAACTTTCACACCAGTAATAGCCACTCAAGCTCCAGTCAAAAGCGACGTTCCACTAGTACAGGATGCAGCAGGTACCTTTCAGCTTCTTCTATGCCATCCTAGATTATGTGTTTCCTGAATTACAGAACAAAACCAATCCATTTCTTGCCAATATCGTAACATGAACAGTTCAATTTAAATTGTACTTTTTAAAATGTGTATTTGCTGGCTGTTAAGTAAAATGATCACTTATCTTTTCATTTGTTTTTGTACTTCATGTGTACTGTTCACTTGGAGACAAACCAAACAATATACTCTTTACCGAAAAGCTATGCCAAGTAGAGTGGCAGTTTTCATTAAAAGTCAACAACCTTATAAACTCATGGAATTTTGCCAATCTTCCTCATTTCCTTCCAAGTTCAGGAGAACTCATCGCCACCAGTGCCATGGATATTTCCTGTTCTGGAGTGGAAATCAGGGAAAAACATAAATGACATGTAGAACTGTTTGATCATTTTGTTTGCCATTGATGGAAAAATAATTATGTTGATGCTGGATGTGTTGGTAATAGGGATAAATTTGTGTCTGTTTCCGAACCCGGAAGTCCTCTAGTCATTCCCGGGCCAATGAGTTGCAGGCAAGACATTCCCCACCCTGCAGCATATGTACACAAAGGGGCAGAGACAACTTCACTGACCTCACATGGCCACCATATTGGGTCAATCTCATTGACCTAATATGGTACATTGGCTCAGGAATGACAGCTGACTTTTGGGTTTTGATACTTCCATCTTCAAGAAGGGAAAAAATTAATCTCCAATATGTGTCTTCTGAATGCTGCAATAGATTTATTACAGAATGATGGACACATTTTAAAGCTGGCCATAATCAGATTTTTTTTCTGCTCAGCCTGCGGGCTGGAAGAAAAAAAATCCAACAGATTCCTCCATCCATGCTGCACAGCGTGTATGGAAGAGTATTCTTCTGTGGCTATTGTATTTTGATAGCCAGCCCCGCTAGCTGTTAAAATTGGATGTAGGCTCTGTTCGGCTGACAATTTTCCACCCGACGGATATCAAATGGGAGGCAACTGACACAGCCACCCACTGAGCGAATTTGGGCCAGTTAATCATGGATCGAAGCATGTATAGCCAGCTAAAGTTTGGTGTGTTTTAAGCCAAACTACAGGGCCACCACTTCCTCCCACCATTATTTTTTTTTTTTTAATGCTAACACGTACCTTTTGTCTTAGGGTATACTGGTATCCAAGGCTCTGCTGGAGAGATTTACCCTTACCTCCTGCCCTATTCACCAAACAGAAGTGAGGGAACTCTGCAACACCAACACAAACATAAAAATGCTTTTCTTTTCTCTAGAACCCCCGTCAGATATTTATTTCTGTCTGTGCTCCTTGTTGCAGATTTACCCTCACTAAATGATTGGTAAAACCATTGCAGCAGGGCAAAGTAGTAAGGGGGATCCTCTCTAGCAGAGCCCTGGACAGCAGTAAAATCCTGACAGCGGTTCTAATCTTTCTTCTATCCAGAACTAGAAAAATGTTGGCTTTAAAGGTTAATTCCAGGCAAACAAGCACACATTTGAAATACAAGTTTACGGTTTTACCAGCCAAACACCACCACAGTCTGGTGGCATTCAAACATCTGCTGTAGCCAGGAAGATCACTTTACGTACTGCCTGGTTCAGCTTCACTGGTTCCTGGATCACCTTCATTTGACAGAGATAGTGATGATGACTCTTGTCCAATAAGAAAAATAAAAAGAGGTGACACAGGCAGCTGAATTTCTGAACCAGAAAGTAAGTGTGTTAAATGCCTTTTGGCAGACATGTGTAAAGAACAACATTGGCTGTGCAGAAATACAATTCATTTTGGTGAGAAAAAAGTAAAATATATACTAATTGTATTTCAGCAGTGTATTTAGCAGTTTGATTTAAATTCCATTTTGATAAAGAGGTCTGCTAAGCACGGTTTAAACTTTTTTGGACTACATAGAACGACCCCAGTGTAGTTTTTGAACACAACCTTTTTCCCCATTAAAAACAATTCTTAGTGTTAACAGGGAAATGTAACGTTCATATACACGTGGAAGGATTTAAGAAACTGGGGCTGTTAAGGCCACAGAGACAATAGCCCTTAAGGGCTCTTAACGGTAGAAGGTGGGCACAGGGACAACATACCTCCCTCTGACGCCCAGCGATCTTAATCAGGATGATCAGAGATGACAAATTGTTCTGGGAATCTTGTAAAAATGATTGACAGGTTTCGACCTCTTTTAGGCTTCATGCTCCTAAACTTGGGTTTAGGAGCTTTTGGCATTTTTTTGTCAAAGCTCCTAAGCTCAACTTCATAAAAGTCTATTTACACATAGGCTTATACCAGAGTTTAGGAGTTGCTGCTTTCTTGGAGGGAAGAAGATGTAAATGGACACATGTCAGTTTACGCACCTGCTCATAAACTCACATGGAGCTTCAACCAGGTCCACCTGAAAGCGGACCTGATTGGATAGCTTGTATGAAAGGGGTCTTACGTGTTAGCCTTACCAGCTTTAATAACAGATTTCATTCTACGTGTGACCATCTAAATTTGCTAAAGACTGCCTTATTATTCTCATTATTCTCTTAGTCTTATTATTTATGGTCAGCCTAAATTTTATCTGATCAAAACTCAGTGCTGGTGAGATGTATGCTCTCCATTTGCCTGGGACAGTTGTCTTCAGGACTGAAAACAACAGGTAATTAAAAAGTTAGAAGTGAAAAATAAATCTTCCAACTGCTCCAGTGACAGTAGTCTTAAGCTGGCCATGAACACTCAGCCTGCTGGGATGATCGAGAGAAATGACTCAGTTCCTCCATCCACGTGGATGGATGAAGTTCCCATTGCATTGTATTCTGACAGCCGGCACCCATAGCTGTCGGAATACCAGAACAGTGACTGCAGCAGACAGGGCCTTTAAATGTCTCCTACTCAATCCATAAAATAAAATGTGGCTCAAGTTAGAAAAGAAGCAGCATCCCAATGCCTAGTACACACAGACCGAATGTCGGGAGACATCGGCCGGTTCAATAAAAACCGACCGACATTCGGCCCGTGTGTATGTCAGTTGGTCCGACAGAAGCCAGCCGTTTGGCTGGCTTCTGCCAGACGAGCATGCTTGAAAACCAGCAGCTGGCCAGCTCCCGATTAGCGTTCTCAGTCAATGGCTAAGAGCGCTGATTAGATTGCTCTGGTGGGAGGGCCACAGTCAGAACACAACAGCTCAGCGGGGGGAGATCGCTGTACTAACGTTGGATCGTTAGTACAGCGGCTCCGACTAGAGCTGACTGTTCATTTGTTTTTTTTACACACGGTTAGTGTGTGCCAGGCTTAATATGGTAGCTGAATAAATAGACAAAGTGGTTAATCTATTAAAACTTGAGTGTGCATAATCAGGTGTAGCTGTGCATGGTCGCCAATCAACTTCTAACTTCAGCTTGTTCTATTAATGAGGAGTTCCGCTCCCCCCACCAAAAAATTTAAAGTCAGCAGCTACAGTATTTGTTCATTTTAATATTAATATTAGGACGCTTACCTGTCAATCGATCCTGTAATGTCGGTACCCCAGCCGATTTTCTGATCGGCTCTCGGGTGCTGCCGCCGCCATTCATGGTAAGGGAAACAGGCAGTAAAGCCGTTTGGCTTCACAGCCGGTTCCCTACTGCGCATGTGCGAATCGCACTGTGCTTTCTAACTGGCCCGGCTGCAGAGGAAGGAGGAGGGGGCCCGAAGTTGCCGCGGCGCAGTCTGCCGGAAGTGGGTGACGGGTACCTGTCTAAAACAGGCACCCGCTCCCCCCAAAAAGGTGCCAAATGTGGTAGGCAGATAAGCGGAGCTTCCACTTTTGGGTGGAACTCCGCTTTAAGCTTTGACAAAAAAACTGGAAGATGATTGGTTTCTATGCAGAACTGTATCAGAATTTTCACTCTCCATTTTTAAGAAATAAACCCCAGTTTCTACTAGGGCAGAAATACAGAAGTTGTAAGTTAATGTTCTGGATATGTAATCCTCTGACAATAGGTATACACATCTGGTAAATCACTGTATACAAATTGATAACATATACAAAGAGAATCATATTATTATATATAGAAGTGATGTGAAAACCAGAAAAAAAAGGTTGAAAGAGATAGAAGCTGTTAAAATAATTAGCACAACTTTTAATGAATGATATAGTGTGATAATCTACATGCACACAAAAGATAATGACAATGTGTTATTCTGTCAATGTTTATACAGATAAGACAATTCCTTTATACAGATAAGATAAAGATTTTCTAAGATAATATTATGAAATATGAAATTCCATTACCTGGCATAATACCTTACATACACCTTTTTTAATTTAAATCAGATTCTTATATACAGAAACTTATACCAAAGTCTCTACTTTTTGCAGGGAACACCATCACCATGCCAACAGCTTCTGGAGCCAAAAAACGATTCTGGATCATTGAGGATATGTCACCTTTTGGTAAACGACGCAAGACCGCTTCTTCCCGCAAAATGCTGGATGAAGGGATGATGTTGGAAGGATTCAGGCGTTACGATCTGTATGAAGACTGCAAAGATTCATCATGCCAGTTCTCCTTGAAGGTGACCCATTATCACTGTACCAGAGAGAACTGTGGCTACAAATTCTGTGGACGAACACACATGTACAAGCACGCCCAGCACCATGATAGAGTGGACAACCTGGTTTTGGATGACTTTAAGCGGTTTAAATCCTCTCTTAGCTGCAACTTCCCTGACTGCCAGTTCTCAGGGAACAGCACTCACTTTCACTGTTTGCGCTGTGGCTTCCGATGCACTGACAGCACTAAAGTAACCGCGCACCGCAAGCACCACGGAAAGCAGGACGTCATCAGTGCTGCCGGATTCTGCCAATTTAGCTCCAGCGCAGATTGTGAAGTGCCCGACTGCAAGTACAAGTTGAAGTGCTCACACTTTCATTGCACTTATCCCGGCTGTAAGCACACTGTGGTGGGAATGTCTCAAATGGACTCACACAAGCGCAAACACGAGAAACAAGAACGAGGGGAGCTACCCTCTGTTTCTCCTGGTCCAGAAGGATCAATTCATAGTGCTCCTGAGTTTGACCTCCAAAATCAAAGCGTGAACTTGGACAGCTCTCTCAACTTGGACAGCTCTCTCAACTTGAGCACAGACACTCACAGCTCCTTTCTGTTCCTACAAAATGCTGCTGGGGTAGGCCTGAATGACTCACTAGACCTGAGCAAGAAGCCACAGGATGGGGCTGACAGTGGCTCCAGGGAAAACACTGAGACAACCAATTGCCGGGATGCCGATGATGATCTGTCCCAGGAAGATGATGATGACGAAGAGGAGGATGACGACGATGATGATGAGGACGATGAGGAGGAGGATCTTAACACAGATTCTGAGGATTCCTTGGCTGATAGTGAATGTTTACCAAGGAAAGGAATCAACGCAAGTGCAGGGGATTCTACAAACCACTGTGATACCTCCATAACTCCATTAAACCTTCAGACATCCCCTTGAAGCTACTTTAAACTTTGAATGTTTTATAAGTCACTCCCAATGAGGGCCCTGCTCTCACGACCCATACAAACACCCCAAAAATGAATACAAAGAACAAGTGAAGGAATAGTAAATTAAAGGAAAAAAAAAAGCAGCTAAATGACTTCTGCAAGGGGGGACTTGACCAAGTGATCAGTAGACAAGACTCAAGGGGGCATTTCTGTTTGCTGGCCTCCTCCATTACAATCTATTCATTCTGGTGCTTGAGAGCAAATGGGACAAAGCATATTTCTGTATGACTCAACTTAATATAAAAATCCAACTGCTGGCCCTTTTTAAAGAGGGGTGACAAGATGGGGTATTCGCTACTCCTGCTCTAGCATGCCAGAAAAAGGATAACGCTTCTATGTGTTTTGTGGCAAGGGAGGAGGTCAGCTGGGCTTGGGTTATGGGTATTTATTGATTAGCATTATCAGGCGCCCTGTGATGAGGCTCTCTCTCCTGTTCTTCCAGTTTCTCTCTGGGTTGTTCCGGAGAAGCTATTGTTTTATTTTATAAATATTTATATAGAAAGCTTTTTTTTTTTCCTCTGCACCAATTGCTCTGGTTTATTTATTTATTTTGGCATTGTTCTGGCGTATTGAACATAAGACTTGTATAAGCAGCCAGGCTAACCTCATAACGGTGGGAGATTCCTTCAGCCCCTCTTTGACGTGCTGTTACTGCTTGATAAAATATTGGAAATTTTAGTGGGGGTAGATAAATGTGTCATAAGAGGTGGGATTCCTGTAGCACCTTCCGAAGAAAGTTCCATAAAGCAAGAAACTATTGCTGCTCAGGAGTCAGTAGAGCCACGGTTCTCTTCCACTTTGAACTGTTCTGTGTAGCCCAGCTATAGTGACCTTTAGTGGAACATCAAACGACTACATACTGCAAAACGGTTGTTATATTCTAGAGGAAACAGACGGGGCTAGCAGTCGATTCTACAGACCAATAACTATAGCACAGGATGCCCTCTTTCTCAGGTAGAAAACTATTCAGTAAAAAAAAAATAAAAAAATGATAAATATATGGTCGGAGGCTTCTTATTTTCTCTTTTCGGCTTATCATAAATAAGCTAGAGCATTCTGCTTCCCTTCCCCTTTTTTACAACGGTCACTAGATAGGCTTCTGTGGCCCTTTCTACCCAAATCCAACAAGGTTTTCTGCCAAAGGAAAGCAGCATTTGAGTGTTAAATCAATGTGCAAGTTTCTCTGACCAGGATTATTTTAGATTTAGTAAGTGGATGTTGGTAGCGCTACTACAAGTATTCAAAGCACTACAGAATGGCTTCCATCTTCTTTAACTATCAGACACAAATTTAACAGGTCCCACCCACCTCAACAATTCCTAGACGATTTCGATTTAGTTACCTTAAAAAAAAAAAAAAAAAAAAAAAAAAAAGCAAACAGCAAATAGATGAGGAGGGAAAGCCTCAAGTGTTCACAATGAATGATGTCAGAGCAACTTATTAATTCTGATTTAAAGAAAAAGTTGTACAGTATTTTTTTCTGTAAAGGTTATTATATATAGAACAAAAAAGCAAAAGTGAAAAAAAAAATATAGAAAAAAAAGTAAGCTTGCAAAAAGGTGGCTGTATGTCTGAGCATCAGCAGGCAAATTTCAGCCCCTAGTCCCTGCTCTAACTCTTTTTTTTTTTTTTTTGGTTTTTAGCTTCTGATTTCTTGGAAGTCCTGAAGTCCGACTTCACTTTAGCACTGAAATGTGTGATTCCGACTTTTAACTTGAATTTTATAGAGAATAAAATAACGTAATGTTCAGATAATATGGAGGATTGTAATCTTCAGATTGTTAATATAAGTTTTTAGTTATATATTTAATTTGTTGGTTTCCTCCTTGATCAGTTACGTGTGCTTTTTTTTTTTTTTTTTTTTGCAGGGTTTTTTTTTTGTTTTTTTAACGTATAAATATATTTTATCTGTGAGATGAGTCTGGGAATAAATGCCTCTCAAACCCTTTTGCAACTAAGAAATCCATTAATGTGTGATACATAGTGTGGTTTCTCAGAAGCCAAACGGTTAACTATATGAAGATAGGAGTGGTGTTTTTCAATTTCTTTATATGCTGTAAAACATCACAGCAATCACTATGAACTTCCCTTTCCTGATGCCTTCTATTTTGTTGTATGCCTGAAATGAAAAATGTAAAAAAAATGTTCTTCTTTTGCGGGTAAGTATAGGCTTGTCCTACAGAAGCATTAGGAAAGGGGCCAGTGGTTGTAAAGAGAGGTTCTACTGAATCAGCGGCTACACTACAATCTCTAATACACACTTTAAAGCACCCATTAAAAAAAGAAAAAAAAGAAAATAAACATACTTAAATGTAGCAAAAAATAAAATGGAATGATATATTAAAAGAATAAAAAAATATGAAGAAATGATCAGGTTGGAGTTTTTTCTAAACTTGATATTGCACAGTAGGACATAAGCCATCTCCAACTCATCTACAAAATTTTAACGTGTCTTTTTTTTTTTTTTTTCAAAATTTTCCGTGGAAACAAATCTAAGGTCATCCTGGCTAATTACAGTGTACTATCTATATCTGAATACCCTGTCTGTATATTGATATAGGTATAAGCATGTGTACATATGTATATAATGTGGTATGTGATATATATATATATATATATATATGTTTTGTATATATGTATTACATACATATATATACTTTTAACATTATTATTATTATTAAGCCAGGTAAGAATGGGTTCTTCTAAATACTTGAATTGGACTTTCCCACATTAATAAGAACTGAATATTTTTCCACTTGAATTTAGTGCTGTTAGAAATTTAATATATGTGTTTATTTATTTGATTTTTTTTTTTTTTTTTTTGCATGACTGATGCAAGGTTTGACATTTTCACTCAATAAAAACTGGAAAAAATAGACATTCCAATTGTGTCAATTTTTCAGAATTGCACTGATAAGACTTATGTGCGAAATATGTATAATATTTTATTTTGGAGCAGCAGGGTAGGAGCACCAGAGCTCTCTTTAACTTTATCTAGTGTCTTTTGTCTTGATATTTGGGACTGCATCCTGCATCAGAACTGAAGGTTTAAATCGGTTTTCTCTGGAGGCTATCGATTGATGGAATGTATAATAAAATTGGGTTTGTGCACATAAAGCAGAAAGCATGGTATTTCCAGTACCACATTCTCATTTAGATTTTTTGTGATAAACATGCATTGTGATCATTTATTAATAAGTTTGGAATTCTTATATAGTCTCAGCCACAGGTTCTTATGTGAGAAACCCAAGTTACTACTATGCACAGTGTGTCCAAAAATGTGCAGATCTTCCTGTGCATCGACCGCCTCTGAATTCTGAGTCTGAAAGATGTTCACCTGAATACTGTATAGAATAAAAAAAAGGTTTTTGTACTTACCGTAAAATCTGTTTCTTTAAATCCAATGAGGCACATGGGACTATATTAGGCTTCGGACGTGCGAGTTATACTTCTGCTTACAGGAAGTTTGGACACTGGCAAAACAAAAAACATTAAGCCAGTATAATTGTTAAGATTAAGCCAGTATAATAACCCTGTATAATTAAGCCTCCAACTGTCATGCAGTATATAAAAGCCAATAACGCAAAGGAGAGGGACTTTAAGAAACAGATTTTTATGTACAAAATTCTTCTTTTTTTTTTTTTTACATATTATAATTTAATTACATTTTTGTCAGAGAAAAGAAAACAAATTCACACAGTCTTTCACAAAATTGCATAAAGCATTACAATCCACACATTTTATAATATATTATTTTGCTACCAAATAATACCTATACCAACCTTAAATCATCAACCTATATCTTCTACTAAGAAAATTGCCTATCCAAGAAAAAAGTACTCCCCAGCTATCACTCACTCAAGGGAAAAGCAGAAAAGGAAGAAAAATAAAGCATAAAAAAAATGTAAAAGAAAGAAAGAAAATTCTCATGTGTAATTTACTCTGCACAAAGATGCGCACCCCGACACAACAACCCCAGGGTTATAGCAATCTCATAATCCCATATTTAGCACAGCTCTCTGAAATTAAAGCGTTTGTTACCAAAAACATAAAAAGAACTAATTCTGTTCCCTTAATGTATGAATAATAGCACAGTGCCTGTGCTGTGCAATTTGGCCCTTTCTATCACCTAAAAAACCTGGCTGATCATGCCTGGTTCTGCCCCCCCCCCTGTAAACTGACCATGGTTTATCATGGCTGCTGAGCCCTGACACTGCGGTCAGTTAACGTGCCTCTGTCATCCACAGCTCTCCTTTCTGCTCTGCCCCATCCTCTCCCTGCCTGTCAGCTCCGTCCGCTCCCCAGCCCATCCCTCCTGCTGCCATCATAACTACACTATAAACATACAATCCCCTCTGTAAAATAACATTATGTGTTCCAGTGTCTGTGTTATATAAAAAAAAAAGATGCAGATCTGTACCTTATCAGAGCGTCTCCACCGGCGCTCGCGTGACTCCTCGGCTGACGTCAGTGGGAGTTCTCGGCCCCTCCTGCTATAGCTGTCAGTCGGGGAGAGGAGTCAGCTGAGGAGTCACATGAGCGTCAGGAGACGCTCTGCTATAAAGGTACAGATCGACATCTTTTTTTATATAACACAGACACTGGGGCACATAATGTTATATTACAGAGGGGTTTGTATGTTTATAGTGTAGTGGCTTAACAACCACTTGAAAGTATAAACAGAAAGCTCTCCACAATGACCATACTTACAGAAATTTTGCATACTTATCATAATGAATGGCTGATAATCCCTCCATTCTTTGTAAATATTGCATTTCTTCTACCCACTCCCTCAAAGTGGGCGAGGATGATGACTTCCAGTGTTTTGGTATGATTGCTCTAGCGGCAATCAGAAAAAAAGAAGACCCTCATTAGCAGCTTTCACTGGGCCCAGGATAATAGACAATAATGCTATTTGAGGCCCTAATATGTGGTCTCATATATATCAAATATTGCTGACCTCAATGGTGCAGTCTTTGAACAAGACCACCATAGCTGCAAAAGCGTTCCTGGGTCAGATTGACACCTTAAACATAAGTCAGACTGCGAGGGAGTGCTAAAAAGTATTTTCTTTTTTGTCCATAAAAAACACAGGCTGTAGTAGGTCTTGGGCATGTGGGATGTACAAAAGCAGTCCAACTAAGGAATGGGCAACACCTTCATGAAAGCTTGACTGAGAAGAATTTACAAAAATGGAAAGGGAACATGCCAAGGGAATGACACCAAGGGTTGCCCTAGTATGCCATGTCAGGGCAGGTAATCCCACAAAGGGGAAACTGGAACCTGAAGGAGCGAGGAGCCTCAACTAACAGGACAACCAATCATCCACCTTAAAGGGGTTGTAAAGCTAGAAGGCTATTTTAGCTTAATGCATTAGGCTAAAAATCCTTCTGTGTGCAGTAGCCCCCCCCCCTCCCCTGCCCCCCTAATACTTACCTGAGCCCCATCTCTGTCCAGTGATGTCCACGAGTGTCTCAGCCATCCGAGTCCCTCCCTCCTGATTGGCTGAGACACAGCAGTGGCGCCATTGGCTCCCACTGATGCCAGTCAAAGTCAGCTAGCCAATCAAGTGAGAGATGGGGCGGAGCGGGGCCGGACCGCAGCTCCATGTCTGAATGGACACAGGGAGCTGTGACTCGGCTCCGGTGCCCCTATAGCAAGCTGCTTGCTGTGGGGGCACTTAACAAGAGGAGGGGGGGGGGGGGAGTAGGAGCACAGAAGAGGCACCCGAGAAGAGGAGGATCCGGGTGGCTCTGTGCAAAACCAACTGCACAGAGCAAGTAAGTATACCATGTTTGTTATTTTTATATTTTTTTAAAACAAGACTTTACAATCACTTTAAGGGAAAAAAACAGCTTACAACAGCTTACAAAAAAGAACGACGAACCAACAGGAAAATTAATCAGAGCAACAAATAAGTTGGTCATCAAAAATAAAGTTACTTGGACAAGAGCTGGTCATACTAAACTTGTAACTGTAAAATGATAAGACAAAGTAGTCTATGAAATATAAAAAAAATAGTTAACAATCAGATGCTTAGCTAGAGCACCCATAACATCAGGGGGATGGAGGTCCATAACATAAAGAGATATTCCCAGATAGTAAAGTAATCTTAAAAAGAAATGGGTATGGATAGAGGAGCTCTCTGAGCAGAGGGCAAAAAAGAAGGGTAGCCACACATACAATCCCTTAAAGGGGTTGTTTAGGTAGTGCACCCAATCACTGTACTGTATGCCACTTTGTAAAATTAATCTTCTAAATACCTTATTTCTTCTCCCCGATCAGCGGTCACGTGACTGCCCATTGCTCTCTTCCTCCGATGTATGTACTACGGAGGGAGGGGCCGGGATCTCCCTCTGACGTTTGTCAGGCGGTTACGTGACCTTCCTCTGTAGTGCATACATCAGAGGAAGAGAGTTATGGGCAGTCACATGACCGCTGATTGGGAGAAGAAATAAAGTATTTAGAAGATTAATTTTACAAAACGCCATACAGTATATACTACTGGTTATCCTAGTAGAGGGCTGGCAATGATTGTGAGCAGTAATATTTGCACTGCTCGGAACGGTGCTAGAAAGGGAGGGGAGGCGCGGCTCACACACGGAGCTGACAGACAGGGAGGGGAGGAGGGAGGAGGACAGAGGAGAGCAGAGAGGAGAGCTACGGATGACGGAGGCAAATAAACTGACCACGGTGTGGTGTTTTTTAGGGTAACAAATGCTTTAAAAGGAGAGGATGAGTTGAGAAAAAAAAACATATGTTTAAAGGGGGTAGGTAGACATTTTAATGCCAAGAGGCGAACAGAGACAGCAGGAGCCGAAGGACAAGAATTCTTTGCAATTCCCGCCAAAAATTGTTTCAGGGATGTGATAGCCATGTTAAAACCTGCATGACTGAGTATAAAATACATAATTCTAGGAATCAGTAATTTTGGCCTGTAAGGAGCAGAATTCACCACACAGGAGTTAGGGTTAGGAATCCCTTAGGAATAATAAGTGCAAAAAAGAACTGAAGAGGAACCATTTGTCAGAAACCAGGTCCCATGAAGGCCTGTGGACTTACAATATCCCACTAAAGATAATAGAGAGTTCCGTCTGCTAACCCTGCAAGGAGGTACAGGAGAATTAGGGGTGGACGCTTTCTTGCGAGAAGAAAGGACAAATCTTCAGGTGAGGTGAGGAAATCCAATTTAGGGATCTGAAAATCATCTGTCTTATAGAAACAGACTGGAGGAGTTTTGTTCCCAGGATGAAGGATAAGAGTCCCCACTGTGCAGAAATCAGCAACATTAGAAGGAGATCTGACGGAAAACACCTCAATAGAAGTATAATCCAATTTGGATTCTGCAGCTGAGAAGGGGAATCACAATGTATATAAGGAAAACACAAGAACTATGGTAGAGGAATTCCCAGACTATCCCAGAGATTCTCTTAAGGATGGCAATAGGAACGAATCTGATATACCCAAGGAAGGTAGACTATAGAACCATCTTTTGTGAGAACTGCATAGGTGTAGGACACTGACACTTATTTAAGACATTTCACTAAAAGGAGCAAGAAGAAATAAGAGACACTTATGTCAAGAGTAGTGGAAACTGGTGAATGGACGAAGTCACAAAATCCGTATAGAGAGAGAGAGAGATAGAGCTAAAATGGGGTCAGGCATCATTAAGAGTACGATCCAAATACAAAAGAACTCCATAGCAAAGATGAGTGTGGGAGTACAGTGGCGAAAATAATTATTTGATCTCCTGCAGATTTTGTAAGTTTGCCCACTTACAAAAAAATGAAGGGTCTATAATTATTATAATAGGTGTATTTTAACCGCTTGGCGACCAGCCGCCGCAGTTGTACTGCGGCAACATGGCTCGGCTGCGCGAATCGTCGTTATGTTACATCGGTAACATAGACGGCCACTAGGCCGTCTATGTTACCCCGAGCTGATGCGAGTACCTGGCGGTCTCGATCACCGCCGAGCCCCCGCGATCGCTCGGGGCACACGGAAAACCCGTAAACACACAGTTTCCGGTTCTCCGAGGGGAGAACCGACAGATCGTCTGTTCATACAGAGTATGAACAGCGATCTGTTAGTTTCCCTGCAGACTCCCCATCCCCCTTCAGTTAGAACACAAACGAGGACAAACATTAACCCCTTCACTGCCCCCTAGTTTTAACCCCTTCACTGCCAGTGACATTTTTACAGTAATCGGTGCATTTTTAATCGCACTGATCGTTGTATTAATGCCAATGGTCCCAAAAATGTGTCAAAATTGTCCGACGTGTCCGCCATAACGTCGCAGTCGCAATAAAAATCGCTGATCGCCGCCATTACTAGTTAAAAATATATATATATTAATAAAAATGCCATAAAACTATCCCCTATTGTTTTAAAGAGACGCAGTGCCGAATCGCAAAAAGTGCTCTGGTCTTTGGCCAGCCAAATGGTCCAGGGCTGAAACTGTTAAATGATAAAACAGAATATCAACCAAAAATCCAGAAAAAAACCCCCAAAAAAGCACATGATCCAAAAGTTATGAATTGAGTTGCAGTTCAGTGAGTAAAATAAGTATTTGATTCCCTACCAACCAACAATAATTCTAGCTCCTATAGACTGGCTACAGTATATGCTCATGTGGTACATAGATTAGTCCTGTAAAACCTTTAAGAAGGTGCTCCTAACGGCAAACCGTTATATGTAGAAAACACACCTGTCCACAGAATCTTTCTTCCATTCAAACCTCGCCATCATGGGCAAGAACAAAGAGCTGTCAAAGGACATCAGGGACAAGATTATAGACCTGCACAAGGCTGGGATGTGGCTTCAAGACCATCAGCAAGAAGCTTGGTGAGAAAGAGAACTGTTGGAGCGATTATTCGCAAATGGAAGAAATACAAAATAACTATCCATCGCCTTCAGTCTGGCGTTCCATGCAAGATTTTGCCTCATGGGGTAAGCATGATAATGAGAAAAGTGAGGGATTACCCCAGAATTACATGGGAGGAGCTTGTGAATAATCTCGAGGTAGCTGGGACCACAGTCACCGAACAAACCATTGGTAACACAATACGCCATCATGGACCGATATGCTGCAGCGCCCGAAAGGCCCCCCTCCTCAAGAAGGTACATGTACAGGCCTGTCTGTAATTTGCCAATGAACATCTAAATGATTCAGAGAAGGATTGGGAGAAAGTGCTGTGGTCAGATGAGACCAAAATTGAGCTCTTTGGCAATAACTTGACTCGCCTTGTTTTGAGGAAGAAAAATGCTGACTATGACCCTAAGAACACCATCCCTACAGTCAAGCACGGAGGTGGAAACATTATGCTTTGGGGCTGTTTCTCTGCTAAAGGTACAGGCCAACTTTGCCGCATTAAGGGGTCAATGGACGGCCCATGTATTGTAAAATCATGGATGAGAACCTTCTTCCCTCAGTCAGAACATGAAGATGGGTCGTGTATGGGTCTTCCAGCATGACAATGACCCAAAACATAAACACCAAGGCAACAAAGGAGTGGCTCAAGAAGAAGCTCTTTAAGGTCAAGGAGTGGCCTAGCCAGTCTCCAGATCTTAATCCTATAGAAAGTTTATGGAGGGAGCTGAAACTTAGAGTTGCCAAGCAACAGCCAAAAAACCTTAATGATTTAGAGAAGATCTGTAAAGAAGAGTGGACCAAAATCCCTCCTGAGATGTGTACAAACCTGGTAACCAACTGAAACAAAGTCGTGTCTTTCTTGGGGATCAAATACTTACTGAACTGCAACTCAATTTGGAACATTTGTATGATGTGTTTTGCTAGATTTTTGGTTGGTTGATATTCTGTCTCTATCATTTAAAATACAGCTATGATAAAAACTATAGACCCATTATTTCCCTGTAAGTGGGCAAACTTACAAGGGGATCAAAGAATTATTTTCCCCACCGTAGTTGGGACAACACGATCAAGGAATGATTTCTATCAGGGAAGGAATCTCATGTGTCAGGGTACAAAAAAAGCCAATGAATTCTAGAAAAAAAAGGCACAATGGGGTGAAAGAAGCCAGAAGAGGTAAAATAATGATGTTTGATCTTAATTTTAGAATTGAGCTACAGGGGAAATCCTGAGCATCAAATACTGATAAAATACAAATCAGTAAGTGATTTAGCAGAACATCATGCCTCTTGCATGGAAACGTGGGGGTATACTCTTATGCAGAAGACTGACACATGAGACTGAGGATTTGTGGCCTTGAGATCTGACACTTCAATAAGAGAAAGTATGTGAACATCTATAACAGTGATGGTGAACCTTGGCAGCTCAGATGCTTTGGAACTACATTTCCCATGATGCTCATGCACTCTGCAGTGTAGTAGAGCATCATGGGAAATGTAGTTCCAAAACATCTGAGGTGCCAAGATTCACCATCACTGATCTATAAGGTACCCTTCTAGAAAAGGAGGAAGAATGAGGTTGTTCCACTTCATCTACAGACCCTCTGTACATAAGAGCTATGAGGAACGACTTGGTCAAGGACAGAATGGAAGAGGCCTTTATCCTTAAAAGATAGGTAAATTGAATGCTCCTTAATGCACAAAGTCAGAGTCCTATGCATGTGAACAGACATTAGGCCCATGCGAGAGACCAGCTTACATCCTTGTAAGATACTATCATAGCTGAAACGCGATGCCTTAGACATTTGTTCCTAAAGCTCCAGGTTTTGAGGGTTCAACCTCGGGATGGAGTGGTCTATTTTCGGAGTGTTAATCCTCTCTGACATGAATTCACAAAACTGAGTCATTGCCAAGAAGGGATGGAAAGTTACACCAGATAATTCATACTGACACCTTAAAAGAATATTCAATTGAAAGTCAGTAAAATCCCAAAAGGTAGGAATAATATTAACCTCTTTAATGGTATGTTCGGTAAGGCTGATGACTGGCGCCTCTACAGTGGGCAGACTACTCGCCAAAAAATTCCCTTGGAAACAATGTAGTGGGTCCGTCTTTGCAGCACAGCTCTATAGAACCTAATGTCTGGAACAGAAAGAAAATTCCTTTTGTGCAGCATAGTAAATACTGCATGAATCAAAGGATCTGTAATTTCTTGTAAAGGTTTTCAGAAGAAGGCTGTGAAGGCCCTGAATGAGAATATGAGCTAGTAATAGGAACATCAGGCCCCCTTAGTGGTGGAGGCACAATAGCGGATTCAGTGTAGAATGCATTAATTGATAACAGATCGATAACAAATTCATAATGGTTTCAAAAGTTATATAGTTGTAAAAGATTTGAGGATGATCTATAATAACATGGGTCCCAGGATCTTTATTACAGGGATCGGTCCCTTCTAGGAAAACTGAGAAGTCACTGCTATACACAATGGAGGAGTAGGTGACTAAGTCACCCGTTGCAGCTGTGCAACTAAGCCAACTATGCATTATCATTCACTGAATCAGTCCGACTGGCCTTACTCACTATGTGAGTGCTTAGAGCTTGAGAACACTGGAGGCTGTGCCATTGCGCTGATGTTGGAAAGCACTTTGTAGCCGATACAGAACACCAAATTTTTGGGAAGAGTCAAAACAATGCCTAGTGTTCAAAGGTCACTTTCCAGGCAAATCCAGATGCCTGATACTACAGAAGGTTGAGGATACGGCTATATAAATGCCAACAAAGATGGCCCCATTCACTAAATGAGTCTGGAGAGACTTGGTTACAGCAGAGGTTATGCTACAGCTCTAGACTTGGAGAGCTTCCTGAAGCAAACTAGCACAGTACACAGAGTTTTAGGTTTAAAATCAAAATGCAGAGCATTGTGTGTAGAAGCTGTGTACCAGACCAACCCACAAATTGCTTGACCACTAGGGAGCGGTTAGAGATTCCAAAGCTTTACTGAGGAAATATCAATATAACAACTAAAGAAATAGCCATATACTACAGAGTAAAGATGGCAAGATTACACAGAAGAACTATACAAGAAAGAGCTGAATGTCCCATATAACCACAATAATGCAGTCATTGACCTTGAACCGGATATCCTGGAGAGTGAAGTCAAGTGGGCCTTAGAAAGCATTGCTAATAATATAGTTAGCAGAAGTGATGATATCCCAGCTTAGTCATTTAAAATTCTAAAGGATGATGCTGTTAAAGTGCTGCGTTCAATATGCCAAAAAATTTGAAAAACTCAACAATGGCCACAGGACTGGAAGAGGCCTGTTTACATTCCAATACCAAAGAAGGGCAGCGCCAAATTATGTATGATCGCACTCATCTCACACGCTAGCAAGGTTATGCTGAAGATTCTATAAGCTAGGCTTCAGCAGCATGTGAACCAAGAGCTACCAAAAGTACAAGCTGGATTTCAAAGGGGCAGAGGAACTAGAAAGCAAAGGAGTTCCAGAAGAATGTCTACTTCTGCTTTATTGACTACAGTAAAGCCTTCGATTGTGTAGATCAGTGGTCATCAACCCTGTCCTCAGGGCCCACTAACAGGCCAGGTTTTATGTATTACCTTGGGGGAGATGCAGACTAGAATACGGCAATCACTGAGCAGCAAATGATATCACCTGTGATGTATTTCAGTTATCTTGCAAATCTGGCCTGTTAGTGGGCCCTGAGGACAGGGTTGATGACCACTGGTGTAGATCACAACAAGAAGTGGCAAATACTGAAAGAAATGGCAATACCAGATGACCTCACCTGTCTTCTGAAAAACCTGTATGTAAGTCAAGAAGCAACAGTTAGAACAGGACATGGAACAACTGATTGGTTCAAAATTGGCATATTGTCACCCTATTTATTTAATTTATATGCAGAGTACATCATGCGAAATGCCAGGATCGACGAATCACAGGCCAGAATTAAGATTGCGGGGAGAAATAACAACCTGAGATATGCAAACGATACCACACTAATGGCAGAAAGTGAAAAAGAACTAAAGAGTCTCTTAATGAAAGTGAAAGAAGAGAGAGCAAAAGCTGGCCTGAAATTGAACATTAAGAAAACTAAGATCATGGCAACCGATCCCATCACTCTTTGGCAAATAGGAGGAGAACAAAATGGAAACCGTGACAGATTTTATCTTCCAAGGCTCCAAGATCATGACAGATGGTGATTGTGGCCATGAAATTAAGAGACGCTTGCTTCTTGGGAGAAAAGCAATGGCAAACCTAGACAACATCATAAAAAGCAGAGACATCACAAATTGCCGTATAGTTCAAGCTATGGTATTCCCAGTAGTAAGCTATGGCTGTAAAAGTTGGACCATAAGGAAGGCTGAACGCTGAAGAATTGATGCTTTTGAACTATGGTATTGGAGAAGACTCTTGAAAGTCCCTTGGACGGCAAGAAGATCAAACCAGTCAATCTTGAAGGAAATCAACCCTGAATATTCACTGGAAGGGCAGATTCTGAAGCTGAAACTCAAATACTTTGGCCAACTATAATGCGAAGAAAGGACTCATTGGAAACCCTGATGCTGGGAAACATGGAAGGAAAAAGAAGAAGAGGACGAAAGACAACAAGATGGATAGATAGCATCATCCAAACAATGAACATGAAGTTAAGCAAGCTCCGGGAGGCAGTGGAGGACAGAAAAGCCTGGCGTGCTATGGTCCATGAGGGCACGAAGAGTCGGACATGATTAAACAACTGAACAACAACAACAGACTAAAGAATTTACTCGCAAAGTGAGTCAACAGAGACTGGGTCATCAAGGTCTCTTTAAAACATATTTTAAGGCAGACAAGTGTTTCCACATATTTTGTCAAAGCTCTACTACAAAAGACAGCAAGGTTGAGAACCAGTAACAATGATCATCTCTGTAAGCAATACTGAAGAGCAGTAGCGATTTCTCGCAAGTTTGGGGCTGAAATTCTGCAAATATAGTTGATTTGATCAAAATTGATCACACCCTTATATCTAAAAACCACAATCACCACAAAAACCATGGCTAAAATCATGAAGAGTTATGTGCAGCAAAAAGAACATGCAACACGGGATTGAGATTGAATGGTTCACACAGAGCTCTGATCTCAACATTATAGAGCCAGTCTAGGAATTATTTGTAGAGTCAGAAGAAAGGTGGCCAAACTCTGTGCCAGAACTGTGACAGGTCTCCAGCATACTTAGAATGCCCTATCACAGGAATACTTTCAGAAACTGCCTATAAATATAATGAGAGATAAATAAGATTATTGCTGCTGTGTAAAGTGTAGGGATGAGCTCAAGTTTCAGTCTGAACACAAGTTTGAATCATACTTTGGCTGTTTTGGTGGTCATCTGAACGCTGGACTTTTAAGCCCATTTGGTGGGAGTCCAACATTATATATAGTAGTGGTATTTCCACCATTACTATGTATGACAGCTTTTGGTCAATGGCTGCTAAAGCAGCTGCAGGTGCTGGTGTTCTATCGATTTGTGCCCTCTGTCGAAAAGTGCCCGCGCATGCGAAGAACGGAAGGGCACGCCAGCTGACCATGGATGTTACATTGTGCCTCGCTGTAAACCCGCGGCGCAACAGCGAGGCACAATATGACAAATACGGTGTCCCTCCGCTGTTTGCATAGCATTAAATTGTGCCAGAGAAATGGTATCTCTCGTCGAAAAAAGGCTCCTACGATGTGCACATGCACTATGGGACGTCAATCCAGCTGATCGGCAACTCCGCTGGAGGGCCCATCCGTTCTGCGCATGCGTGGGCACTTGTCGACAGAACACCAGCACCTGCTATGTCCATAGCAATCAGTGACACAACCCAGCCCCATTAATTTGCTGGCTAAAATTTCCAGCCATGTAATCAAAGGATTGGGAATAGTGTGATATATTTAACCAAATATGGCTATATGACCATATTTGGGCAATAATGTCACCAGGAAACCCCACCTCTTTGTTTACTTTAGTGGCACAGACTGGAGATATCGTTCGGCACCAGTTAGGAATTGGTTTGGAAGTCCCTCCACCTGCGGGATTTTTTTCTTTCATAGGGGCGTTGGGTGGCATCTATTATGATTGATGTGGATCTGCATCACTGGACAAAGTGACTGATGATGGTTGTACATTACTATGCAAAAGTTTTAGGTAGGTGTGAAAAAATGCTGCAAATTAAGAATGCTTTCAGAAATAGAAGTGTTAATAGTTTATATTTATCGATTCACAAATTGGAAAGTATATGAACAGAATCAAAAATCAAATCAAAATTTGGTGTGACCACCCTTTGCCTTAAAAACAGCATCATTTCTTTAATTCTTCTAGGTACACATGCACACAAGTTTTTTAAGGAACTCGGCAGGTAGGTTGTTCCAAACATCTTGGAGAACTATCCACAGATCTTCTGTGGATGTCGGCTGCCTCAAATCCTTCTGTCTCTTCATGTAATACCAGACAGACTCCATGATGTTAAGATCTGCAGGTAGCAAGCCATCACTCGAAAAGGACTCCTTGTTCTTCTTTACGCTGAAGATAGTTCTTAATTACATTGGCTGCATATTTGGGGTTGTTGTCCTGATGGAAAATACATTTTGGGCCAATCACGCGCCTCCCTGATGGTATGGCATGATGGATAAGTCGCTCCCAGTATTTCTCAGCATTGAGGACACCATTGATCCTGATCCATTTGCAGAAATGCAGCCTTTCATGAACAAACTGCCTCCTGTTACAGCTAAATATGTCAAATTTTGACTCATGAGTCCACAGCACCTGCTGCGATGGTTTCGTGACTGATGAGTAAAAATTTTAAATATTTGGCTGTAGCAGAAGGCAGTTTGTTGGTGAAGGGCTGGAGAGTGGTACAATAATGAGTGTCTGCAGTCAACAGTGATGCATTGTGGAGGTTCTGTGCAATTTTGGGGCTGCATTTCTTCAAGCAGATTCTTATTCATCATGCCATACCATGAGGGAGGCATGCGATTGGCCCCATATTTATTCTGCAGCAGGACAACAACCCCAAACATACAGCCAATCTCATTAAAAAATATCTTCAGTGTAAAAAACAATAAGGAGCCCTTAAGTGATGGTTTGGCCCCCACAGAGCCCTGATCTCAACATCATTTTGTCTGTCTGGGATTACATGAAGAAATGGGAGGATGTGAGGCAGCCTACATCCACAGAAGATCTGTGGTTGGTTCTACAAAATGTTTGGAACAACCTACCGGACAAAGTTCCTTCAAAAACTGTGTGCAAGTGTACCTAGAAGAATTGATGCTGTATTAAAGTGATTGTAAAGGCTATTTTTTTTTTTTTAACTGCTTGCCGACCAGCCCCCTCATTATACTGTGGCAGGTCCGCACGAGCCGTCGTAGCTGTATGTTGGCTCCTTTAAGCGGGATAGCAGGCTCGCCCGCTGCACTGCGGGGGTGCCAATGTGTGTGGCCAGTGGTTGCGATAACTGCCGGCCATGAGCGATCGCGGGCACGAGAGCCAGAACAGGGATGTGTGTGTGTGTAAACACACACACACCCCTGTTCTGTGAGGAGAGGTGGATTGTGAGTTCCTACTAGCTAGGAACAACGATCTGTCATCTCCTATAGTCAGTCCTCTCCCCCCACAGTTAGAACACACACTAGGGAACACACTTACCCCTTGATCGCCCCCTAGTGTTAACCTCTTCCCTGCCAGTGATATTTACACAGTAATCAGTGCATTTTAATAGCACTGATTGCTGTATAATTGTCAGTGGTCCCAAAAATGTGTCAAAAGTGTCCGATCTGTCTGCCATAATGTCGCAGTCACAATAAAAATTGCAGATCACCGCCATTAAGTAAAAAAAAAAATAAAAATAAAAATGCCATAAATCTATCTATTTTGTAGACGCTATAACTTTTGCGCAAACCAATCAATAAACGCTTATTGCAATTTTTATTACCAAAAATATGTAGAAGAATACATATCCGCCTAAACTGAGGAAAAAATTTGCTTTTTATTTTTAAAAATGGGGATATTTATTATAGCAAAAAGTACAAAATATTGCTTTTTTTTCAAAATTGTCGCTCTTCTTTTGTTTATAGCCCAAAAAATAAAAACCGCAGAGATGACCAAATACCACCAAATTAAAGCTCTATTTGTGGGAAAAAAAAAGTACATCAATTTTGTTTGGGTACAGCGTCGCACGACAGTGCAATTGTCAGTTAAAGCGACGCAGTGCCGTATCGCAAAAATTGGCCCGGTCATTGAGCAGCCAAATCTTCCGGGGCTGAAGTGGTTCAATAACAAACATCTTATACTTCCCTCCTCTGTGCAGTTGGTTTTGCACAGAGCAGCCCCGATCCTCCTCTTCTCTGGTCCCTTTTCCCGCTTCGCTGCTCCTAGCCCCTCCCTCCTTTGAGTGCCCCTCAGCCAGCAGCTTGCAACAGGGGGCACCCAAGCCGAGTCAGAGCTCCGTGTATCCATTCAGACACGGAGCCCTGAACTGTCCCTGCCCCCTCTCTCCCGATTGGCTGACTGACAGCCGCGGGAGCCAATGGCACCGCTGCTCTGTCTCAGCCAATCAGGAGGAGTGTCCTGGATGGCGGAGGGGCTCAGGTAGGTAATTAGGGGGGTGCTGGGTGGGGGCTGCTACCTTCTGCCATTACAACTCCTTTAAAGGCAAAGGATAGTCACACCAATTAATGATTTGATTTGGATTGCTCTTCTGTTCATTTACTTTCCATTTTGATAATTGATAAAAATAAACTATTAACACTTCTATGTCTGAAAGCATTCTTCATTTACAGCATTTTTTCATACCAGCCTAAAAGTTTTACACAGCACTGTACATCATGGGGGCTGTTGGATTCCGATAAACACCCCTGACCACAGACCCCCACGACCACTGGGCCAGGGTTGTGAGAAAAAGGCACTTGGCCTAATCAATATGGGCACAAGGAGCTATGATAGGGGGCTCCACCCCTGGCAAGGTACCCCCCCCGCCCCCCCATGTTGAGGGAAGGTGGCCTGGCATGATTAATTAATTCCTAATGGCAATCCAATGCTAAAATGCAGCCGCTGATCAGCATATTCTATCTATCTTGATTGTATGGATGGGGCAATCCATTTTAATGTTTTTTTTCTTCATTCGGTACAATGACCTAACAAAAAATTTAAAAAAAGATGACTCTATGGCCAGCTTTGGTGTGGTCACTTTGAATATTAACCACTTGCCTACTGGGTACTTTCACCCCCTTCCTGCCCAGGCCAATTTTCAGCTTTCCGTGCTGTCACACATTGAATGACAATTGTGTGGTCATGCAACAATGTACTCAAACAAAATACTGTATTTATTGGCATACAACACACACTTTTTCACCCTGAAAATCGGGTGCAAATACCGTGTGCGTGTTATACGCCGATACTTCAATTTTATGTGCCTCGGAGGGGACAGGGAAGGGGGCGGGAGGAGCGCCGTCAGATTACATACAGTGAGAATCTCCTGTTTACTTGGTGGCCTCTGTAATAGGAAGTCCCGTCTCCTGGGCCGCCATTGGACCACTGTTCTGTCTATCATAGTGTGAAGGAATGTGATGTAGATAATAATAATAGTAATCTGAAAATGTCTATTTTCTTATGTGCATACATATTTTTCTCCTTACTCATTATATAAGTATACAGGTTTGCTCTGTTCCTATATTTTCTCAACATGGCGGGTACCCCCTACATCCCACACATCAGAAGAACGCGGAACTGAAGATAAAACCAAGGACAGCCAAACCTCGTTATGAAGATTCTCCATTTTCTTTTCTATCTTAACCAATGAGATGTACCTATTAGACTAACATAGCAATGACGTATTTTTGTGTATAAAACATTAGCACCGCCTTGAATAAATTAGAAGTGTAAGAAGTAACGGAGCTGAGCGTGTCTCAGAGTGTTTACTTTTATATGCATGCATATCCACACTTTCCAATTAGAGACAGCAGCAGATACCCTTGGGCTCGATTGGAGCTCTTAATCATTTCCATAACAATAGGAGATACTCACTGTATGTAATCTGTTGGCACTTGTCCAGCCCCCCTCCCTGTCCCTTTTAGGCGGCAAATGGGCATCGATCAGTCTGCACTGATGGCAATGGTGAGGCCGCTGCACTGAAGGTAATGGTGAGGCTGCTGCATTGAAGGCAGTGGTGAGGCTGCAATGATGGCACTTGAGAGGCTGCATTGATGTGGACTGATGAGGCTCCATTGATGGCACTTGAGAGGCTGCATTGATGTGGACTGATGAGGCTCCATTTATGGCACTTGTGAGGCTGCAGATGGGCACTGATCAGGCTGCATTGATGGCAATGGTGAGGCTGCAGATGGGCACTAACCCTTATTTTGCTTCAAAGTTCCTTATTTAAAATTTACGTTTCTTTTTCCCTGAAACTTCCCTCTTAAAATGAATGTGCGTGTTATACACCTGTGCGTGTTATACACCTGTGCGTGTTATACGCTGATAAATACGGTAATTGTTTCCACACAAATAGAGCTTTCTTTTGGTGGTATTTAATCACCACTGGGTTTTTATTTTTTGCTAAATAAAGGAATAAAGACCGAACATTTTGAGAAAAAAAAAATGTTCATACAGGGGGTCCCCGAGTTACGAACGACTCCTATTTACGAACGGGAGATGGCATCGGCGGGCACATTGGAAAACAGCAGAAAACGACGTCGGAAACAATCGGAAAACGACGTCTCTGCCGTTCTGCACATGCGCTTCCGACTTACCAACAAATCCGACTTCAGAACAAACAGGCAGTCCCTAACCCGTTCGTAACTCGGGGACTGCCTGTAGTTTGTTACAACATTTTGCAAACAGGTAATTTTTTTGCTTTCACTGATGTGGGCTGATGAGACTGCACTGATGGGCACTTATAGGCTGCACTGATAGGGGACACCGATGAGGAGGCATTGATGGGCACTTTTGGGACTACACCGATAATGAGGACACTGATAATCAGTGCCCTGATTATCAGTGTATATGTCCCTTTTACACAAGTCTGTTATCTCTCTTGTCCTCTCCTCACGCTGACAGCCTGAGGAAAGGAGTGCCGATAACCTACCTCTGTTAATCTCCATGACAGTTGATCACGTGGTAAAGAGCGGCTGATTGGCTCTTTACCACAATCTGTGATCAGCAGTGTCTGGAGGACACTGCAAACACAGAGAGAGCGCTGCCTGCGTGCAGTGGGCACGATTATGGGAGGCCTCATATGACCACATTCCAGAACTGGACAACCGCACTGTAGCCGTCATTCGGCTATAGCGCGGTCGGCAAGTAGTTAAAGTGTCTCTAAACCCACATCATAAACTATCAATGAATGGTGTATTACATGCTGTTCATACTCACTCAGTCATTATGAGATTTGCTTTCTGTATTCTGCAAAAAACCTGGTTGATCCTGCTGTTCTCTATCTCCACCTTCTGTCCATGTTTCCAGTTCAGCTCAGGATTTTGCAGCGTTGGTGGCAACTCTGCACATGCCCAGTTTTCTGTAAGTTTCTACGCTGAGAATTTCTTCCCCATCACATATGAGCAGCCCATGTGACTATAGAGTCACACATGTGGGCGAATACAGTGGTAAATGACAGCCCACTCCCTCCCCCTTCTCCTCCATGCCCACTAACGAGCTAAACACAATGGGGGCGAGATATTACTTGTAGATTAATGGAGGCTTCACCTCCCTCTAATTCTAAGACACAGGCTGGAGGCGCGTGACTGAGCCTGTGACTGGCAAAAATCCATCCATACCAGGTTATTGCCAAAAATAATAAAGATTTAATTTAAAATATATATATTTTATGACACTTTGAAATAGTTTATTGATATTAATTATTTATTTTTACTCTGTATCCCAAAGGCAGTTTTTTTTTTTTTTGAACATGTGACCAGCAGCAGAGGACTAGAAGCTCCTCCTGCTTATTTTTCCCTGCAGACAGGCTGGGAGAGAGCTGAGTCATGTGACAGCTGGATATCAATTAGGAAAAAGGTACTTAGATATATATTTTTTTTTATAAAATAATTACAGTGCCATCATCCATATACAGAAATAGAAGGGACAATGTCAATTAAACAGTGTGTGTCTGTTAAGTATTACTTTAAAAAAAATTTTCCCCGGTTTATTGCACTTTTTAGGTACTGTTTTCATTATTTCATTACTAAAAACTATTAATGGATTAAAAAAAAAAGTCCATACTTTCATTAAGTGCCTAAAACTTTAGAACAGCAATTCATTTCTTACATTTGCGATCGTAAAATATGTTTGCACTCCAAGTAGCTAACAAAAATCAACATAATATTAGCACTGAATAAATGCCAGAAGGCCAATAAAGCAAATAAATTATAGCTTTAAGGTTTTCTGTGGAATCGCATGTTCCCTGGTGCCTAGATTGGACGGATTCCAAGCACTACTTAAAGCTGAGTTCCACTCTTTTCTCAAAGTTTCTGTGTTCCCAATTTTCCCCCCTGGTGTACAGTGCTAAAGGGATACTTTTTGTTAGTTTGTTTCTAAATATCTTTTTTTTTTTAAATCTTCAGGTGGCACTTCCTGTCCCGGCCGCCTGGGCGATGATGTCATTAGGCGATTCCCATTGTCTTTGGGAAGCCTAAAGAAATCCCCCAATATTTGAATACGACATGACAACCTGCAATCAACTGTGCCTCGCAGTGTCATTACTGCGCAGGCGCCAGATCAGGAGGTGCATGCTGGGTAACCAGCTGCACCTAATCCCGAAAATGCAAACGAGCGAGCTTCAGGTGCCCACAACCGGGAGGGCCCCTGCTTCCGAGATCATGTAAGAGATTACTAATTTATAAATAACTAGCAAGGAGAGATTTAAGATGGTATGCAAATATTAACCCCTTCCCGCCTTTGCTATAGCCAAAAAGATGGCTACAGCACAGGCTTAAAATGCCAGCATGACATCCTTCCCTCCTGCGGCACATGGGTGGTGCGTTCTGTGATCCCCGCGTCCTCGGACTCATCAGCTCATCACGGAAGTAAACAGAAGCAGGTTGTCAGCTTTTTTTTCCTCACACTGATAGCGTGAGGAAAAAAAGAAGAAGAAAGCCGTTAACCGGCTTCTGTTACAGGGACATCGGTCCCCTCAGTGCCCACCAGTGTCGCTAATCAGTGCCCACCAGTGCTATCTGTCAGTGCCCATCAGTACTGTTAATCAGTGCCCACTAGTGCCACCTATCAGTGTCCATTAACGCTGCCAATCAGTGCTGCCTAACAGTGCCGCCTACCAGTGCCCATCAGTGCTGCCTAACAGTGCCGCCTCATCTCTAAAAGAGGAAGCAATCAAAATTACAAAAATCAAAAAGTAATCTTCCAAACTTCAGCAGCGCTAAAGGTTTTGCGTAAAAAGCTTGGTGGTCTCTAAATCCAGTTTAAAATGGAATTCAAACACAGTCTTTTGCATATAACCATTCCTAAAGTGATTCATCAGCTGTTTTAAACGTTCGACCATCGATGAATCTAGTGCTTAAACTCCCTCTAGGAATTGCACTCACCAGAAACAAGATCAATCAAAGCCTCATGGTATATGTGAAGTGACTACGATCGCTGCCAGACGAACGTCCGTACAAACCACAGTGAACGATCAGCAGATCTGGAGACCAACACTCATGTCCCCTGATTCACCAGGATCCAATCAGCTGGGAGCCATCCATAATACACCTGAAGGAGAGCTGTAATCATCCGTGGTGGTTCCCGGGGAGAAAACAGAGCCAATGACCTGTATGGCAAGCCGTGTGGTACACCTAGACGTTTTGCAAATTCGTGTTCATCAATAGAAGCCTATCGGTAAAGACGGATCCACCACGGGAACCACCACGGATGATTGATCTTGTTTCTGGTGAGTGCAATTCCTAGAGGGAGTTTAGGCACTAGATTTATTGATGGTCGAACGTTTAAAACAGCTGATGAATCACTTTAGGAACTGTTATATGCAAAAGACTGTGTTTGAATTCCATTTTAAACTGGATTTATAGACCACCAAGCTTTTTATGCAAAACCTGTAGCGCTGCTGAAGTTTGAAAGATAACTTTTTGATTTTTGTAGTTTTGATCGATTCCTCTGTTAGAAATGTTTTTCTTTTTTTCTACTATAGCAGCTGCTTTTCCATTTTACTAGTTCATTGTCCTAAGCGCCGGATAAGTGATCTTTTTGAGAACTTTTGTGTTGCAGTGCTGCCTCATCAGTGCCCATCGGTGCAGCCTATCAGTGCCCATCTGTGCAGCCTATCAGAAGAAGAAAATTACCTGTTTGCAAAATTTTATAACAAACTATATAATTTTTTTTTTTTTTTTTTAATTCTCGTTTTTTTTTTTTGTTTGTTTAGCAAAAAATAAAAAACCCAGAGATGATTAAATACCACCAAAAGAAAGCTCTATTTGTGTGAAAAAATGATAAAAATTCCATATGGGTACAGTGTTGCATGACTGAGCAATTGTCATTCAAAATAATACAGCACTGAAATTGGCCTGGGCAGGAAGGAGGTGAAAGTGCGAAGTAAGCAAGTGGTTAAAGTGCATACACTGACAATCACGGGGGAGCTTTAAAAAAAAAATTTTTTAGGGGGACTGAGCTCCGCTTTAAATTTCACACCTCTGCATGCACATTAACACACTGTATTGCATTGCTTCAGTCTTATGCACTTTGAGCACCAAGACTTTGTTTTTTTTTTTTTTTATAACTTATGATGAAAAAGCTTCCAGAAAACTGAAACCGTCCATGGCACTCTGCGGTATGAACGTACAAAAGAGTGTCACATTTCTGCACTTTATTTCAACACACAAAAAAAGTCAACTAAAATACTTGTGTACAAATGAGCTCCGCTGCTGGAATACATGGTGTACCAACATGTACTGTGGTTTATCATTGTAAAACATGCATTCTATTGCACAAGTGCAAAAAAGGCCCGTGTAAGACTCCCACAGAACGAACAAAGCACAGAAGAGTATTCTCCGAAGAATGAAGATAGTTTTCTGCATCATCAAAGATTGCACAAGATGTGATTGTTAAAAAATGTGAAACAAAAACACAGAATGATAACACACTATGGTAGTATAAAAAGTCATTTGTGCTGAACCAAGCAGTTAAAGGAGAAAAATCTGCTTGTGAATTATAAAGAAGAATTGTGGGGGAGACGCCCTTGTATTAATCAATAGGGGTAAAAGGTGCTTGCAGAGGGTTCCCTCTGGCAAGGTACCCCCCCCCCCCTCCCCCCAATGTTGAAGGCATGTGGCCTGGAAAGGATTGGAGGGGACGCTCACCCCCCACTTTCCTGTCCTTCCAGACATTGTGCTTGGTATTTATTTTTAGGGGGAACCCCACACTTTTTTTTGTGAGAGTCCCCCATTAACATCTATATCAGACTTTCATCTAGAATAAGGATCTGGTATTAATGAAGCTCAAAAACGTACGGGAGCTTTTATGAAGCAGAGACGCAAGTTTTTGATCCCTAAAGACTTCCCTGAAAGCCCCTGAAAAAAAAACGCCTACCAACGTGATGTTCATACAATTTCTTGCCTCTGCTCACAGTAACTAGTTTTCCATTGTCCAAAACACAAAATGCTCAAGCATGAAAAACACATACACTATATCGTCAAAAGTATTGGGACGCCTGCCTTTACACGCACATGAACTTTAAATGCCATCCCAGTCTAATGCCGCGTACACACGATCGGAATTTCGGCTCGCAAAAAAGACCGATGAGAGCTTGCCGTCGGAAAATGCGACCGTGTGTATGCTTCATCGGACTTTTGCCGGCCGAATTCCAGCCAGCAAAAGATTGAGAGCATGTTCTTAATTTTTCGGTCGGAAAAAGTTCCTATCCGAAAATGCGATCGTCTGTGGCACGTCTGTGGAAATTACAACGTGCAAAAATTCCTACGCATGCTCGGAAACAATTGGACGCATGCTCGGAAATAATTCGACGCATGCTCAGAAGCATTGAACTTCATTTTCTCGGCTCGTCGTAGTGTTGTACGTCACCGCGTTCTCGTAATTTCAGCGAACTTTTGCGTGACCGTGTGTATGCAAGGCAAACTTGAGCGGAATCCCGTTGGAAAAGCCGTCATATCTTTTTCCGACGAGAAATCCAATCGTGTGTACGCGGCATTGGTCCTTATTGTTCAATATTGAGTTTGATGGCCCTTGCTAGGATGATACAATATAGTGTACTAATCTTAGCAAAGATCTGTACACATTATAGGAATTTGGGTCAAGTGGCATCCAGTTTTTCAATATTAATATTCACAATGTAGGACTGGGTCAAATTCATTAAGTCAAACATTACCTCTTGTACACTATAATACCAAACGTATTGGGACACCTGCCTTTACAGACACATGAGCTTTAAATGGCATCCCAGTCTTAGTCCGTAGGGTTCAATATTGAGTTGGCCCGCCCTTTGCAGCTATAACAGCTTCAACTCTTCTGGGAAGACTGTCCACAAGGTTTAGGAGTGTGTCTATGGGAATGTTTGACCATTCTTCCAGAAGAGCATTTGTGAGGTCAGGTACTGATGTTGGACAAGAAGGCCTGGCTCGCAGTCTCTGCTCTAATTCATCCCAAAGGTGTTCTATCGGGTTGAGGTCAGGACAGCCAAGTTCCGTTACCCCAAACTCGCTCATCCATATCTTTATGGACCTTGCTTTGTGCACTGGTCCGCAGTCATGTTGGAACAGGAAGGGGCCATCCCCAAACTGTTCCTACAAAGTTGGGAGCATGAAATTGTCCAAAATGTCTTGGTATGCTGACACCATAAAGTGGTTGTAAACCCGGAAAAAAACAAACAAACCCTGTAAGACAAAGGCATAATGAGCTAGTATGCACCTCATACTAGCTCATTATGAAATATTTACCTTAGATGGAAGCTGTTGCAGTGGCCCCACACACCGCTGTGACCGGCGACATGTCTCCAAGAGTTATTTCCGGGTTCGCGGGATCCGGCGCTGTGATCGGCCGGAGCCGCGATGACGTCACTCGCATGGGGGTCATGGCATGGCTGCTGAAGAAATAGCACAAGCGAGCTGTTTCTTCAGTGCGTATGCGCTGACGTCGGTGCAAGCGTATATGGTAAATATCTCCTACACCGTGCAGGTGTAGGAGATATTTACAGTACCTACAGGTAATCCTTATTATAGGCTTACCTATAGGTGAAAGTGGTGTAACTAGGTTTACAACCACTTTAATGCCCCGTACACACGGTCGGATTTTCCGACGGAAAATGTGTGATAGGACCTTGTTGTCGGAAATTCCGACCGTGTGTAGGCTCCATCACACATTTTCCATCGGATTTTCCGACACACAAAGTTTGAGAGCAGGATATAAAATTTTCTGACAACAAAATCCGTCGTCGGAATTTCCGATCGTGTGTACACAAATCCGACGGACAAAGTGCCGCGCATGCTCAGAATAAATAAAGAGATGAAAGCTATTGGCTACTGCCCCGTTTATAGTCCCGACGTACGTGTTTTACGTCACCGCGTTCAGAACGATCGGATTTTCCGACAACTTTGTGTGACCGTGTGTATGCAAGACAAGTTTGAGCCAACATCCGTCGGAAAAAATCCTAGGATTTTGTTGTCGGAATGTCCGAACAAAGTCTGACCGTGTGTACGGGGCATAAGAAATCCCTTCACTGGAACTAAAGGGGCCAAGCCTAACCCCAGAAAAACAACCCCACACCATAATCCCCCCTCCACCAAATGATTTGGATATACTGTACAAAAGGCGCATATAAAATGCTCCAAAAACGTTTAAAAGAAACTCGAATGTGAACCTAGTTTTCAGAGTACCTCTCCAAAAATGAAACTCCTTTTGCAAAGGATGGCTGGAATTTTACCTGTAGATAAGCCAAACACATAAGGAGGATATTAGATGGGTGTACACAGCGCGCTCAGGTTGTAATTTTACAAGGAATATTTGAGTATTTTAAAAAATTTGGAAGAGTATACAGCACCAGTGGCCGAAATGGAAAGGCAATGTTATTAGCATTAAACTGCAACTTGGCTTGTGTAGCACTTTTTTTTTTTTCGTAACTAATACAGTCCACAGTACAAAAGTAAATAGAAATTTGCATACAGGAAAAAACAGACTATTGACCAGAGCTTCTGAGATCTAAGCAAAGCTGTAGTTCACCAAACCAGCCCGTTGTTTACAATTGCCTTGCTATATGCCATTGATGGTGAACCTTGGCACCCCAGATGTTTTGAAACTACATTTCCCATGATGCTCAACAACACTGCAGAGTGCATGAGCATCATGGGTAATGTAGTTCCAAAACATCTGGGGTGCCAAGGTTCGCCATCACTGCTATAGGCAATCTGGCATACTGGGAACACCTACTAGTATATATCTAATCCTGCCCACTTGTCAGTCCCTTTACATTGAACACGGGGAGGATATTGCACAATATGCATTCATTAGATCTGAGGAAACATTGGTGTGCATTACCCAAGGTGCTACTGGGGCAACGAATTTCTGCAAAAAAAATAAATGATGTTCTCTGAACATTTACAGCTCTAACCATAGACATTCTTATACCAGAAATACTTTACATAGCAAAGCCACCATCAAAAGCTCAAAAGCTCATGAAGTCTTTTAGGAACAAACGTATGCAGTCAAGGTTAGGGCTTGCATTGTGGGCTGGCTTATGACCTCTCTGGGGAGCTTCTCTGCTGAGATATCCCCAGATATTCCAAGTTCTTCCAAACTGCCACAGCCATTACAAAGCCATATAATGGTTCCACACTTACTGCCATTCCTTACAATAAACAAATATTTGGAAACGTCAGCTACGGTTGTTGCTATAATCTTTATTTCGACTTAAAGTGATTGTAAAGCTTCATTTTTTGTTGTTTAAATAACATACTTTCCTCCACTGTGCAGCTCATTATGCACAGAGTGGCCCCCGAACATCCTCTTCTGGGGTCCATCGGCGGCTCTCGTGGCTCATCCTCACATCTGATAAACACCCTAGGAAAAGCGCTCTCACGGGGAGGTTACCTTGCGGGGGCGCTCCCGAATCCAGCATTTGTGTCCATAGACACGAATGCTGGACTCAGCCCCCACCCCCCGACGCACGAGTCATTGGATTTGATTGACAGCAAGAGACGGGACCTCGTGCAGAGAGGGAGAGCGTGACTCCGCCGAGGGGACGAACTGGCTCAAGTAAGTAAAACAGGGAGGGGGGGGGGGGGCTGGGGGGGCCGGTCACTGCCCGAAGTTTTTTCACCTTAATGCATAAGATGCATTAAGGTGAAAAAAAACAAGGGTTCACAACCCCTTTAAAGTCCAGAAGTCAACATTATTCGGCCTGGCTACACAAAATAACCATAAAATTGCAACAGCTTGTCCAAAAAAACAAATCTCACATACACTATATTGCCAAAAGTATTGGGACGCCTGCCTTTACATGCCTATGAACTTTAATGGCATTCCAGTCTTAGTCCGTAGGGTTCAATATTAATTTGGCCCACCCTTTGCAGCTATATAACAGCTTCAACTCTTCTGGGAAGGCTGTCCACAAGGTTTAGGAGTGTGTCTATGGGAATGTTTGACCATTCTTCCAGAAGAGCATTTGTGAGGTCAGGTACTGATGTGGACGAGAAGGCCTGACTCACAGTCTCCGCTCTAATTCATCCCAAAGGTGTTCTACTGGCTTGAGGTCAGGACAGTCATGTTCCTCCACCCCAAACTCGCTCATCCAGGTCTTTATGAACCTTGCTTTGTGCACTAGTACAAATCATTTGGTGGAGGGGGGATTATGGTGTGGGGTTGTTTTTAGGAGTTGAGCTTGGCCCTTTGGTTCCAGTGAATGTAACTTTTAAGGCGTCAGCATAACAAGTTATTTTGGACAATTTAATGCTCCCAACCTTGTTGGAACAGTTTGGGGATGGCCCCTTCCTGTTCCAACATGACTGCGCACCAGTGCACAAAGCAAGGTCCATAAAGACATGGATGACTGAGTTTGGAGTAGAGGAACTTGACTGGACTGCACAGAGTCCTGACCTCAACCCGATAGAACACTTTTGGGATGAATTAGAGCAGAGACTGCGAGCCAGGCCTTCTCGTCCTGGCCTCACAAGGTGGAAGAATGGTCAAACATTCCCATAGACACACTCCTACACCTTGTGGATGGCCTTCCCAGAAGAGCTGAAGTTGTTATAGCTGCAAAGGATGGGCCAACTCATTATTGAAGACTACAAAGACTGGGATGCCATTAAAGCTCATGTGCTTGAAAAGGCAGGTGGCCCAATACTTTTGGTATTATAGTGTACAACAGGTAATGTTTGACCCAATCCTACATTGCGAATATTAATATTGAAAAACTGGATGCCTAGAACTTGACCCAAATTCCTATAATGTGTACAGATCTTTGCTAAGATTAGTACACTATATTGTATCATCCCAGCAAGGGCCCATCAAATACAACAGCACATACTCATCATATATTATTCATCATAATAGAGCAGCATACTACATGTCACATCACAAGAAGAACATATTAAATCATAATAGCAAATTATACCATGCAGCAGTACAACAGTCAATAGATTATATATGTTACTGCTCAGTGGCACAGTACATCTCCTAATAGCACTTCAAACATTTTCACTAAAAACACTTTGCTACCCCATCAGCATTCTACTGTACACCAGTAACACATTGCCAACCCATTGCAGTTGCCCTTCACCCCCCTGCCCCAGCCAAAATATACCACATCACACCGGCACCTCAGATTTCATGAACAGCTGAAAGGCGCAGGGGAGGGATGCATTCCCAGCTCCTACTTTCCCAGCAAAAATGGTACAGTCTAGATCAGTGGTCTCCAAACTGCAGCCCTGAGGTCAGATGTGGCCACAACTGATACCAATAATGAGGCACTATTCCTCCCATGAGGAGGCACTTATCCTTTAAGCGTGTGCCTGAGATAAGTGGGATAGCCTCTTGCAGGAGGGAGCAAATCAGTTTAAGGAAGTCAAGTGCTGTCAGGACTGGGCTCAGCCCTTCCTTCTCTGAGCTGGCTGCTCAGCTGTCGGCCAATTACCAGCTCCCATCTCTCTCCACAGTTACCCAGCTGTTGATGATATCCTGCTCATCAGTCCTGCCTACTTAAGCCGTCCAGTCCAGAGGAGCTCTGCCTTCGCCTTGGTCAACATCACAGAAATGGAGACGCTCTCCTGCGATCCTGTTCAAGACTTGCTTTGCTGACATCCCTTCTGGCTCCAGATCCTGCTTGCTGTTCCACTACATTGATCCCTGACTTCTGGCTTGGTTGACTATCCGTTGCGGTTACTGAACCGTGGCAAAGTTTTGACTACGTTTGTTCTTTTTACTTTTATTATTAAACAAGTGTGATTTAAAGGTACTTCTGTCTCGGCCTGATTTCATGGTTTCTGACAAGTGCACACATGGAGTCTGCGCTAGGTGCACGGAGGGACCCCATATAGTTACTGGGAGTGAGGTAGCAGTAAAACGCTGGACAGGTGGATGTGGACAAGTCTTAGCATGTCCCTCCTAAATGTAAGTTACAGAGAAGGTGTACATGGTCCCAGCCAGGGACCCAAGAGTTAACTGGAGAACAGTTACAGTGCAAGTGTACACATTGTACATTCATCTCTAAAAGCAGAGGCCCATCTTAAAGCTGAGTATTCCCCCCGCAGTGACCTCAGTCTTGTCACAGGGCATGTTTTACCTGGCACAGAGCAAAGGTATCCCATGTATAATGCAATGACCCTATCCCAGGTGCCTAGCGTAGCCCAGAAGACCCCACCCTGAGGGTAGTCCTCATGTGACCCAAACTTGGGCCCAACGAGTTAATGGGAAAACATGGAGGAAAGGTCCATCTCCAACGCTACCCCACCTAAAAGTCAACTGGTGACTATTTAGATTTTTACTGCATGTGTATTATTAAAGGTGTACTTCGGCCTTCCCTTCAGTCTTGCACAGTTGTACCGGCTCCTTTCCTGTACTTAAATAGTTTACTCTGATTTCACTGCACACTGTGAGCTTCTCTCAACGTGCATCAGAAGCTGCAGCATGTCAGATTGATGCCGCCTCATTTCCTGGCTGGAGAACATGTGGGATCATCTGGCACTCTCCTCCCAGACCTGACCGTCCTTGGGCCACCCCTTTCATTCATTGGATTTCAGGTTATTTTAATCTTAAAGCTCAATAGGTGAGCGTAACCTAGGGCGGTCCCACGCAAATGCAGCCTACCAAGGAACGCACAGTTCTCAAAACTGATGGCTACCCATCATGATATTTTTATAATTGCATAATTCCTCCCAAGAGGTGCCAACACACTGTATGCATCAGGTTTAAGGGTTCTTGGAAGGAGTGTTAAGGCAGGGTGCTGTGATGTTTTCAGGATGTACAGCACCCTGCAGGCCCCTCCCACCAGCCATGATCTTCTGGCATTGCATACAGAAGAGCAGAGACCCAGAGATGACATCACTGGCTCTAAAATTAGGTATATAATGAAAATGGAGAATTTTTATTTAACCACTTGCCGACCGCCATATAGTACATTTACTGCTACAGGGCAGCCGCGCTGCACAGGATCATATGTATATGTGATGGTGAGCTCCGAGAACATCGGGCAATTCAAATGAAAGCTATTACAGTGGGGGGAACCCCGCTCTCTGATGATCCGGCCGGCTCATCTCTTCCTCTGCACAGCTGAGGCTGCATTGATGGGCACTGGTTATGCTGCATTGGTGGGCACTGGTTACGCTGCATTGGTGGGCACAGGTCAGGCTGCATTGGTGGGTGCATTGCTGTGCAGATCACATGCGATGTCTGTGCGATGCAAATTCAGCCATACAAAACCGTATGGCTGAATTTGCATCACATTCGGACCAAACTCTTGCAGGACCCTTTTTTTTTGTCCGCAACCAGAATTGGATCGTACCCATGCGATCCGTTTCCTGTCCGAATTCACAGTTCGTACTGCGATCTGAGAACTGATCTATGGGTGTCATTAACTCTGTATTGACACTCCCAGCGGTTCGCATAGGGCAGAGTGAATCGCTGGCGAGTCAGATGCGATGCGGGAAGGCACACTGGATTCACAGGGTTTCCGCATTGCACCAGTGTGAACCCAGCCTAAAAGTGATAAAAATAAATGAAAAAGGGACAGTGTAAAAAAAAAAAAAAAAAAATTAAGAAAAAAAAAAAATGTAAAAGCACCTCCATCCCTCCATGCTTGCGTGCAAAAGCGAAAGCATACATAAGTCACACACGCATATGTAAACAGTCTTTGCACCACATATGTGAGGTATTGCCATGAAAGTTATAGCGAGAGCAATAATTCTAGCTCTAGACCTCCTCTGTAACTTGAAACAGGTAACCTGTATACATTTTTAAAGCATCGCCTATGGGGATTTTTTGAAGTATCGTAGTTTGTCGTCATTCCATGCCAATTTTAAAGCGCGACATGTTAGGTATCCATTTATTCTGTGTAACATCATCTTTTATACTCTACCAAAAAATTGGATTATAAATTGTTTTTTTGTTTGCATTAAAATTCATAAAAGTGTATTTTCTCCCCCCAAAAAATTGCATTTGAAAAACCGCTGAGCAAATACCGGGTAACATAAAAAATTGCATTCATCGCCATTTTGTTTTCTAGGGTCTCCGCAAAAAAAAAAAAAAAAAAATATATATATATATATATATATATATATAATGTTTGGGGATTCTAAGTAATCTTCTAGCAAAAGATACTGATTTATCACTGTAGACAAAAAGTGCCAGAAAAGGCCTGGTCTATAAGAGCTCAGAAGGGAAGTACAGTATATAGTGTAGTATGTTTATTAAACACCAATAGATAGAATTATAACACATATGTACTCACATGGAATAGTGCCAAGGAAGGCACGGACATAAAAAGCTCACTTGCCGAGAAAGCTAAGTTCCACACCGCCGCTTGCAACTACAGGGCCTTCCTGCGTTCCAAGGACCCAGAAGTGACGTGGGGGGATAGACCCGGAAATTGTGTCAACGCATTTCAGGCACATGGCATCCTCAGGAAGCCAATTTCTGTGCACCATGCTGGTTGGTATCATATGTCCCCGCACAGCAACATAACGAACCGTGCTACAGTGCAGTGACATGAAGTAAAAAAAAAAAAAAATACAAAATAAATCATTTTCAACTACAGTTCTTCTTTAAATTTCATCTTCAAAGGAGTAAGATGCAAAAGGTTTTATTTTATTTCAAGGACAATCTAACTCCTTTTTACAAGTAAGATAAGTGCTCAAAAAGGACTGGCACGTGGAGTCCAAAAATATACTGACAGAAGACAGAAATGAGCAGATAAATGGCAGCATAGATTAAATGTAGACAAACGCTCGGTAATGCATTTGGGTACCAAAAAAACCTCTTAAGCAAAATATTATGAGAATGGAGTGGCAATACATGGCTGTTTAGAGGAAAAAGATCCTTAATGTTTATTGTAGATAAAAAAAAAGGTCTGTAGAATGTCAGGCAGGCCAGCCGAGATTGCTTTAAACATTCCATTTTAGAGGAGGAAAAAAAAAAGAAAAAGAAAAAAAAAAAAAAAAGGATTGTTTCCCACCCCAAGCTTCAGCTGGTTCTAGATCTTCATCTTATGTTCTTTATTGGAATTAGATGGATGTGCAGAGCATTTACTTTAACTCTTTTGCTCAAAATATTTGCAACTTTGGTACAATGTAAACTGTGTTGTACCCAAAGCCCATCCACATGCTATAGGTCTCTGTGTGAGAGTAGTGGTCTCTCCAACAACCCCACCCCACCCCAAACTGGTCATTGATACAGCAGGGAGTGCGAATGTTATTATTATTATACAGGATTTATATAGCGCCACAAGTTTGCACAGTGCTTTACAATATAAAGGGAGACAATACCGTTACAATACAATAAAAATAAATAGAAGAGGGTTAATAGGGCCCTAAAAGCAATATAAATGCTCTCACAGATATCAGAAGAAGGGTAGACCTGCTTCGTACTGCTCCAGCTACACAGAATTTATATACTGTATTTCCAAACTTAGCGCACGAAAGGTTGCATAAAGTCTCATTTACAGTGCCTTGCAAAAGTATTCACCCCCCCCCCCCCCCTGGCTTTTTACCTATTTTGTTACATTACAGCCTTTAGTTCAATGTTTTTTTTAAACTGAATTATATGTGATGGATCAGAACACAATAGTCTACGTTGGTGAAGAAAAATTAGAAAAATATATACATAAAACTATTTTTCAGAAATTAGAAACTGATAATTGGCATGTGCGTATGTATTCACCCCCTTTGTTATGAAGCCCATAAAAAGCTCTGGTGAAACCAATTACCTTCAGAAGTCGCATAATTAGTGAAATGATGTCCACCTGTGTGCAATCTAAGTGTCACATGACCTGTTATTACATATACACAACTTTCTGAAAGGCCCCAGAGGCTGCAACACCTAAGCAAGAGGCACCACTAACCAAACACTGCCATGAAGACCAAGGAACTCTCCAAACAAGTAAGGGACAATGTTGTTGAGAAGTACAAGTCAGGGTTAGGTTATAAAAAAAAATATCCAGATCTTTGATAAACCCTAGGAGCACCATCAAATCTATTATAACCAAATGGAAAGAACATGGCACAACAGCCAACCTGCCAAGAGATGGCCGCACACCAAAACTCACGGACCGGGCAAGGAGGGCATTAATCAGAGAGGCAGCACAGAGACCTAAGGTAACCCTGGATTCATGTAGTTAAAACTAGGGATGAAAAATGTTTTTTTTTCAAAAGAACAAAGTTGCTGTAGCTGCTTTACTGGTGTGCTTTGTTTGTCTCATACTTAAAGCCTATTTCAAACTTCATCCCAGTCCTAGGCCCCTTTCAGACAGGCAGGGATCTGCTTGCTCAGCGGGAGGAATCTGTCCACTGGTCCTCGCTGAGCGGGCGGATGACAGGTCTGTGTCTGCTCCGCTATGCAGAGCGGACACGGACACAGCCTCTAGGGCCGTCAGATAGAAATGGACCACCTGTCTGTTTCTAACGGTCATCCGATCTGCCAGACAAGATGGGGAATGGATTCCCCATTCGGCTCTTTTTAGAGGATGAAAAGTGTATAGCCTCACAATACAAAATAAGCAAGATATGTCTTAATGAAATGTACCATCCTCCAAATTAGTTAAGGAGAAAAATTTGGGAGTATGGGCCCCACCCCCGACTCACCAAGAAAAAGACAGCAAGTGGACTATTGCGGTACATATACAGAAGGTATAGCTAATAATAGAAATCACTGATACAAATTTCACAAAATTTAATGATACAAAAATAGCAAAAAGACATATAATTTAAAAGGTTCAGATGACATGATATTTCAACATGTTTCGAGGTTTTTCTGCATTTATCTTTGTACTCTGATATATTTTTAAAGATGTATTGTCCTGATGAAGCTGTAAAACCGCGAAACATGTTGAAATATCATGTCGTCTGAACCTTTTAAATTATATGTCTTGTTGTCTTTTTGGTATTTTTGTATCAATAAATTTTGTGAAATTTTTATCAGTGATTTGCATTATTAGCTATACCTTCTGTATATGTACCGCAATAGTCCACTTGCTGTCTTTTTCTTGGTGAGTCGGGGTTGGGGCCCATACTCCCAAATTTTACTTCTTTTTAGCGGACAGGATCAGATTTTGTTGGGTGTCAATGGACACACGTCCGTTGACATCTGCAGCTCCATAGAGGGCAATGGATGGTCCGATTGGGTTTGCCTTAAAAACTGACAGGCGGACCCAATTGGTCCGCTCATAAGGCTTTGTTTACATGGCTGCACACATACAGTAATCAGGATATTCGTGATTCCAGAATTCACCGATGATTGGGTTCAGCTGTGGCCAGCAGCCTGTAGGAAAGAGGCTGACAGATGTCACGGCTGTACACATGTATCCTCACATCTGAGCGGTTGCATAGAACTACTGGGCTGTGCAATTACAAGCATTCAGCCGCGGCACCTGTCAGCCAATCTATGATTTGTACAGACTGCTGGCTGTCGCTGAATGCAAACACCTATAAAACCTGGCTGCACAAATTGACTGACTCTTGGCTCTGGCACCCTGGTGGGATGATGGGAGCTGAGTAGTTTATACCAAGTGACTTATTAGGGATTATAAGCAACTGAATAAGCAAAAATCTAAGTTTTTAATAGGAATTAAAGTAGAACTAAGGGCGAAACTTTATTTCTTTTACTTTCAATGATAAATGGTAAACAGGACACATAGATTGGGGTTTGAATCTCCTTAACGTGGGCACAGAGCGCAATAAAAACTGACCGGTGTTCTAATCCCTCTCCACTCTATCCCAAAAAAAAAAAAAAAAAAAAAAAAAAGAAGTTTTGCCTTTAGTTATACTTTAACCGCTTCAGCCCCGGAAGATTTTACCCCCTTCCTGACCAGAGCACTTTTTGTGATTCGGCACTGCGTCGCTTTAACTGACAATTGCGCGGTCGTGCGATGTTGCACCCAAACAAAATTGACGTATTTTTTTCCCCACAAATAGAGCTTTCTTTTGGTGGTATTTGATCATCTCTGCGGTTTTTATTTTTTGCGCTATAAACAAAAAAAGAGCAACAATTTTGAAAAAAATGCAATATTTTTTACTTTTTTGCTATAATAAATATCCCCCAAAAATATTAAAAAAAACGATTTTTTTTCCGTCAGTTTAGGCCGATACGTATTCTTCTACATATTTTTGGTAAAAAAAAAAGAAATTGCAATAAGCGTTTATTGATTGGTTTGCGAAAAAGTTATAGCGTCTACAAAATAGGGGATAGTTTTATGGCATTTTTATTATTAATTTTTTTTTTTTTTACTAGTAATGGTGGCGATCTGCGATTTTTATCGGGACTGCGACACTATGGCGGACACATCGGACACTTTTGACACATTTTTGGGACCACTGGCTTTTATACAGCGATCAGTACTATAAAAACGCATTGATCACTGTATAAATGTCACTGGCAGTGAAGGGGTTAACACTAAAGGACGATCAAGGGGTTAATTGTGTTCCCTAGTGTGTGTTCTAACTGAAGGGGGGAGGGGACTGACTAGGGGAGATGTCAGATCGCTGTTCATACTCCGTATGAACAGACAGACAATCTGTCACTTCTCCCCTCAGAGAACCGGAAACTATGTGTTTACACACATAGATCCTGGTTCTCCATGTGTCAGCAGCGATCATGACCGCCTGGCACTCGCATCGGCTCGAAAAGGCAAGCAGCGGGCGCGCGCCCCTAATGGCCACAGGGCGAAGCGACGTTACATAACGTCGTTTTGCCCAGCCGTGCCATTCTGCGGCGGCTGGTCAGCAAGTGCTTAAATAAAACAATTAACAGTAGAAATAATGTAAAAGCCACCAAGCCTGGAGTAGGGCTTTAAAGTGGACCTTCAGTCATTTTTTTCATCTTTCCATATATTAAATCTTCTGCCCTTGTTGTTGTTTTAGCTTTGGATAGTAATACATTTTTTTTTTCTTCCAGTAAATACCTTATACAGCCCACTTCCTGTTTCTTGTCTGGTCATTAGCCTAGGCTTATGACAACATGCACAGCTCTCTCTCACTCTAGTGAGAGTTTGCTAGAAAGGGAGGGGAGTGAGTCATAAGAGGGCCAATGAGAGCTGCAGAGCTGGAGGTGTGTCTGTGTAAATCCAGGAAGTGAACAGGCAGCAGCTTCAGCTGCCCACAGTTAAAATGGTTGCAGCCAGACTCAGTGGAGGGAGATTTCTGCAGCATATTTGGGCAAGTACAGAATCACAGTATATATAAAATATGCAAAGTGGTTGGAGGGAAGCTTCAGAATGGCAAAGATGTTTTTATTACAGATTATGTGAGCAGAGTGCAGTTCCTCTTTAAGTACCACAATCAGGAAGCGCTTGTCATTTTTGTACTTTAATGGTAGGGAACACCAGAGAATAGTTTGAGTGCGATACCACTCCCTTCTTAGAATACAGAAGATATACTGTATGTACTTCTGTATCCAGATTTAGTCTCTAATCACACCTGCCTGCTGCCAGTTTTGTGCGGTTTCCAGAAAAAGAAAATTACATAAAAAGGTGAAGAGTAATGCATGTAAAATGCGCCAAAGGCTGGCCATACACATGTACATGTACATTTTCCTTGTTCACTCTGCAGGCAGATTTCTCCATCCACACTACACAGCGCATATGGATGAATTTTCCCCACTGTAGCTATTGTATTCTGACAGCTGATGCCAGAATACCTGAACAGCAGCTGCATGTGATTGGATGCCGATGGTATTTGGCTGAACATTTTATGCTTAGCTCTTTCAATTTTTTAGTCAAGGATCGCCAGGCAGCAGAATGTCAGCGGGGCCACCCACAAAAGTGAATTTCAGCCAGTTGATCAGGAACCGGTCAAAATTCAATCAGTTTATGACCAGCTTAAAACGCACAATGTACCCGCAGGGCACTGTTTCGGCAACGCACAAAAAAATACATAGATCTGAAAAGAGCATGAAATCATACATCTAACATAGAACCCTAGGACACGGAGTAAATGAAACAGTAGCAGAAATTCACTTGTAGGAGTCCCAGTCCCTGCACAGGCCTGCAAGACGTTATTTTAATTGAAAACTTCTTATCTATCTGGTAGATGTTTGAGTCTGTTAATGTGAATTGGCTGACCAGAGATTAGATCTGTGCCAGCAGAAAAGTGAATTAAGGACAGAGCATGCTTCAGCTGAACTGTATCCTGCCGTGAAAAGAATTATCACACGTTCTAAATATATTATTTTTATTATTATTACTATTATTATAAAGAATATGAATAGCAGCTTACCTGGTATGTTAACGTTCAGGACAATCGTTACTGTTGTGGATCTTTCAGCACTGAAAAACAGTAAGGATAAAAGATGGTCACCTAAATCTGCCTTAAAAATTAAGACCACAACAATCCAACTAAGAACGTATCTAAAGCCATAAATGTTTGCAACCACGTCAGGCGAAATTGCATGTGGCTACGGAAGTGGGAGCTCTGCAGAGGCTGGCCTGTCTCAGAGGAAACAAACAGTTGTGAACCAACATGGTCTTTTTTTGTGACAACATTGTCACTTTAAATTTGGTGGAGAATCAGGTTTCATAAGTTGGACTTGATGGACTTGTGTCTTTTTTCGACCTCACCTACTATGTAACTATGTTTGTTTGTTTATTTTTTATATGATTATTTTTTGCTGTTTTCTTTTGTTCTATTTTTATTTCATTTATTTATTACAGGTACTTATACATTATTAAATGTTTATATTGCTAGACCACATTTGTTCCCAACTGTAACCTCTGTCTTGTGACCTCCTTTTTAGGTCACATTGGTTGTTTGATGAAAGATGAATCTGCAACCTTCTCCTAAGCAGACTCAGCTAGGAAGAACAAACGGGGTTGTGCAGTTTCCTATAAACATAATAATGTTCTTTCATATGACCAGGAAAGGCTGGACCTGTTATACATTCTGTAAGGTGTTCCCAAGATGTAATGCAAAACCCCCCACTACCGGATCCATAAACACTTAACCTAACCCAGGAAATAAACCCAAATATTGGTCTATAACAGCCTTTCTCTGAAAAATGGGGGAAAGAAAAAGATGGAAGCCAACCAGGACAACAGCCTTTCTCAACCTTTCCGTCACAGAGGAACCCTTGAAATGACTTGCCGGTCTCAGGGAACTCCTGCTAAAAATGACTACATCTACAACTCATGATACATTAGTGCGATGGTCAGAGGGAAGAATGCTCCTTACACTTGTGGGCATTGGGAAGATTTACCCCCTTACGAATAGCTAAAAAGATCAATGGTGTCAGTGGCAACTTATCTGAGAGGCAGAAATTGCTCATTGCTCAAGAAACCCCTTAGCAACCTTTGGAGGAACCCTGGGTTTAGAAGCCCTGGTCTATACACTACTGGGGAAAATTATCCAAAAAACCCAAAATAAGCTTTATTAAACCTGAACATCGTACAAATAACCAATTTTGTTTACGCACATTTCTTTTCAAGGTGACCAAACAGATTCCAGCAAAAGCATGGTGGTCATCAACCCCTACCATTGGCCAAGTGAAACAGACCATGAATTGGTTTCTCCTCAATTAAAAAATGTACGTGTTTCTCAAAGATTCCTTCTTCAGGTTGTAATGAATTTGAATGCTCTGAATCAGTCACTATCTCCCATCTGATTTCAGGCGCATGTTGTTGAACCTTTAATGAAGTATTCGTTAACCTCAACAGCAAGGTAACAAGGATCCAAACTCGAACATAACCCTCCTTTCTAGGACCCTCTACAATCCCTACTCTTTCTTATGCTTTACTCTGACTTTCTATTTTGACTTCACCAATTTTTGACTAGGAGCCATAGATCTCTAGGCGATCTCTCCCTCTTGCTTTCTTTTGGCTCACCCAGGAACTGTTGAACCTATTAATAGCACTGATATTGGAAACCCCCGGGAACAGATCCATACATGATCAAGATCAGTCATAATTGTATTATTTTTTTGAGGAGGGGAATTCTTTAACAACTTTGACATAATCCTGTATAAAAAGCCTGGAATAATTTATCACTGTTTTGTACCGCTCTGTCTAACAGTGTGTTTAAAAACTTTAATAAAAACTTATTGAAATAAAATTAACCCAAATTATATCTCAATATTATGTTTATATTTTGGATAAAGTGGTTACGGGGTTAGGACCTTAGTCAGGATTTACTTCCCCTTTGTGGCTCTGTTGGGAAGATTTCCCTTCACTTTCTGTCGAAGTGACCTGTAACGTGTCAATATCAGAAACTCACACAATGCTGTACATATTTTTCTTACTCTTCTACTTCGGTCCGTTACCATTTGCCTTCGATCTACTTCAGCGCGTTACTACTTTCCCTCAATCTACTTCAATCTGTTACCATTTCCCTTTGATCTACTTCGGACCATTACCATTTCCCTTCCATCTACTTCAATCCGTTACCAATTCCCTTCTATCTATTTCAATCTGTTACCATTTCCCTTCGATCTACTTAAGTCCATTACCATTTCCCTTCGATCTGCTTCAATCCGTTACCATTTCCCTTTGATTTTCATTAGTCCGTTACCATTTCTCTTCAATCCATTTAAGCCTGTTACCATTTCCCTTCAATCTACTTTAGTTATCATTTCCCTTTGATCCACCATCACTTTACAAGCCCTAAACCCATACAATGATGTACATATTTTTCTTACTCTTCTACTTTGGTCCGTCACCATTTCCCTTCGATCTACTTCAATCCGTTACCATCTCCCTTTTATTTACATTAGTCCATTACCATTTCCCTTCAATCCATTTAAGTCTGTTACCATTTCCCTTTGATCCACTTCAGTCCGTTATCATTTCCCTTTGATCCACCATCACTTTACAAGCCCTATTGATGGGGCAGATTTTTGAGTTTCCAATATTCATTGGTTTTCTTTCTGGAATAAACAGTTTCATATTAGGGTGGCGCCCTCATTCCTCCTATGCTTTGCTGACATGTGATCACAAGGAGGGAAAAAAACTACAAGAGGTATACCAAAGCAGGAAAGAAATAAAGAAATATCCCCTCCCTCCAATCATCTCTCAGAGCTCTCCTCACTGAGCTCTGCAGAGTGTAACGTCATCTCTCCGCCCCCCTTTTTTATGACAGTTCAGACAAGCTTTATAAATTCTGGACTTTGAACTGATGTAAAGAAGAGAAGACTGCAGATAGACAGATACAACTTATTTAGGAGGATTTGTTACATCTCTGTGTATTCCCTGAGGCCAGTCACTTCACTGGGTATATGTAAGGGTTTATAACCACTTTAAAGTAGAAGAAAATACTAAAATCATCAAGGTTTATAACTTTGCCCCCGCTTGTATACATGCTGAAAACGCTTAGTAAAGAATACATTTTTTTTTAAATGTTCTCCCTTGATCACACAGCTCCTGCTTCCCAATGCATGGCTGCTGCGACTGGTGAGAGGGAACACCAACAACACAGAAGTTAGTGGTGAACACTGTGGTAGTATTGTCAGCTATAGTGTTTTTTCAGCTTTCATGCAGATCTAGATTGCTTAAAAATAAAAATTTATGCCCCCAAGTCGCATGAAATGTGAAATCCCAAGTTAGTCAATAAGAGCTGTCTTAATTAGCACTACTGAAGTCGCTCCGGCTTTAAAAAAGTTCCAGTACTACTTCCTATCCGACTTGTGCCATAAACTTTAACCACTTCAGCCCCCGGAAGGACCAGGCCATTTTTTGCGATACAGCACTGCGTCGCTTTAACTGACATTTGCGCGGTCGTGCGATGTTGCACCCAAACAAAATTGACGTCCTTTTTTCCCCACAAATAGAGATTTCTTTTGGTGGTATTTGATCACCTCTGCGGTTTTTATTTTTTATAAACAAAAAAAGATCAACAATTTTGAAAAAAACCCAATACTTTTTATGTTGCTATAATAAATCTCCCAAAAAATAAATAAAACATTTTATCATAATTTTTAGGCCAATATGTATTCTTCTACATATTTTTAGTATTTATGTATATTGATTGGTTTCCACAAAAGTTATAGCGTCTACAAAATAGGGGATAGATTTATGGCATTTTTATTATTTTTTTTTAACTAGTAATGGCGGTGATCAGCGATTTTTAGCGGGACTGCAACGTTGAGCCGGACAAATCGGACATTTGACACATTTTTGGGACCATTGACATCTATACAGCGATCAGAGCTAAAAATAGCCACTGATTACTGTATAAATGACACTGGCAAGGAAGGGGTTAACTGTAGGGGGCGATCAAGGGGTTAAATGTGTTCCCTAGTGTTTCTAACTGTGGGGGAGGGGACTAACTGGGAGTAAAGAGAGATTGCTGTTCCTGATCCCTAGGAACAGATCTCTCTATACTTCCCTGACAAAACAGGGATCTGTTTACATTGACAGATCCCCGTTCTGGCTCTCTGACGATCGATCGTGGGTTGCCAGCAGACATCGCGGCCGCCAGCCATGCACATCGGTGTCTCACTCACACATGCCCCCTATAGCCTTTACATCGGCCGCCGTACAGCTACAGCGATTCGCGCAGGGGAGCCAACATGTATAACAATGGTGGCTGGTCGGCAAGTAGTTAATGAAAGTCGCCTCCAGGTCAGGTCCTCATCTATTTTGATGTGATTTGTATCCGACATTACATGAAGATTACAAAGGCAGTGCATGACATCTTCCTGTATGCTGTTATCTCCAAGACAAAGACAAAGCCGCATCAAAGTAGAACTTAAGTCGCATTAAGTTGCCTAGCAAAGTCGCACCGTAGGTCGCAGTAGTGTGAACCGAGCCTTAGCCAACAGTTTTGTAACACCAATGTGATATTAGAAAGTAAGCAAATATCAATGGCTCCATTTATTATACCAAAACGTCAACTATTAAACAAAAAAAAAAAAAAAAAACTTAAGAGTTATCCTGAAGTAATTATGCAACATCAGCCAAGAAAATCCCTGACTTCAGCAGCTGTCACTTAGGCCACATAAAGGTTTCATTCTTTGGCACAAAGCTAATGAGATCTCTAAGTGTTCTAGACAGCCAACATGCATGCAGAATAAAAAGAAAAGAACAAAGTCTTATAAACTTTAAAAAGACATTCACTAAAACCCACTGACACCTGCCGATAGCAAAGGCTAGTCAATAGATAACATGGACATCTGATGCATACAGGTCATTGCTGCATATGGACAATATAATCAAGGAATTCCTATATTATATTGTCCATATGCAGCCATGACTGCTGTAAACGCTGACCATAAACTTCTCTTATTTGCACCCTTTTGGAAATCAGCAAGCACAAAAAAAACAAAAATTGATGTTCATCCAACCAGAAATCTTAACCGTCTGCAGGGAAAGAGAAAGAAGGAAGTTATCAGTTAGCATTGTTCCTTGCTATCTCCGTGGGCTACAAAACACCCCCCTTCCTGTTGCGGAGAAGAGGGGGAAGGTGTTTTGTAAGTTCTACTACACGCCCTAATCCTAGGGTGAGGACGAGAAGTGTGTTAGTTGAAGAATTATCAAATAAAGAGAAAAGTGTGAAAAAAAATGAAAATGAATTCAGTCACCACATCCAGGGACCCGTAGGCTGCAATAGTATTCATTTTTGTTTTTTAGTTTTGATATATCTTAAAGAGCGGGCCGAAGACACGTTCGATACCTCTATATATGTATATAGAGATAGACCACCAGACCTGTGAAGGTGTGCTGTGGTATCGGGCACTGTCAGTAGCAAATCCTTTCATTCTTGTAGATGTGAGGTGGGGCCTCCATGGAGCGGACTTGTTTTTCCAGCACATTCCACAGATGCTCGATTGGATTGAGATCTGGAGGCCAAGTGAACATCTCAAACACATTTTTGCAGTGTGGCAGGCAGGAATTGTGCAAGGACTTTTGACACCCCAGGCGAAACCTCATTTTGCCGCCCCCCCCCCCCCCAGCTCCACCCCCTTTGCGCTGCCCATGTATACCCCACCTTTTTCACAAAGCGCCCATCAATGCAGCCTACCAGCGCCCATCAATGAATGTTTGCTTGCTTCCATTCATTCGGGAGTCGGGACACAGACACAGTCCTCCACCGCCGCTGCGCTTCTGACACTATGTGCGAACGGAGCAGAAGCTGCCTGCTGATGCTGAGACTTAGTTACTTGCGGCAGAGAGAAGAGAGTAGGAACACCAGTGGCTGGGTGCTTTAGGTGGCTGCCTAGTTAGCCGGCCTTGGTGGCAGGGGGCATTAACCTGCTGAAAGAGGTCAGTGCCATTGGGAAATACTGTTTTCATGAAGGGGTGTAGCTGGTCGCCAACAATGTTTAGGTAGGTGGTACGTGTCAAGGAACAGCCACATGAATGGCAGGACCCAAGGTTTCCCAGTAGTACATTGCACAAAGTATCGCACTGCCTCCGCCGGCTTGCTTTCTTCCCATACAGCATCCTGGTGCCATCTCTCTTCAGGTAAGCAATGCACACCCACCTGGCCATCCACATATTGTAAAGAAAATGTGATTCATCAGACCAGGCCACCTTCTACCATTGCTCTGTGGTCCAGTTCTGATGCTCACATGCCTATTGTAAGCGTTTTTGGCTTTGGACACGAGTCAGCATGGGCCCCCTGACCGGTCTGAGGCTACACAGCCCCATACACAATAAACTGCAATGCCCATTTTTCTGCTTTCAACACAACAACTTCAGAGACATATTTACTTGTTGCCTAATATATCCCACCCACTTTACAGGATAAGTTCAGTTTAAAATAAAAAAAAAATTCAATGTATTTGAAAGTAAAAGAAAATCCCAAATTTTTGGATTGTCCCGAGAACAGTAATCTCCCAATGGGGATACTAGTTCTGGTGACACAGGATTCCTTCTCACTTCCGGTTTTGGCTATGGGACAGGAAGTGAAGGGAAATCTCCCCAATGGGACACAGATGGAAAAAAAAATGGCACCCCCTGGGGGGGGGGGGGGGGGGGGGACTCGCGCTCAGTAATCCAGCCCTGCACTTACCTCATTTAGGTCGTGTACAGGCAGCGCTCCTACGGGCGGCCGTCTCCTCCTCTGCATCACAGTGGCTTCTGCCATGCATCTCCTCCCTCCTCCTCCTAAGCGTCCAATAGGATTGCCTGTACTTTCAGCCAATCGGGTGACGGGTCTAAGGACCAGCTTCCCAATTGGCCGGGAGGAGGATCAGTGTGAGAATAGCGAATATTCACACAACTGGGTGGGCTTGGAGCCTAAAGGACGGTCCACCACTGTCCCTTAGGCTCCGTTCACAACTAGGCGGTCTTGGGCGTTTTTCTGCTCTAAGCCTCAGCACTAAAAACGCCCAACAAGACAAATTCCATTCATTTCAATAGCCCCTGTTCACATCTGAGCGCTCTGTCGCCTGAAACAAAACGCCTATCGCTCAAAAAAGTACAGGCGCTTCTTTTTTGGCAGATTACAGGCGTTTTTCTGCTTTTTACATCAGTGACCTTTTGACCTGGGCAAAATTGTGGAAAAAAAATCACTCGACTTTCTGCCTGAAAACCATACGCTCAGGTGTGAATGCAGCCTAAAGCTTCGTACACACAATGCGATTGTTGGCAGGGGATTGTTTGTTGACAGACTGTTGTCCTAAAATCTTACCGTTAGTACACTCCTTTTGACAACTGTTGTCCGACTTTCTGCCAACAAATGTTGGATGACAGGCTAGTAAATTTTCGGCGGATAACGGTTGGTTGTCAGATTTTCTGATGGTCAGTACACAAGTCCGTCACACAAAAGTTGAAAGTGCAAACACGCATGCTCGGAATCAATGCTCACCAAACACGAAATTAGCAGAAGGGGCCCAAAGGGTGGCGCTCAAGAGCTGAAATTCCTCCTAGGACGTCACTACATTCGTGTTTGTGGTACGACAATTGTGTACCATTAGTATGCAAGACAAGATCCTAGCACACACCCTTAAGACAAAAATCTGACGCTTGGTTGGCCAACAATCAGATCGTGTGTACGAGGCTTTACACTAGCCAAAATGGAAAAAAGTTTGGCCTTTAGTTCTACTTAAAAGCTAAACTCCACTTTTGTTGAGAAAAAAAAAAACAATCCCCTCTGGGTGATCAATGTACACAGCAAGGATTTTAACATACATTGTAGCAAATCCTACCTTTTTCTCAGATATGAAATAGCGGTTTGTTCGATTACATCTTTTCAAGACTGATTCTTGAACAGGAGGGTCTGTACTCATAACCACCCGGAGCACTCCCCGTGTTCTAATGAGCAAAGCTATAGTTTTAGAATTGGTTAACCCTTAGGCCTCTTTCACACAGGTGGACCGATCAGACCATCCATTGCCCTCTATAGAGCTGTGGATGTCAACAGACATGTTTCTGTTGACATTAGAGATGGGCTCAGGAATGTTCGAAACCCCACATGCCCGCTCCCGCCAGAAAGCCGACACTGCACAAGACTAATCACAGGCAGTGAGACCATGCCTGGTCCGCAGATGCACAGCCCGGGAAATGTCTCAATGCCTGTGATTAGTCGTGTGTAGTGTCGGCTTCATGGTGGGATCGGGCATGTTCATTACCTATTTCATTGCCACTTGCATAGACTTCTGTTAAATGAAGTCGCAATCTGCAATGAAATCGGCAGCGCAAATCACACTGATCTGCGGCTTTTGAAATCGAGCTGAAGTCACACAATTTCAAAGCCGCACTAGTGTGAACCAGGGCTTAAAGAAATTTGCAATATTAGGAAGAAAAAAACCTTTATTTGCAAATAACTTTTTCCTCTGCCCGTACAAGAAATAGGGAGCACAATTGTCGCCAAGAAGGCTTAGATAGGAATAAAATCATTGTCAGCTTTCTAACCCTCCCGAACTTGAATATAAATGTGCTTTTGAAAGTGTTTTCTTGGGCTAGATTATTCTCTGAAGAGTAATCCATGTTCGGATCATACTTTAGAGAGCATTTGATGGGTGGTGAGGTGTTGTTGTTTTACCTCCTCACCGCCTGTTTTAATCCAGCTCTAGCATGGCGCAACTGCATGCATTGCAGGGCACCCCCATTCAGCAGAATGGGTTGCATTCAGCGGGTGGTTCTGCCCTCTTAATGTGACAGCAGTGTTAATGTTTGCAAAGCATCACAGCCATGGCACTTGTACTCCCCCCTCAGGTGCCTTTGCAGCATAAGGGGGGAGTGGTTGGGGGGTGGTAAAAACAGAGACTTTGTGTGTGTCTAGCGGCAATCACAGCAGGTAAATCACTGGCTGTACAAAGAGCCATGTCTGCCCCTGCCATTATAGAGATGGGGACTGCCAGCCGCACCTAGCCGCTGAGAGCCACAGCAGGAACTACAGCTACAATTTGCACCGGCCTTAAATCGCCGTTCTAAAAGTAGCCAAAACGCCCATTTGCCTTTGCAGGAGGAGAATAGTGAAAACAGACAGCTGAGCCACGTTTGTACCCACTCCTCCCCCAACCGATCCAAAGGCAGCAGACAGAGGTGTGCACATGCCGTAACAATAATTATACTCACTGTCGCGCTCAACAGGCATTACCACCCACCGAACTCAACCTATTCACCTTAATGTATCCACTGCAAACAGTCCACAACCATATGCAATACACTTGATTGCAGCATGGTGGCATGGGTCTGTATTGGTTAAAACAAGCAATGAGACAGTGAACCTTTCACTGCCTGTCAAATGCCCTCTGAAGGGGGATCCACTGTGAATCTCTCTTTAGAGGGCTCACTGTAGCGTAAAGGAACCCTAAGGCCTCTTTCACACGGGCGCATCCACTATGTGGAATCCGCTTGCTCAGCGGGGGATCTCTCTGTTGAGCAGGTGGATGACAGGTCTGTGTCTGTTCTGCTATGCAGAGCGGACACGGGCACAGTCCTGCTCTCCTTTATGGGGCAACCAGATGGAAACTGACCACCTGGTAATTTCCATCTGATCTGCCAGATGGAAAATAGGACCGCCATCTGTCTGTTTTTGGCAGACTGGTTTGGATCAGATGGCGGCGGGTGTCAGCGGACACGTCCACTGACATCCGCCACTCCATTGAGGACAATGAGGGGTCCGATCAGGTCCGCCTAAAAAACTGACAGGCTGACCCGATCGGACTCATTCACACTAGCAAATATATGTCATTACCCATGTGAGACTCAGTGGGGTTCCTTGTGATTAGCAGAGGGTTGGAAGCCCCCATATGAAGCAATGGGAGGCTGCCATTGCTGCGATTACCTGCGTATGATTAGCCCAGAACGCACACATTCTGTGCCCATGACCGATCATCCACAGGTATTCGCATTCATGGCCGATTACATGCAAACGACCGTGGAGAACTGCGGGCGCTGTCAGCCTCCCTTTGCTTTGAATGGGACACTGTAACACACGATAAAATTAAAAAAACAGATGAAGCAAATGTAAGCTTACAAAATACTGCCAATTGGAGGCACTTACAGGTGCTTGAACATGCCTTTTAATTTCTTAAAAATGCATATAAAAAACATGAATTTTAAAGGAGCAAAAGTATGAACAAGTTCTTTTACCCTAGAGGCATTTTGGATACAGAGTTTCAGTGTATGTACAGCTATGAACTAAAGAGGATATTATGCATTACCTCAAACATCCTTTATAACAACAACAAAAAAAAGAAAAAAGCAAAAGAAAGCCATTATAAGGTCATGTACCCACACATTTGTGTTTTACAGTGGAAATCACACCATTCCTTTATGCAGTTCAATGAGGAGTTCCGTGCCTTCATAGAAAGGGTGAAAATGATACAATGGGAGTTCATTGCTGTATTGTAGAAGTGAAACAATAACCCCCGAGGACAGTGTGTATTCCCAATAATACTGTAATTACTTTGCTACATACTGTATAGTTATGTAGTTATGAAAACCTTAACTTTTTTTCCCTTATGTTTTGTGAAGACAAATGGGAATGTCTCAAGGCCAAGAGTCTATATTGAAGTCATGATTTAAGACATCTAAAAATATTGTTTTATTGTACGGGGTACACAAACACACAATTCCTCCATAAATCAGATGTGGCTGATCTTTCACTAAATCAGATACTTCTTTATTCTGGTCTTTGTCCTGGTTAGGGGAGATGTCCCTCATTTCCTGCCAGGACAGGACATGATAGGACATCTCTTCAATAGAGACACAGACAAAAAAAAAAAAAATGGTACAAGGTCAAGAAGATCAGCCAAACAAGAGGGGCAATGTTTATATCCAAAAGGGGTTTGAAAAGGATGTTTATAGTAATACTGGTGTAAAGTATATTATTATGTATATTATTTTTGTTATTAGCCCTGAGGAAGTGGGTACAGATCCGGAACCTGAAATGTCTCGTCTCCTTTTGAACCTATCAACTGAGAAAAGTAGAGCCGCCCAGTGAAAGTTAGACTGATGAATATTGGCTTCAGTCTAGACTTCTCCCGCATGCCACGTCCCTCTAATGGTGGTCAATGCAGAAATGCCCCCTTACCTTGGTGACTGGTGGAAAAATGCTTCCATTACATTGGTAGTTTTTTGAGGCGGCCTACTTAACTTTGGTGCTCAGTGGGAGAGGTGCCCACTCAGATTGGTAATCAATGGGACAGGGTTCTTCTTACACTGGTAATCAATGGGAAAGGGTTTTTTTGCTTGGCAAAAAATGTTTAATTTTGAAAGTACTCAATGGCCACAGTGCTGTTGATGGTGGCCTGTACTGTGGCCAGGTGTGACAGCAGCAGAGGGCCCCCTGATATTGTTCCAACAGGTGGGTGCTATAGCTTTCTAAACAAAAAGCCAGTTTACGGTCCTAGAGACCTCAGGGGGCCACACTGTGGCCAGTGGTAGTGGCGAATGCACCATTGTTGTCAGTGGGAGGCATAATGCCCCATTACTGGTTTCAGAAGAAGGGATATTGCCCCATTATTCGTATAAGAGGAAGGAGTAGTGCCCCATTGTTTGTGCTTGGAAGGAAAAGTGCCCCGTCATTTGTGTCAGAGCAAGGAATATGTGCACCATAGTCAGTACATCTGGGAGGAATTGTGCCCCAGAGTTGGTGCCAGTGGGAGAAATAGTGCCCCATCATTGGTGTCAGTGGGAGGAGCAGTACCCAATCATTGGGGTTAATGGGAGGAATTCTACCACATGGTTAGTTTCAGTGTAAGGAATACTGTGCTATCATTTGTGTCAGTGGGAGGAACTGTGCCCAATGCTGGTGTCAGCAGGAAAGAATAGTGTCCATTCATTTTTGCAAGTGGGAGGAATAGTTCCCCATCATCACTGTTCGCAGGAAAAAATAGTGCCCCAAAGGCTGGCTAAAGGCAAGTTAAAAGATCATCATTTGACCCACAGCTTAGAGACCGCTGTTCTGACAGGTTGATGACTAAGGAGGAGACATAACTTAAAAGCATGTTCCACCTTACCAAAAAATTATTAAATGCACCCACATTGATTAAAAAACTATAATTTTGTTTTGGATTTGAGTCTGCAAATCAGTCCAACTGTGATCAGTGGATTGAAGGAGCAATGCTCCTATAGACTATTTCTCCAGCCCAGATCTGTACTGGATTATTGACCTGTGGGTACGGAGTTGGGGAAGTAATTGATTGACTACAAGTGGGATGACGTCACTGCATTTTGTGATTCATTAAGATCTAGGAGTTCCTTTGCTGTGGTAGAAGATGGGACGTGTAGTCTCTCCATTCACAGATCTCTGCGAATAAGTGACGCGGCTCTGCGGGCGGAGCTATGCCACCAAATTCATAAAAATGACAGGACGGAGTAGAACTTAATGATTCAAAAAGGAGGGGGGTTAGATGGTGAGGGGTTGTGGACTCTTCTCATGGCCAGGTCTCATATTAGACCCTAAATATGAGAGTGACATGAAACTTGGTCAGAAAGGTGGAGTTAGCTTTTAGGCACTCGCATGTTTCACAGAGGCTCTACACCAAGCTTTCTTGAAGAACATTTTGGTGAGCTTTATGTACTTCTTTCAGGTCTGTGCAGTAATCCAGGGTGAAACTTTGCCTCTGTGTGGGAGCTTCCTGAATTACAGACCAATCGCAGCTGCTCTCTCCCCTTGTGCAGGGTGACTGGTCTCGTCTCCGACCCCTCCTGTAGTTTTCTGCAGGCAGCCTGTAGTAGGTGAGTCCTGCTGGGTCCCCTCCCACAGCTCCGGCAAGGCAATGTACAGCATGGTGATGATGTCACTGCTACTTTTGCAAGGTAACAACTGGGTTTGCAAGGGAATTTGGTGTGCACGGAGAGGATTTATTTTCTTAATAAATATTGAGGAATACATTTAAGTGGAAGTTTGTGTGTCTGGACTTCAGGTTTAATAGAAAATATCTTGTGTTAACACGCTAATGTTGGTCTATCTGTTGGTTCTAATTCCTCTGTTCGTCTCTATGTAATCACAAACGATTGTAAGGATAATTTAGTCTTGAAAACTGTTAATGGATATGATATCCTCATTTTGGAGCGTATTGGATCGCACTATTTGTATACAATATTTTTTTCTGAAAATTCAATAAAAAAGATTTTGAAAAAAAAAAAAAGAAAAAAAAAAAAGAAAATATCTTGTGTTAAATGCTGTATAAAAGTAGGTTTGTGTAATGACATATGCACATAAACACATAACAGAGCAATCATATAAACTGGAACATGGGTAAACAGAGTTGTTGTCCTTAGCAATATATGTTTGTGTACTTGAGTATTTGAACTATATACACAGTTTCAGTTTACATACCAGTCATTGTGGTCATCCGTAGGTCTTCCATTATCTGATATTACAAACACATTTACCTCTGAGCAATGTTTCCTGGCCGCTGTAATGTTAGCCTGGAGAAGACTAATTTCAGGTACAGAACTGGGACCATCTCACCAGCGGTATCAGCTCAATCATTATCGCTCCTGTCCACATTAATGATCACAACTTAAATCACATATCCCAATGTTCATATAAAACGTGTCCTCTGTAATTAATGTGGGACTCCTTTACATGCGCTGGTAGACCCGGCTCTAATTTAATGTTGTTAAAGGAGAATGAGCGTACATTTATTTTTATTTTTGTGTAAAAGATTTCCCTCATCAGAAGAAGTGTAACCATACCGATATGTTTTATGCCTTTATATTAAAAGGTATTAATAAAAAGGACATGGTTTATTTGGATAGCTCCAACAACATTCAAATGCTGGCATTAGGCTCTAGAGACAACATCCTTGTTTATTAATCCAAAGGATCAGAAGTTTGGTTGTTCTCTGTGTGCATGCATCCAAGGAACAGACGTTTGGTTGGTGTTTTCTGTGAATGTGAAACCAAGCATAAGACACGTGGATGGGGTTTGTGTATGTGCACCCAAGGATCAGACATCTGGTTGGTGTTTCTGTGAATGTGGAACCAAGGATAAAACATTTGGTTGATGTTTCTGTGTATGTGGATCCAAGGATCAGATGTTAGTTTGGCGTTTCTGTGTATATGGCTCCAAGGATCTGATGTCTGGTTGGTGTTTGTGTATGTGCGTCTAAAGATCAGTTTGGTTGGTGTTTCTGCGTACGTTGAACCAAGGATAAGACATCTGGTTGATTTTTCTATGTATTTGGATCAACATACAAGGCCATCCACAACATTGCCCCCAGCCACATCACCAATCTCATCTGCAGAAATTGCCCAAATTGTCCTCTCCATTGATCCATCCCCAAGAATATGCCTTCTGGGGCTGGTAGAGGACTTGGTGCCCAGACTGGCTGAGAGAACCTTGTTGGGTCTCCTGCTGTTCTATGCCAGGAAATCCATTGTCCTATGCTGGAAGCGTAAGACTCCTCCCTCCATAGGCTTATGGAAAACACTTGTTAACAATGCAATACCCCTTTACAGGGACACCTACACACATAGAGGATGTCCGAAAAAACATGACAGAGTCTGGAGTAAGTGGTTAGCGGAACCCTCCACAGCTGCAACAAAGTAGGTGACCTCTCTGATATATGATGGCTCTCCTTAACATCCTAATAGTCCGAACCGGGTTAAAGGGATATTCTGGGTGAGCTAGCTCATTGTCAATCCATCCATGGAGCAGGAGCCATGACAGCCTATTGTTGTTGCTACACTACGGTAATCATAAATATTCTAATGGTCCTGGACTTTGTAACGATAACCGGTGACCCCTGCGTGGGTCCTTTCCCTGTTAATAGCCAGATGTTGGCTGAGCTGATGTATGTCTGTATTGTTTAGTGTTTGTTAAGAAAATAAAAAAATGTTTTAAAAAAAAATAAATAAAATTGTCCTCTCCATTCCTCCTGCTCTCTAGCTCCCTTGTTACCTCTTCCCATGCTCACCTATAGGACTGCTCTAGAGCTTCTCCCATCCTCTGGAAGCCCCTGCCCCAGTATGTCCGATCAGCTCCTACCCTGTCCGACTTTAGGCGATCTGTGAAAACTCACTTATTCAGGGAAGCCTACCCCACTGCTACCTAAGAACTGTACTTGAGTCCCCTCCATCAGATCGTCCCCTGCAGCCATTACTTTTTGTACCCCACACCTTTAGATTGTAATCTCAACGTGCAGGGCTCTCCTATTCCTTCTGTAATGAACTGTATTGTAATTGTACTGTCCCCTTATTTATTGTAAAGCACTGTGCAAACTGTTGGCGCTATATAAATCCTGTATAATAACAATGTGGATCCAAGAATCAGACATTTGGTTGGTGTTTCTGTGTATGTGATTCCAAGAATCAGATGTTTGGTTGGTGTTTCTGTGTATGTGATTCCAAGAATCAGATTTTTGGTTGGTATTTCTTTGTATGTGTATCCAAGGACCAGACCTTAGGTATTTGTGTATGTAGGTTCAAGAATCAAAAATGTAATTGGTGTTTTTGTGTATGTGATTCGAAGGATCAGACATTTGGGAGTTGTTTCTGTATATGTCAAAGAATCAGAGGTTTGGTGGGGGTTTGTGTATGTGGGGGTCCAAGGACCAAACATTTGGTTGCCGTTTGTGTATGTGGGTCAGACGAACCAGAAGTTTGGTTAGTCTTTCTTAGTATGTTAAAGGATTAAAAGGGGAGGGAGAGTTCCCCTTGTCAAAATACATGGTTAAGTTGATGTAGGGATCTGTCAGGTTTTTTTGTTCAACCCACTGGTTGAAAAAAAAACAAAAAAACTCCCAGCGTATACCCAGCTTAATCGTGTTGCTACACTTTGTACAAAATTCTGCTTTTAGTGTCAGCATGAAATCTGGGCGCCTTGATATAATTTACTAAAGGGTTTTTCCGCCATGCATCTGGTCCCATTTACAACAAAGGAAATCTCCCTAAGCCCAGGTTCACATTGAGGGTGGGTTTGAAATCGTGCGACTTCAGCTGAACTTTCACGATTTCCAACCGGCAATGCAGTTCGACTTCAGGGGCGATTTGACACATCTGTGCGGGTCCATGCACATGTCTATTCAAATCACCCCCGAAGTCTGTATTCCCATAATTTGCTCTCAAGGTCACCATATAGGAAGTGAAGGAAAACCTCCCCAACAGAGATGCATACTGGAATGAAAACCCAGCAGAGGCCCTAACCGATTCTTGTTCTGCTCAAATTTAAAATCTAACTCTGACCAAAATCCTCTTCCCACCCTCCCGCATGTTTTTTTCTTACCTTGTGAAGCAAGGTTTACTCACCCAAGTATGTCCTCGGATGCAGGGACCTCTAACCCAGCATTGCTGATGGACTTACACCAGCCAGTCCCCAACAGTTCCTTAGTATTGCCATCCGTCCTCTCCTAGATTATCAATGGAACCTGCAGCTGGACAGCCAAAAGGTATTGAAAATGTGGGACTAGTGTGGTCGTGGCTTTAGGCAAGTAAAATGGGCATTTAGTTAGTTAGAAGGGTTTGGAGGGAGGAGGTTCAAGTTTCACCCACAGTTGGGTTTTAACCATAGCAAATATCTAAAAATTTTCATGCAAAACTGTTTAGCCTTCCTAAAATATTACCATATACCAACCATCCTATTCATTTGCTAAATTACCACCAACTACTGAAAGCCTTGTGTATGAAATACAACCTGAGAATAAAAGTGTTTTATAGGAAAAACAAAACGCAGACTTTGGGCACCAGGAGGGGCCACCCTCACACACTATCGATACCTTTCTCCCACACATTTTTATTTCTCCCACTTTTTTTTTCCTTATATCCTCTCACTTCCATTTTATCACTTTTTCTGTATTGATGTTATGGCAAACACAATTGGGGGGGGGGGGGGGATGTATCTGGAGCAGAAAGAATCTAAAGCAGCTGTGCATGGCAGCCAATCAGCTTCTATCTTCAGCTTGTTCAGTTATACATTGAAAATGAAAGATAAATGCTGATTGGTTGTCGTACACGGCTGCTCCAGTTTTGATAAATTTCCCTCAATTACTTTTTTTTTTTTTTTTTTTTTTTACAGACACTTTTTAACATGAGGCCTTGTTTTGTTCATTTCGCTTTAGCAAGCAAAATTAGAGCTTGTGTGTGCGGTAAATAAACTGACAGAAAATTCCTACCAACTTTCTGCTTAAAAAAAAATTAAGTCTCTTCAAAGACGTGGCAGTTTTTTTTTTTTCTTTTTGCTAATTAGTTACAGAATATTAACAGCTAGTTCCTATTAGCGTGTAATAAAGCCCCACCACACGCAAGGGCTGGGATGGAAAACACAAAAGACAGGAGCTCTCAGAAGCCAATATGTTTTGATAGGGGAATCTGCAGCCTGTAATGAATAAACAAGACTTAGAAGACAGGAGCTTGTGCTCTGTGCTCGTCCCTCTGCAAATATTTTACCTTATTAGGAGGAAATATATTATATTTTTACGGAAAGGCATCTCTTTAAACATGAGTTTTTTTTTTCCCCTCTTGGTCTGGTCTCTTCATCAGGTTAAAATCAATACAGTACAGTGTTGATTCTTAGTGTCAGAGAGTTTGGAGAGGACCCGGCAGACTTGAACATCTTATAACACAGCTCTGTTACAGGAAAAGCACTTATTGCCCACTAAAACATGTGTCATTACTTTACTTTTTGAGAACAGATTACAAGCTTTGCCGTGCACAGGGCAGCTACACCTGCAACAAAATAGAATGTAGTTGAAAGGTTTTAATGTGTTCTTAAAGTAAAAATCATATTAACAAGATGTTCCTTTTTAATACCCTGTATATGTCCTACCCTAACCAATATGTAAACCCTGTTACTAAATTTCGATGGTTATTTTCAACTGATCTTGTTGGTTATTTTCAACTTTCTGCAGCATTCGTTAAAAATAGGATTTTTGTACTCAACCTCCATTTTTTTTCTTGGAGACAATTGAGGGACACCAAGAAATCTTTAACCTTTGGGATACGTTGCCATCTACAAGACGACTGGAGACTGGGAAAAAGTACCCTAATCTCAAATTTGGCATCGGATGTGGCAGAAACGGTCATCTAGTTGAACTTAGAAAATATGTGCATAGAGGACTGGTGGCAGCCTTGCAAATCTGGAAAACTTGCTTGATGCCAAAAAGCCTAAGAGGTGCTCACAGATCTACTAGTGTGTGTCTTGACAGGAAAGGGTGGAACACGATCCTTAAGGTCTTAGGCTTGAATGATGGTCTATCTGAACCACCTAGTCAATGATGGTATGAGAATCCGGGGTACCATTCTAGAGTTCATCTGGGATGACAAAAATGGACTCTCCGACAGAAGCATTGGCTGGGAGACAGATTCTCATAGATTCTTCCTTTTGATGAACCACAGCTGGACAGAGTGACTAGAGAACAATGTCCTGGTTGAGATGAAGGGCAGAAATTACCGTGGGCAAAAAGTAAGTTCTGGGCCTCAGCATCACCTTGAGCCCATGCAACGTATAAAAATATATTTAATGGGTTCAAACGGCGGTTTCTGAAGAGAAAACCATTTCAGATACCTCAGAGTCACCGGGGGATGGACGAGGGTATCTACATGTGAGGCCACCATGAAAAATGTGTTAACCAAAGAATGAGAGGCCAACAGTTTCTGAAACAGAATGCAATGGGCAGTCACTTGACCCCTCTTAGTGCTGAGAACCAAATGCTGGTCCAAACCCATCTGCAGAAAAGAGGATTCATCCCACTAAGAAGCCCCTGAGGTGGAAGCTCCAAACTCGCGCCAAGTAAAGTATGCCTTTCTATGTTCAAATATAGTCCTTGGGAGAAAAAGATTTCTTAGCTTTAAGCATCATAGGAGAGATAGATTCAGAGTTGCTCCTGTCCCTTAGAACCTGAGCTTCAACAGCCATGTCATTAAAGCCAACAGAAAAGCAACATGGAAAATTGGTCCTTGGGACTATAGATCCTAGTGATCTGGCAATGCTTGTGAACATTTTCAACTCTCTTTAATTTGCAGCACTCGTTAAATAGGATTTTTGTACTCAACCTCCAAATTTTTTTCTTTGAGTCAATTGAGGGACACCAAGAAATTTTTAACCTTCGGGATACAGTGACATCTACAAGCATGGAAGGCTTGTAGGGGGATTGACAGACTGTTGGTGAAATGGGATCAAAGCCTGGATGTCTCGACAATGACGTTAAAGCGGGGTTCCACCCAAATTTTGAACAATATCTGTATGTATTCTCTTCCTTGCCTAGATGCTGACATTTTAAAAAAAATTTAAATCGCCGTAATTACCTTTTATTTTTCTATTCTTCTTTGCACTTCCTGGTTCTCCTCCCGTGGGAGTAGGCGTGTTTCTAGCCTCTCCCAGACTCCTGGGAGCTAGTCTCAGGCTTCCCAGGATGCCACTGAGCATGTGCGGGAACGAGCTGTGAATGCTGGGAGCACAGCATTCACAACATCCAGGAAATAAATGCTTGTGGGCTTCAAATGCCCACAATGAAGATGGAAACCGCCTGCAGTGAATAATATAAGTTATTCTTTCTGACGAAATCTGACACAGGCGGACATATTATACATAATATGTGAGTATGTAATGCTGAGAAGAAAAGTTTGTGAATGAACTAAAAAAAAAAAAAAAACGATAGATAGGTGGACCCCCGCTTTAAGGGAGTAGAGAAACAAAAGGGACATTTCTTCACAGTCATAGAGGGAGATGATTTAGCAGTCTGCTCCCAAGGCTTCTTTCACTGCTGATGATGCTTACTCTTGCCACCAATAGCATCTTTGATGATTTTATTTAAAGATGGTACCAAAAGACATTATCCCTTGAAGATCATGTCAATCCAAAACTTTTTGCACAAGGGTTTTGAAGTCCAGCATTCCAGCCAAAGTGCACCATGAATATGTACACGAGGCACATGCGAGAGAAGAGAGGGGGGGGGGCTTCTTGCAAACCATCACAGCTAATATTTAACAGTACAGCCATCTACTTCACGCATTCGATAGGCAAGGTGCCAAGCACAGTAGCAGTTAGTTCTCTCTTATTTTAAGCATTATAATTTTTTTTTTAAGATTTCAATATAAGACATACAGTGGGGACGGAAAGTATTCAGACCCCCTTAAATTTTTCACTCTTTGTTATATTGCAGCCATTTGCTAAAATCATTTAAGTTCATTTTTTTCCTCATTAATGTACACACAGCACCCCATATTGACAGAAAAACAGAGAATTGTTGACATTTTTGCAGATTTATTAAAAAAGAAAAACTGAAATATCACATGGTCCTAAGTATTCAGACCCTTTGCTGTGACACTCATATATTTAACTCAGGTGCTGTCCATTTCTTCTGATCATCCTTGAGATGGTTCTACACCTTTGAGTCCAGCTGTGTTTGATTATAATGATTGGACTTGATTAGGAAAGCCACACACCTGTCTATATAAGACCTTACAGCTAACAATGCATGTCAGAGCAAATGAGAATCATGAGGTCAAAGGAACTCAGAGACAGAATTGTGGCAAGGCACATCTGGCCAAGGTTACAAAAAATTTCTGCTGCACTTAAGGTTCCTAAGAGCACATTGGCCTCCATAATTCTTAAATGGAAGATGTTTGGGATGACCAGAACCCTTCCTAGAGCTGGCCGTCCGGCCAAACTGAGCTATCGGGGGAGAAGAGCCTTGGTGAGAGAGGTAAAGAAGAACCCAAAGATCACTGTAGCTGAGCTCCAGAGATGCAGTCGGGAGATGGGAGAAAGTTGTAGAAAGTCAACCATCACTGCAGCCCTCCACCAGTCGGGGCTTTATGGCAGAGTGGCCCAACAGAAGCCTCTCCTCAGTGCAAGACACATGAAACCCCGCATGGAGTTTGCTAAAAAAAAAACACCTGAAGGACTCCAAGATGGTGAGAAATAAGATTCTCTGGTCTGATGAGACCAAGATAGAACTTTTTGACCTTAATTCTAAGTGGTATGTGTGGAGAAAACCAGGCACTGCTCATCACCTGTCCAATACAGTCCCAACAGTGAAGCATGGTGGTGGCAGCATCATGCTGTGGGGGTGTTTTTCAGCTGCAGGGACAGGACGACTGGTTGCAATCGAGGGAAAGATGAATGCAGCCAAGTACAGGGATATCCTGGACGAAAACCTTCTCCAGAGTGCTCAGGACCTCAGACTGGGCCGAAGGTTTACCTTCCAACAAGACAATGACCCTAAGCACACAGCTAAAATAATGAAGGAGTGGCTTCACAACAACTCCATGACTGTTCTTGAATGGCCCAGCCAGAGCCCTGACTTAAACCCAATTGAGCATCTCTGGAGACACCTAAAAATGGCTGTCCACCAACGTTTACCATCCAACCTGACAGAACTGGAGAGGATCTGCAAGGAGGAATGGCAGAGGATCTCCAAATCCAGGTGTGGAAAACTTTTTGCATCTTTCCCAAAAAGACTCATGGCTGTATTAGATCAAAAGGGTGCTTCTACTAAATACTGAGCAAAGTGTCTGAATACTTAGGACCATGTGATATTTCAGTTTTTCTTTTTTAATAAATCTGCAAAAATGTCAACAATTCTGTGTTTTTCTGTCAATATGGGGTGCTGTGTGTACATTAATGAGGAAAAAAAATGAACTTAAATGATTTTAGCAAATGGCTGCAATATAACAGAGAGTGAAAAATGTAAGGGGATCTGAATACTTTCTGTCCCCACTGTATATAAAAAGAAATGAGAGAAAACAAAAAAGACTGAGCGTAAAAAAGTAGTACTTGATGTCCAAAAAAACAAAAATATGAAGAGATCTTTTAAGCAAATTTGAATAGTTCAAGCAAGACTCTCCAGCGAGAACACAGATTTGAAAAGGGCTTCAAGCCGCTTATCAGATGAATCCTTAAAAAGGTAGGTGCAGCTTTCACTGGTGTAATAAGCATCTTGCTATGACAAAACATAGCTGGATCCACAGCGGGAATGGACCATTTCTCAACATAATTCTTACAAAACAGATATATATCTAACAAGCTTTGAGGGGAACAAACAACTTAAATGGGTGCTTTCAATCTCCATAGAGAAAAAGTTGAGTGCAAAGGGTAATTCTTCTTTGCCTTAAATGACCCAAGACTAGAAACCATACTGGAAGAAGCAATGGGCCTCTACGTTTCAGAGTGTTGTATACTGCATCAATAAGATCCAAAACAGTCTCCTTTAATTTAGGCATAACAGCTTAAGACTGCGACTCCTCAGGAGTAAAACTCTTCAGTCCACTGCAGCTAATCAAGCACAGTCACTTTTGGGTTCATTAGTCGCAATGTATAGCAGGGAACCTCCCACTTGACATCCTGAGACAATTTACTGCTGTCCTTGGTTCCCCAGAGCAGTGGAAGAACATGAAAACCACAGCAGGTGGGTGGTGGGGGTCAGCATATTCAGGGTACCTTCAAAGTGATTGTGCAGCTCTACAGCCACCTGGATCACTTTTACATAAAACCCCAAAGCAAGCTGAAAACTTTTTTATTACCAAGCTCACAGGTGCAGCCATGAGCTTGTTTGAACCTCTTCAATAACAAAAAGACAAGGGATTGTCTAATGCCGCGTACACACGACCGGTTTTTCCGTCAGAATAAACTCTGACGGTTTTTCAGACGGAGTTCCGCTGAAACGGACTTGCCTACACACCATAACACCAAAGTTCGATCGTTTAGAACGTGATGACTTACGACGGGACTAGAAAAAGGAAGTTCAATAGCCCGTAGCCAATAGCTGCCCTTGCGTCGTTTTTGGTCCGTCGGAATAGCATACAGATGAACGGTTTTCCCGATAGGAATTGATTCCGTCGGAAAGATTTAAAACATGTTCTATTTCTAAGTCCGTCAGAATTTTTGAAAGAAAAAGTCAGATGAAACCCACACACGATCGGAATATCCGATTGAATGATTCCGTCTGACCTTTTCTGCCGGTCACGTGTACGTGGCATAAGTAGACATGGGGCTAATGTTACAAATGCAAGTATCTTCTGTGTGTAATATTCAATCCATCTGGTAAATGACTGTAGGAAAGAAATAACGTCTAAAATCCAGCTTCCTCTGCCAGTCTGACTGGATGAGGAAGCAGCAGTAGTCTGATGAGGTCATTATTGTGTGGTCCACCCACTAAACAAATTTCCAGTGTTCTACCGACAGCGTTCTGAAGCCTGATTGGCTCACAGTGCTGCCCCTCTTCATTTCATTTTAGAGGGCAGATGATCATGAAAAGCGAATATGAAATCAAATTTCAGAAAATTAAACTAGCATTATTTAGACATACACCATGGACATTTAAGATGAGGCAATATAAATGTTGCTCAATCTTCATAAATACATCTCTTTAGGGTGAAGAACAGGCAACAAAATGCAAAAAATAAAATACATACTATACAGTATATTAACTATTTAACCTGCCAAAGGATTTTTAATTTGAAGCAGCCATTCAGAAAGTACAACGAAGACCTAGACCTCCCTGCTGACAACACTGCATTTTAGAGTAAGACTACAAAGTCGCAGGACAAGTCGTATGCCATGATTTCCAATGAGTAAGATTCTTATCTGTGTGACTTCAAGTCGCACCGACTTCAAAGTAGCACCCTGTACTACTTTGGTCAGACTTTGATGCGAGTTGAGGTCCACAGACCTCAAGTTTACACAGGCATTCCCAGAAACTGTGGCAAAATCGCGTCAAAATTGTGGCCGTGCAATCGGGGTAAAATCGCAAGTTGCAGCAGTGTGAAAGGGCCCTTAAGCCTCGAACCATCCGTAGTCTATGTTTAGGCAGAGCAACAGCAAGATGACATCCCTTCTGTATGTTCCCTGTGTTAGACTGACAGCAATGTGCCAAGTCATTGATCCATGACTGACTTTACAGGGTTGACCTTTCCCGTGGGCTAAACCACACATCAACCTTGCATTTCTCTTTGGGACCCTGATGGAAAGAAATCAGCATCTATGCCAATCCAAAAGGGTCCAACACTCCTTGTTGGGTCACTTTTAGACTCATTTCTTACTACACAATTTGTATTTGTGTTCTGTTATAAAAATGAGAAGTCAGGAAGTTACCAGCACTTGTCAAAAGCATATTACATATGTTTTTGCCATAAAGAGAGCAACGTGTAAGTCAAAGAGTACCAACATTTTGGGGATTCGCAGGGTCCCTTTCTCAGGGCGACCTAGAGATACAACGTCACCATGAGAAAGGGACACACACAGCGTGAACATTCATTTTGGTGGAGTAAAGTTAGGGTGCAGTTCCAAATTCTTAGGCAGGCCACACATGGTGCAAATTTCTATCCTACAACCACAGGTTGCAGGAAAGAAATTTGCACGATTCCCACATTCACAAAGGCAGTCTTGACAGGGGCATCAACAATTGTCTTCTCCCCGTGGAGGGGACGGTGGATACTGTCCTCACCGGGAGAAGACAGCGATCTTTGCTAGCGGCTATAACAGCACGCTAGCGATGATCGCAAGAGAATAGGGCAGGCTGGTTGTACCCAAGTTGATCGATCAACTTGGTACATTCAGCCTGCCCATTAATGGTTCGAACCGTGTATGGCCAGCCTTACTTTACAGTTATAAAATAACTCATGTTTGAGAATTAAAAAGGCAAAGGTGGACAGTTCTAAACAGAATAATTTCCCTGCCAACGTTAACACAGAGCATGTTTGGCCTTGTATTGCGATTTATAGACGTGGACATTTGTAGTAAGATGTTCTCATAGTCTGTCCTGAGTCACAGCAGAAAACATTCCTGTGATCCATCTGCCTTATAAGTCCATTCCACACAGAACTGACAGGTTTTAATAACAACAGTTTTTATCTATTCATTTTTATTTTTAAATTAGAGCTTTTTTGGCTTTCTCAGAGCATCTTGTCCTTGAAGAGAAGGATTTATACCTCCCTGCACTTGGCTTTCCTCTCTCTGGAAGGACAATTCTCAGAGCCGCTCGAATGTTTATGGAGAGGAAAAAAAAAAATATTAATTTCGCTATTTAAATGTGAAACTTTATGATACTACTTAAAGTAAACCTGTACTGAGAGAAAGAGGCTGCCATTGCTGAGATCCTTCTGAAAATGCTAGTTACCTGGCTCCCATACTGATCTTCTGGTCTTGTATTTTGCACTAACCTGGAAAAAGCATTCAGAATGTGATAACAGAAGTACTATTTTATTTATTACAGGTATTTATATAGCACCGACAATTTATGCATCACTTTACATATTGTATATTCACATCAGTCCCTGTTCAAGGAGCTTATAATTTAAGGTCCTTATCTCACATATACTAGGCCCATGTTGGAAAGCAGCAATTTAACCTACCAGCATGTCTTTGAAGTGTGGGAGGACAGCGGAGAACATGCTTAACTCCATGTAGATAGTGTCCTAATTGGAACTCAAACTCAGGACTCAAATGCTGCAAGGCACAGGTTCTAACCACTAAGCAAGTGTGCTCTGCATATTTATTCCAGATTAGCCACTTAAAGTGGACCTGGACCCAAAAAGTGAAGATTTGCTATGTCATAAGGAATATCTAAAAAAGTGTTTTCCTGAAGCCTAAGCAGTACCCTGAAAATGTACCTTTTGGTCTTGAATTCTTCCTGTTACTCCAGTGCCAACTCATAGTTCTACAGTTCCTTGAAAAAGTATTCATACCCCTTGAGATTGTCCACATTTTGTCATGTTACAACCAAAAATGAAATCCCAATAAAATGCATTTACATGTGATAGACCAACACAAAGTGGAACATAATTGTGAAGTGGAAGGAAAATGATAAATGATTTTCAAAAATTTTTGCCAAATATATGAAAAGTGTGGGGTGCATTTATATTCAGCCCCCCTGAGTCAATACTTTGTAGAACCATCTCTCACTGCAATTACAGCTGCAAGTCTTTTTTTTTTAGGTATGTCTCTACCACCTTTGCACATCTAGACATTTTTGCCCATTCTTCTGTGCAAATAGCTCAAGCTCTGTCAGATTGGATGGAGAGCATCTGAACAGAAATTTTCAAGTCTTGCCAGAGATTCTCTAGTCCAGACCTAAATCCAATTGATTATCTCTGGCAAGACTTGAAAATTGCTGTTCAGACGCTCTCCATCCAATCTGATAGAGCTTGAGCTATTCTAACACATGAATATGCTTTGATCTAAACCATCACCGTTCAGGATGATGTGCAGTGTTAAATTTTCTGCCACACATAGTGTTTCGCTTTTAAGCCAAAAAGTTAAATTTCTCATCTGACCAGAGCACCTTCTTCCATGTTTGTTGTGTCCCCCACATGGCTATTTGCAAACTGCAAACAGGACTTCTTATGGCTTTCATTCAACAATGGCTTTCTTCTTGCCACTCTGCCATAAAGGCCTAATTTGTGGAGAGCATGACTAATAGTTGTCCTGTGGACAGATTCTCCCACCTGAGCTGTGGATCTCTGCAGCTCCTCCAGAGTTACCATGGGCCTCTTGGCCGATTCTCCGATTAATGCTCTCCTTGCCCGGCCTGTTAGTTTAGGTGGACGGTCATGTCTTGGTAGGTTTCCAGTTGTGCCATACTCTTTCCATCGTTCGGATGATGGATTGAACAGTGCTCCGTGAGCTGTTCAAAGTTTAGGATATTTTTTCATAACCTAACCCTGCTTTAAAACTTCTCCACAACTTTATCCCTGACCTGTCTGGTGTCCCTTGGCCTCCATGATGCTGTTTGTTCAATAAGGTTCTCTAACAAAGCTCTGAGGGCTTCACAGAACATTGGTATTTATACGGAGATTAAGTTACACTCAGGTTTACTAATTTTATGACTTCTGAAGGCAATTGGTTCCACTAGATTTTAGTTCGGGGTATCAGAGTAAAGGGGGCAGAATACAAATGCACGCCACACTTTTCAGATATTTGTAAAAAATGTTGAAAACCATTTATCATTTTCCTTCCACCGCACAATTATGTGCTACTTTGTGTTGGTCTATAACATTAAAACCCAATAAAATACATTTACGTTTTTGGTTGTAATATGACAAAATGTGGAAAATTTCAAGGGGTATGAATACTTTTTCAAGGCACTGTATATCTGCAGCGTGAACCGGAGGTACTGCTTCCTCAGACGCCTAGTCTCAGGAGATTTGGTGATGACACTAGTGTGCGGCTCACGCTTTTTCTTTGCTGCAAGCTGTGAGGAAGCAAAGCCCAGCCTCTATCAAGACGGCTCCCCTCCACACAGACACAGGTCTTTAAAATGTAAGCAAGAGCAAATGCAAGGTCTTGATATGGAATAATATCCGGTTTTGTATCAACAGGAGGATAAAATGAACATGAGAGAGATGAATGCCATACACGTCTAACCTCTGCAGGGCCGAATGAGAGAAATCAATAGGTTCCTGCATCCATTGTTGGTGGAGGGATCTCCCGACAATACCCAAACAGTGACTGTATCTGTTCCGCTGAACATTTCCTATCCAGCTCTTTCGATTATTCACTCAAGTTTTGTGGAGTTGGGTGGTGCAGACAGGGCCATCTACACCTCAAATTTCAGCCGATTCATCAGAAATCAGAGCCCAAGATGAAATAATAGGGCAGGAAAAACATATAAGGAGGGCTAGAGGGGGTGGGGGTGGGTTAAAAAACAAAGGTTGCCCAGCGATAGGCTATACCAGTGGTTTCCAAATTGTGGCCCTTTGCTTGCTTTTATCCATCCTTTGGGGCATTATTCCACCCACTGTCAGCAACAATGGAGCACTATTCCTCCCACTGACACCAATGATGGCGCACTATTCCTCCCACTGACACCAATGATGGCGCACTATTCCTCCCACTGGCACCAATGATGGCGCACTATTCCTCCCACTGACACCAATGATGGCGCACTATTCCTCCCACTGACACCAATGATGGCGCACTATTCCTCCCACTGACACCAATGATGGCGCACTATTCCTCCCACTGACACCAATGATGGCGCACTATTCCTCCCACTGACACCAATGATGGCGCACTATTCCTTCCACTGACACCAATGATGGCGCACTATTCCTCCCACTGACACCAATGATGGCGCACTATTCCTCCCACTGACACCAATGATGGCGCACTATTCCTCCCACTGACACCAATGATGGCGCACTATTCCTCCCACTGACACCAATGATGGCGCACTATTCCTCCCACTGACACCAATGATGGCGCACTATTCCTCCCACTGACACCAATGATGGTGCACTATTCCTCCCATTAATACCAACTACGGGGCACTATTACTCCCTCTAATACCAATCATGGGACATTGTTTACGCCCTCTGACGCCAAGACATTTTCTACTCCCGCTGGCCACAGTGTGGCCCCTCTAAAGTTTGAAGAACAGTAAACTGACCCTTTGTTTAGAAAGTTTGGAGACCCCTGGACTATACCATTTGTTAATTCTGGTTCATCTGCTTTGTGCTATCAGGAACCTTTGCTGTCCACTTACCTGTACTCCATTCTAGTTCTGAGCGAGTCCCACTGAATTTTCCACTTCAGCTCAAATTGGGCTGCCTGAGGAGCAATCCTGTTTTTGTGGTTTTGAAACCAACAAAATATGTGCACAAAAGGTTTCAGTAAAGAAAAAAAAACAGAATCCCAGAGTTAAATAGTGTAACTTGTTTTTATTACAATTATGTACATTTATAGTTTAATTTTTGTTATTTAATTTTTGAAATCTATACATTAGCACACCGACGAGCACAGTAGGTTGATGCAATTTAAGGGAGCGTGGCACTGCACTTAGGCAATATAGACTTCTCTTCTTTGTGACCATATATATTTTTTTCCCATATGGCCTGCTCTATCCCCAAAGCATTCAACACAGTGCAAACTTAGCAATGTCACAGGCAAATTACTTGTTCTGAAGAAACATATGGATATGGTTTTTAAAAGGTTCGGCCAAAGATAGTTTTTATTGGTCTATTTTTTCCTTACAGCAGAGGATTGTAGGAAAAACTGATTTAAAGAAAAGAAAAAGTAATTGTGTAAGGTCAGAACACCTGCTAAAAAGTAATCTATGTCCAGCATGGATTTTGTACATTGCTTTATGATATTAAACCATTTAAAGTGTAGGTATAGCCAAAATCTGTAGAAAACAGTTCCAGCTTTTTTTTTTGCTGTGTCCCATTGAGATTTCCTTTTCTTTAGCTCCTCTTGTGTCCCCAGGCCAAGGACATTTCTCCAAAGTGAGGGAAGTTCCCCTTAAAGCGGAGTTCCACCCAATTTTGAGAGGTGGTCTTAAACGAAAGACCACCTCTCCACCCCACGTTTTTGGATATTAAAAAAAAAAAAATGTTTTCTTCTATCGTACCTTTTTAACGAAGTACATAGTGTACTTCCGATCCATCCGGTCCGCGGCGCAGGATGTCATATCCTTTTGCGTGGCGAGCTCCCCCCCGCTGTCTTCTGGGACCTGTGTGTGTCCCAGAAGACAGCTGGCCATTCACAAAGCGCCTGCGCAGTAGGAAATGGGCAGTGAAGCCGCAAGGTTCCACTGCCGGTTTCCCTTAGTTAGAATGGCAGCGCCTGCACCCGATCCGATGGACGGATCGGCCTCGGGGGGGCCGACATCGTGGGCTCCCTGGACAGGTAAGTGTCCTTATTAAAAGTCAGCAGCTACAGTATTTGTAGCTGCTGACTTTAAAAAAAAAAAAATTGCGGGTGGAGCACCACTTTAAAGTGGTTCTGGGTGTCTCCATTGAAAAGATTTACCTTCACCTCTTGGTTCTGCTTACAGCAATAGAATTTTGGATTTCCCATTAAATTTCAGCTTTAGTGACAAAAGTCCAAATGGGACTAAAGCTGGCCATATGCTAGTAAATTTTTTAATGAACATACGTATGAAAATTCGCAGTACAATCAAGAACTTGATGAATGTCGTTTGAAAGAAAATGCAAAATTCTGTTTGCTTTTAACATTCGATTTTGGAACGAATTGCCTTTCCAAACAAAAGCCACATACATGGTTAGAAATTTGTTTGTGTAAAAAATAAAAAAAATTCCGTCCCACTCCTTCGAATTTTCTCATCACTGCAGTCCAAAACGAACATCGATTTAACCCCACTAACTATTGGAAAATCAAACGGACGTTCTTAAAAATAAAAATTTTAAATTAAATTCTACTAGTGTATGACCAGCTTAATAGAGAGGGTAAATCTACCTATCAGGGGCACTGAGAGAGATAAAAACCTGATAGAAGTTCTATCTAAAAATAAAGGAAAAACAATCTGGCCCCTTACACACAGGGCGGGCTCCACTAGAGTCTGCCTGCTCAGCGGGGAATCTGTCCGATGATCTCCACTGAGCAGGCGGATGGCTAGTCCGTGTCTGCTCATTCAGAGTGGACGCAGCCCGCTTTCCTCTATGGGCAGTCGAATGTCAATGGACTGCCTGTCTTTTCACACCATCCGATCTGCCAAACGGATGGGGAATGGATCCCCATCCATCTGTTTGTAGCGGACAGGATCGGATGTGGGCGGGTGTCAATGGACACATGTCTGACACCAGCCTATCCATAGTGGAGAGTTCAATTGGGTCCACCTGAAAAACTGACAGGCAGACCCGATTGGTCCGCCCGTGTGAAAGGGCCCTTTGGCTATGCATACAATTAAAGAGAATTGCATTTATGACCCTTGTATATAAAAATACTACCTAAAACAATCATGTGTCTTTACCAAGTAGCTCTATTATAATGTAGGAAAATATTTAAAAAACTAAAGCTCCAGACTGGAAAAAGAGGGTGAAAGGTGGGGGGCTAAAAAAAAAAAAAAAAATAACAAACATGTTATACTTATCTCCTCTGTAAAATGATTTTGCACAGAGCAGCCCTGATCCTCCTCTTCTCGGGTCCCTTGTCTGCGTTCCTGGCCCCTCCCTCCTGTCGAGTGCCCCCACAGCAAGCCGCTTGCTATGGGGGCACCCGAGCTGAGCCGCAGCTCCGTGTGTCCATTCAGACACAGAGCCCCTCTCTCCCCCCTAATTGGCTAACTGACTTTGACAGCAGCGAGAGCCAATGGCACCGCTGCTGTGTCTCAGCCAATCAGGAGGAAGAGTCCCAGGTGACTGAGGCACTCATGCACATCGCTGGATAGAGATGGGGCTCAGGTAGGTATTAGGGGGGCTGCTGCATAGAATGCATGAAGATAAAAAAAAAACTCCTGCCTTTACAACTACAGTGGAACCTTGGATTATGAGCATAATCCGTTCCAGGAGAATGCTTGTAATCCAAAGTACTCGCATATCAAAGCGAGTTTCCCCATAGAAGTCAATGGAAACTAAGATAATTCGTTCCGCATTGACTTCTATTACATGCAATACCGCATGTGGCCAGAGGTGGGGGGGGAGTCGGAGAGACTCGGAAATACTCGGGGACAACTCGGCTGAACTCGTAGAACCTCAGAAACACTCGGGAACAGAGTATTTCCGGGTGATTCCGAACGGCTCCGAACTGTTCCGAGTGTCCCCGGCGCCCCCGAACCTCTGGCCAAATGAGGTACTGCACACCCCCATCAGCTTAAATTCTGCTCGTTTTGCAAGACAACACTCGCAAACTGAGTCAGAATTTAAAAAAAAAAATGTGCTCGTCTTACAAAACGCTCGTTAACCGTGTTACTCGTAAACCAAGGTTCCACTGTACTTTAAAGGCTAACATACAAGCAGAAACTGAGACCACCAGCAGGGCAAATACTTATTGTTAAAGATTATCTAAAAAAGTAGAGGTATTGATCCAATCTACCCTGAATGCTGCATACAAATCAGACACATTTTAAATGTGTCATAGCTATTTTCCCATAAATTACCCTCCACAGAATTGGCTAAAGCAGGTCAGGGGTGAGCCCTTCAAAATAAATTCTAAATAATTACATTTTAAACTATAAAATCTCCAAATAGAAAGACTGAAAAACAGAAGGTGAGGGATTTTTTTTGTTTTTTTTTTACAATTGGCTTAATTTTATTTAACTTAATTCTTGATTAACTTTAAGAAACAACAAAACTGCCATCATAATCCAGGAAAAAAAATGATTTAATATTGTAGATTATTGAATGCTAGTTTGTAAGCCTGCGATTGCTCATTCGATTGTAATGTGCAACACTCAGAATAGTCGGTGTCATGCGCACAATGCTCACAGTGTGACAAACAGGGATTACAGGTCGTGTGCCAAACACACTACAAGAGTTAAGAGGTGATTTAAAATTGGATGATCGGTGAGCATTCTTTTTATTTCATCTTTACTTCTGGGGGAAAAAAAGGAGGTGATTCTTGTAAAAAAAAAAAAAAAAAAAGGGGAGAGTGCATTCTGGGTCCCATTATTATGTTTTCCTTACATGTGGGTAGACCGCTAAAACAAGAACTACGGGGATCTATCGAGGAAGGTGAAAGTGAGTTGATCTGTCATTTACATAGATGGAGGGATCACTGTGCAGACAAAAATGAGAAGATAGCTGAATGGACAGCGACACAGCAGAGCACTAGAAAATCTCGCCTGCGATAAGACATCGGCTTTTGTATAACTGCATATAGAGTTGTACCACAATAGATCACACAGTTCCTTGGCGGTATGCACCCCAGAACACATCAGGGAGATGGAGGTAGCAGACGGAGATGCAATCATTCCATCTCGTTGCTGGCTCCTTCTGGCCTACGCAACTTATCCACTGGCTCATTGATCTGTCCGTCCCCACCCCGGCGGTCTTCGGTTTGGACTCCCATGCAATCCTCTTCGTCAGCTTGTCCAACATCCTCTTCGTCTTCTTCGTCCTCCTCCTCTCCTTGGACTTCCATGCGCACTTGGCTCTGCACGTCAATTTCAGGATCCCCCTCTCTAGTGGTGGACAGGTGGTGGGAGTTGACCTTTGCTCCCTCGGGGCTGTGGTTCTCCTTGACGGGAGAAGAGGAGCCAGACTCGTTGCTAACAGGGGAAATGTCACTGCTGCTGTTGTGGTTAAGCGTTGCCTGGTTGGGTAAAGTGGGGGGTTTCATGGGCATTTGCCAATTCGGAATCTTAGGCGCAGACGGAGATGGCGGGAATTGCCTCCTAGTAACAGGAAGAGAAAAAGAAGTCAAAACAAGCTATTTGGATTATGCCCCATGTGTACAAATGGCTCAGAACAAGATCACCTGAAGTCTGTCGTTTGCCTGACCTCGCCCTTTTTTTTCCATTTCTTAAGAAGGCACGTCTGTGTCAAATAATGGTGCCCCATAGTTGAAAGGAATGTAAAAGAACATTACCGCTCTGTTATCTGATGCGGTTTTCCCGCTGGCAGACAGTGTGTGATATCAAGGCACATGCATAAAAGGTGTTAGATCTTGTAATATTAAAGTTGAACTCCACTCTCCCAATCAACATTTATTATCTGTAATCCTCATGCTGCTAGCATTAGTAAATAGATAGGAAAGTATATCATTTTCACTTGTTTTAAACTTTTTTTTTTTACATTTCTTCAGTTACTTCCTGGTTTCTTGCCTAGGCAAATGATGTCATACATCCCAGGAGTCCTCAGAAGGGGAGGGTTTTCTCAGCTAAGTGCAGATGGATTCCAGGAAGTATATGCTACATCAGGGGTGCCCAACCAGTGGCCTCGGGGGGGCCCTCTAAAGTGGCCCGCGACCTCCTTCTCTGGGATTATGGGTTGCCGACCTGCCACCCCAGAGCATCAGTGCTGTGAATGAAGTCAGCGGTAGAGGAAGCAAGCTGATGCTTGCTGTATAGCGCCGCCTCCTGTCACAAGCGGAGTGAAACCAAATGCACTCTGTTTTTACCTGCGGGTTTGGTGCTGTTTCAGACAGTGCACCAGACCTGCAGGATATAATAGAAGTCTAAGGCAAAGTGCAGCTAACTCGTTGGAAAGCCACAGGTGCACTGCGCTGCACACGCTGTGCGGGTAAAACATAGTGCATCAATGTGAAAGCAGACTTAGGCCCCTTCCACACCATCAGTTCAACCCAATCAAACCCTCCATTAACCTCTATGGAGCAGCAGATGTAAACAGACTTGTGCCCATTTACACCCACCTACCTCCAATCCGATCCGCTAAAAAAACAAAAAAAAAACAGAAAGGGATCTGTCCCCTTATGTATGGGCGGATCGGAGGGTCCATATTGTGCCCCACGACCGATTACCATATCCCTTAAGTGGCCCTCGCTGTTCAAAAGATTGGCTACCCCATTGCTACATAAATCATCTGCCCTTACTCAAAATGCCCACGCCCAGAAATGCTGGGGGGGTTCAAAGTGATTTCTCAACAAAATAAAGCAGGGAGACGTGGAGGTATGGGGGGAGTTTGCGTTGAATATTAAAAATGAATTGAATAGTGTTTTTGGTTTGTGGTGCTCATATGCAGTGAAGATTTGCTTTAATTTTTTAGGTGACCATCTTAATTATGAAGCAGATTCACTTTGGGCATGATGTCTCTTTAGACGAAACGTGCTGGGACGAGCCCTGCTGATGTCATTGCGTTACCCACAAACTTCAATTTTAAGCGCTTGATCCACTTTCTATATGTGGGTGAATTTTTTTTAATTCCCCCATCAACACAGTGTTGACAGGTGAATCCCTCCTGCTGAGCCATTGTATTCTCCCAGCTGGGGGGGAGGGGGGTTGGTGGGCACTGTCAGCGCCAGGAGAAAGTAACTTGCACTGTGTATGGCCTGCTATGGTTTCTCCCAGAAAAACAGCTTCGCTGGAATGGATGACTTCAGGAGAAGACAGTGATTATTGCTAGTGGCTATACCAGCCATTAGCGATAGTCACAAGTAAAAAACGTCAGGCTGGTTGTACCCTCATTGATTGATTAATCAGCCTGACCATATATGGTTCGAATCTCGGCCGGCTCCTGCTGAACCGGCCGAGATTCGAACAGTCTATGGTCGGCCTTACAGTAGGTAGTAGTGAATGGTTCTTTTTTGTTGTAGTTTAGAAAGTGAAAGCAAGGGTATGACTTGTTGTCATTGGTAGCAGGCACTCTTCAGCCTTTATAATTCAGTCTCAGTGTGATCGAAGGAACTTACTTTATACAATACACTTTTCTACTATAAGTCCCAGCATGCATTTTTATTGTCTCTAAATAATCCATTGCTTCCTGCAAGCTAAGACTAATGGGAGTAACTGATGTCCTTTAGAAGCTTGGAGTTTGCTGTATCTGGTTCTGACGTTATGGTGCCAGCGATGGTCATAAAGAAAATTAATTTGGCTGATAATGCGATATCAATTATAGCATTTCAGTGAATTATAGCTTAGATCGGACCATGATGTCAAATAGGATGGTGAAATTAAAACGTGTAAAAATAATTAAACGCTCTCCCAGGACAGCACTAGCTGACTCTGGACATTTAGTCATCGGTGTCTGGATATGTAGGACATTCTGTTGACCTGAAATGTACTGGCTAAGGTCCTCCAATACAGGTTGTCATGGGGTCACCTGACCCCCCCCCCAGCGGATGGGTAGACAACAATCTATACAGCTATGTAAAGGTTATGAGAAAAGTAGGCTTTGCTCTTAACGACCAATCAGGCGTTTCCATTTTTTTAGTGGCTTGCAAAGATTTAAAAAAAAAAATTATATATATATACACACACACACACACACATATATACATTCATACTGAATTATTACTATTATTATTGAATAGGAAGGAGGCCAATTAGCCAGCTGTATGAACAAGATCTCCCATCTGTAGAAACATCCGGATAGGGGGATTGCATTAACAAAGATTTGGGAAATTCTGATTCATTTGGTTAACATATACACTGCACATCATCAGTATTAACCCCTTACTACTTCTAAAAGAATATGATATAAACAGGAACTTTCATTTAATTTACTTTTCAAAAACCCTGACTCATTACTAGAACACCATTCTTGGGATTCAGTGCAGTGATTTTGCCTAGGCCAAGATGATGTCATCACTCTGCTGCAGACTGGGGGAAGCATTTCCTCAGTCTCCCCTCCCCAGTGATTAGACTGCAATGTTGTAACGCCATAACAAATTACAAGGTTAGAGGTTGCAGCAGAGCAGGATCCATGTCAGACATTTGTGAACACCAGGATTTATGTGATTGTGTCATCTTTGAGCTGGCATTTCAGTCCAGGAGGTAGATGGTGACTCTGGATGATGTCTGAGCAAAGATGGGGGCTGTTGATGAAGGCAATGTCAGGGGAAGTAATGTGATAAATACCTTTCTATGCTACCTTAATACATTACTTGGCATCTGTAAGGTAAACCAGATTGCCAGCACCAGAAAACCAGTGCGGGCTTATGCTCATGTTTGAGTGTGTGTGCATTGCTCATATGCCAATACTTCTAGGCAAAGAGGCAATAAATGTACTAATTCCAGTTCATTGTGCTCGCATTCGTCTTTGCCTGTTGATTCTGTACTGCGCTTCCCGGCCATTACCGACCTTGGCCTGCTTCTTGCTGACTTGGTTCCTCGTTGCCCGGCTGCCTCTGGTTGCTGACTGCATACCAGCTCTGCTACCATCTCCTGCTTTGGTGCCAAAGCTGCTTCAGTATCCTGTTCTGCAAGAATGCAACCCCCCAGCTTCATCCACCTAAAAGAGCGGACTTCACCAGCCAGATACTCTGGCACTCATGCCACTCTGTGCCCTCACACTCTCTGTCTCCACCTACAGAAGTGTTGGGCGGGAGGTGCAAGTGAGAGGCCTCCGCAACATTCCAGTCATCACCAGGTATGTGATAGCTTCCTACATTTAACATGAAACTAAAGCTCCATAAACACGGGCCGATGGTCGGTAGACATCTGCCAGTATAAAAAAAAAAATGACATTCGGCCCGTGTGTGTCAGATTGTCAGAACCAGCGGCCGATTGGCTGAGCTCAGCCTGAGAGCGCTGAGCGTTTTGCCAGGGGGGGCTGTCCCCGTGTCATCAGAACACAAGAGCACCATGGGGGGGGATTGCTGTACTAACGTTGAGTCATTAGTACAGCGTCTCCGACTGGAGCAGTCAGTATTATTTTTGTTCAACCCCAAAAAAGCTATCAGTGTGTACCAGGCTTAAATATGTCTGATGCCAGGTGTACTTTAAATTTTGCCTATCCAACTCAAGTGTTTCCATAAGATGTGCACAAGTTTACCACCCTGCCAGCATCTCCCATTACAACCTCCAGTACCTGTTCAGCAGCAGTCCTTTCAGAGAGTAGATTTCAGACTTTAATTCCTGGATGTTCTGAGATTCCAGAATAGTGTTAGATGAACTAAAGGCCTACAAAGCACAAGAGAAAAATGTCATAATTAAAAACTTTAAAAAAAGTGTTATTAACCCCCCCCCCCCAACCAAAAATAATAAAGTATATTGTAGCCTACCAATCCTTAGATGTCATGGTTGCATTTGTTTTACATTTTAGGCTTTCTCTTATTTTCACCTAGTGATCTGGCCAGGAAGTCTTACTTTTACCAGCCTTCTTTACTAAGCTGCCCAGCAATAGTGTCTATTCTGTCTATTAGGGGGTTGAAACAAACCCTTTACCACTGACAGGGATGCGAACAATGATCAGCTTTTATCCATTAATGTAACATTTTTATCCCAAAAGGAAAAAGAAAACTGTTGCTGTAACTGCTTGAAAAATGTTAGCTGGAGTTAAGCTTTAATGTGTTAGTCAAGTTCATGTAAATCTGCTAGAATATCTAACACACTACCCTTTCCACAGATTGACAATGCCGCTGGCCTCTGGTGTCTCTGTTAATCCTCAGTATGTGGAGATATACCAAGACAAGGAAATGTGTTACTGGCCAGGTCACAAGATAAAAATGGAGGAAAAAAAAAAAACTATTGCAGTCACCACATTTAAAAGAGAAGTATGTTTTGTTTTTTTCTCCAGATTAATACTTACCTAGGTGGATGCAGCATCAGTCCGACGCTACATCTGTCCCCGCCGCCTCTGCACTGAGAACCAAATGATCGAACATCGCCGATGGCTCAGATGTCACAGCTCCCTGAGCAGAGAGCTGCTGACTGTCAAATCAGCAGCTTTCCGCTCTACACCCCCCCCCCCCCCCTCGGTGCGCTCACTGGAGCGCTGAGCTGTGGAGGGGCGGGGGAGTGGCCGTCTCAGGGTCTCAGCGGCTCGCTGAGAGGCTGAGACGGGTATCAGTCCAGGCACCTGGTAAATCCAGACTTTATTGTCGGGATGACGCGGTGCCTGGACCGATTAAAGCGACGTCAGCAGAGAGTGGACTTCCGCCCTCTCTCTGCTGAAAATGGGTCACAGGAGTGCAAAAGGAATTGCAGTCCTGTGACCCATAGGAGAAGCCCAGCCTAACGAGCCCAGGCTGGACGTCTCCTTTAAGGATTGGCAAGGTGCAGCTTATTAAATTTTTGTTTTTGGGTTTAATAAAGCTTTAAAAGTGGTTGTAAACCCTAATATATACCCAGTGAAGTTACTGGCGATACACAGAGGTGACAGGCGATACACAGAGGTGAAACCAATCCTCCTACATAAGTTGTATTTGTCTATCTGCAGCCTTTTATCATCTACATCTGTTCAAAGTGCTAAATTATAAAGCTTGTCTGAGGGTTCCGAAAAAAAGGGGGCGGAGAGCTGAAGTTACACTCTGCAGAGCTCAGTGAGGAGAGCTCTGACAGCTGATTGAAGGGAAGGGACACATCCCCGTCAACACAGCACACAGCAACAGAGCTGAGGTTGTCAATCAGCTAGAGGCCCCTCCCCTGTCACCATTTTTCTCTCAGTGTCAGGAAAACTTGTCAGAAGTGATTCATGCAAATAGCAGAGGAAGGAGGCAGCAGACAAAAATGACACTTAGGGTTAATAGAGACAAGTACACACTATAGAGAGATGTGCTCTGTTCATATCTCATGTCTGAGGTTTACAACCACTTTAAGGAAATCTACCAAATACTGCTTACAGCTAAAATGATTACTTGACAAAACCTCCGTGCAATTCCAGAAAAACAACAACTTTTTCTAATGCCACGTACACACCAGCGGACTTTTCGACTGGACCGGTCCGACGGACCGAGTCTGGCGAATATTCGACCGTGTGTGGGCTTCATCGGACCTGCAGCGGACTTTTTCGGTCGAAAATCTGACGGACTTTAGATTTGGAACATCTTTCAAATCTTTGCGACGGACTCGAGTCCGGTCGAAAAAGTCCGCTCGTCTGTATGCTAGTCTGACGGACGAAAACCGACGCTAGGGCAGCTATTGGCTACTGGCTATCAACTTCCTTATTTTAGTCCAGTGTACGTCATCACATATGAATCCATCGGACTTTGGTGTGATCGTGTCTAGGCAAGTCCGTTTGTTTGGAAAGTCTGTCGGAAGTCCGCCGAAAGTCCGTCGGATAGACCGTCGGACCAGTCCGGTCAAAAAGTCCGCTTGTGTGTACGCGGCATAAGGGACAATCACTGTTTATGGGGCCCCATGATTGTAAGATTCTAACAGTCATAACACATGACAGAGTTATAAAGCAAAAAAAAAAAATAGCATTTCTGTTTGGCTGCTCCTCCTCATTGTCATGAATGAGAGGGTCTAAAGCTGGCCATAGATGGACCGAAATCCAGCTGCTTCAGCAGGGACCGGCAAACTTTTGATCCATCTATGGCCGTTTCCGATTGACTTCCCTTGAACGGCAATGTTGGAAAACATTCATTCAATCAGTGCCTGCAGCTAATCGGCTGTAGCGCTGTTCAATGTATTCTGACAGTGGAGGAAATCCGCTGTCAGAATACAATGGGACAGCAAGGAGGATTCCTCCATCTACCGCGCTTGTGTGGATGGGGGAATCCATTGCCCACTGGCTAATCAAATAAGAAAAAAAAAGATCCATCTACGGCCAGCCTATGGTATAAGATGTTCTCTTAGACCAGCAGGTACTCTCCTCCCTGTGCATTGTTCGTCATTCAGTGGTGTGGGTGGGCATAGACATCACTCATTCTGGGATTTTGGTTTAGAAGATCGCCTCGTTAGCATTGTTTCAAAAACTGAGACAAAACAGGGTTTTTGGGGGTTTTTTTTGTGAGATTTAAGTTGTTAAATGCTGTGAAAGACTATAGATTTTTATTTTTTTTTTCAGAAAACGAAACGATTAGCTCATTTTCAGTCAGCGCAGGAAACGAGCGAAATAAATTGGTAGCTAGCAACAAATGGTCCAAGAAGAATAACCTTTTCAAATGTGCGACCTTCACATTCTCTCACCACACTCGTTTGTGGTGGATTAGTATAAGTATTAGTCTGAATAACCACAAAAATTTGAGAAAACCACACGATGTATTATTAATGAAGTAAAGCCTAATAACACCACTGCATCACAGGCACCACGAAATATTCACTCCTACAACCCAAGTCCCAGCTGACGGGGAACTTCCCTAAATCTAAGGTCCCGTTCCTACAGGCGCTGCCATAGGTCAAATTTTCATCCATCTATTGACAGATGAAAAACTGACAGCATTTCTATGGACAAACAGATGACCTACTGTTTACATCCGCATCCATTTAGTTCCATTTTTTAAAAAGGAACAACCAACGTTCAGATCCTATAAAAACGAAACGTAACAGATGTAAATGGATGCCGTCAATTTACATGTGTTTCATTTATATCCGTTTTTAGGCAAGAAACATTTTCTTGTTTATGCAATTGTCGCCTCCGATTGGTTTCCTGGAACTAAAAAAAAAAAAAACATGCAAAAATTTTTTTTAAAAAAACCAATGCAAAAAAAAAAAAAAAAAAAACTGATGCAAAAAAAAAAAAAAAAAAAACTGATGCAAAAAAATAAAAATGATGCAAAAAAAAAATAAAAAACTGATGCTAAAGATGGGCTTTTGTTTGCTTTAGGACTGGCTTTTCTTTCAATACAAGTCTTATGAGAATACAAAACCTCAATGCAGGTCAACTGCACTGACAACTAATTCTAAATGATCCCAGAAAAATAAAAGCACATTTCATTTGCCCATCAAAGCCTGCTAATACAGGCCCTAAAATGTTACCTTTGTGACAAACAGAAAGATGGAGGTGCCCACTCACCTTGGCAGCCGCCAGCTCCTGGGTTAGTTCCTGGATCTTCTGTTGATGTTGTACAAGCAGCTCTTGTGCAGCAGCCAGTGTGGCCTGGATTTGAGTTACTATAGAGCAAAAACAGAACATGGAGATATCTCAGGATTTTCCAGCATTCTCACAATGACAGCAGAGATACCGTACATATAATATAGATACAAAAAAAAAAAAAAAAAAAAAAAAAAGCCTTTTGGTCAAATTCCAAACCTTACTAAGGCTTCATGTATGTGTTTTCTTTGACTGCCGCCCCACGGGGAAAATCGCACCACAATGTTGCCACGGTTTGTATTTTCCGGTGGTCAAAATGTTACCATCCTGAACGTGATTCTTCTGCATTCAGGAGAGGGAGGTTTTAAGTGTTACTAAACCCAGTAATATGAAAATGGTTCATCTGCTCCCCACAGTGCCCACAGCTTATAAATCATCTTTTCACATTAAAATACTGCCACTATATGCCTTTTTGGCTGATCTGTATACCACGGTCAAATAATAACCTGCAGAGTTTGTCCAGAGGTGTGTGTTCAGGTAGGAGGAGATTTCCACTATAGCCTGTACGCTCACATGTGTGATGTCAATATCATGTGACCTGGCTAAGCTCTGAGAACAAGGAAATGTTCTCTCCGGCATAAAAGACACAACTGAGCATGTGCAGGTTGGCTACCCTGCCTGTGTTAGCTGGGCTTCCCCAGATAGACAGTGCAGGAGAGGGGAGGATCTGTGCATACAGGATAAAACAGCCTTTTTTACACAATGCAGAGGATTAACCCCTTAAGTTCCACAGTGAGTATAACAAGCATGCTATTCCACATATACAGACTGATTTTACTGTTGTGGGTTTAGTAACACTTTAAGCTCCCCTAACCGCAGCAGCTTCTAAACTCTGGTAAAAGCCTATGTGTACATTGACACATAGACTTTATGGAGTTGAGTTTGGGAGCTTTGGCAAAAAAAAAATGCAGAAAGTTCCTAAACTCAGTTTCGGCGCTGTAGTGTACAGGAAGCATTAGGAAAGCCAGTTGTCATTTGATATTTTACATTGTTGCAAACCAGATTTACCAATTGCAAAACATGGGGTGGCCTTAAAGGGTCACTGTCAACCTGGCCATATCAGTGTAAAGGCCACCCCTGACCACATTATACTGCTCTCTCCATCACTCCTCCATTGCTCCTTTTTCTGTGGCCACAATTGTAAAATATCCGGTACGTCCAGGCATGGGGAAGCATGTGACCTCCTCCTACGATGCAGCGCTTGGGTCTAGAGGCCAGTTACTTTTCCAAATTAGGATCCCAATGTATCTTGAGCAAGATGCATCAAGTTAGGGAAGGGACTACGACAACAGTCACTTTAGCAGTCAATATGAATGTTGTCTCAAACCAATTAGTAACTGACACAGTGGGGGAGATTTGCTAAAACCAATACATGTCAAATCTGGTGCAGCTGTACATGGTAACCAATCAGCTTCTAACTTCAGCTTGTTCAATTAAGCTTTGACAATAAAACCTGGAAGCCGAAACCTGCTGTGGTTTCTATTCACAGCAGCACCAGATTCTGTGTGCACCAGTTTTAAGCAAATTTCCCACAGTATGTGCAGTGGTGGGGAAATAACTATTACAATGCTCAGTTTTTAATTTCAGTCCTGTTTTGATGAAGAATTCTAGTTGAGGCCATATTCTAGATCAGCCTTTCTCAACCAAGGTTCCTAGAGGTTACTTGAACAATAAGCAGTTCCTGCCTCTCAGATAAGTAACCATTATCAGCAAATTTTTTTTTAACTATCTGTAAAGGGGTGGATTCTTCCTACTGACCACAAATGGTAAGGAGAATTCTTCCCACTGACCATCATGCTAATGTACTATGAGCTGTAGATATAGTAATTAGTAGCAAGGATTCCCTGAAACCGAAAAGTCATTTCAAGGATTCCTCTGTGTTATAAAGGTTGTTATAGATCCTAGGCTCAGGCCACACTCAGAATCTTGACTTCTTCACAAACAAGGCCCCGTCGCCTCCTAATAAGAAGCTCCCGCATTCAACTGGCATTTGAGGGTGAATTATGAAAGGTCAAAGCAGCAAGAGTAAACTCACCGAAGCTATACCACTGTATAATGTAGGGTGCAGAGTGGTCGGTGCTCTGGCTAATTGAGTTCACAGTGAATCCATAACAAGTACAAGCTGGCAACTCAACAGATTCTCCATAGAATACTTTATTATAGCATTAACATCATCCAAAAACTGACGCGTTTCGGCCTAAGCCTTCAGTTGAATGGAATGCCAGCAAGCCCAGACCAAGATCTACCAATCACCTGTCCGTGATCTACTGGTTGCTGACCCCCAATATAAAGTATCATTTAGGTGGAAGGTAGAAGGTCAGTTGGGAGGATCATCAGTTAATTTGAGTATATTGGAAACATATTACTATGGATTTTTGAGTATCTATAGGCAAGGTGTAAATGAAAGATTCCCAGACATCAAAAAAAACAAAGTTGGGATCCGTTTTTCCTTCACCTTTCTTTCTTTTTATTAGACCAGTTAATGTAGCGGCTGGTCACAAACGATGAAAAGATTTCCCACCACACTTACCGACCAGCCCTCTGTTTTGAACTTAAATTGTTAGACAGGGTCAATTTGGTTGTTTGGAAGGCTGGTTGGTAAGTATAAACAGAAAAGTCAGTGCTACAACCCATACACCACATATATAGCAGAGAACCCAGGTGCTCGATCCACAGTCGCTGGCTGAGTAGAGTAATGTAGAAAAAATGATCCGCACTCCGGTTGTTGCTCTTAAAATGCCACAGTGAACAAACGCTGATTAAGTCAGTTGACGCGTTTCGGCCTATAAGGCCTTAGTCATAAATGGTCGGTAAGTGTGCTGGGAAATCTTTTGTTTGTGGTGTGCATTGCCCTTCCATGTGTACTTTACTGCAAAGGTCAGTTATAGATTGGGGTGGAGGCCACTTTTTTGTACAAATGTACCGGCAGGTATCTGACACCTTTACGGACTATATGAACTCACCCCCTTCTCTTTAATATGTTTAGGGGTAGCAAATCCAACTCAGGACAGAAAAGGTTTCCTTTACATCAAAAGAGGATCTGTTTTACCGTTTCGGGCCTTATTAGTAAACAAAACTAACTTTCTCCAGCTGTCAGTGTTTTCTATCTCTGTGCACAGAAATAAATACATTTGTAAAATAAACAGTAAAAAAATGATATATCAAAAGTTTAGAAAAAAAAAATCTTATTTTTGTCCATTTGTTAGCCTAGAATAGAACTTCAGTTATTTTTTTTTAAACTTTCCATCTATTAAATCTTCTGCCCTTGTTGTTTTAACTTTGGATAGTACATTTTTTTTTCTGCCAGTAAATACCTTATACAGCCCACTTCCTCTTTGTCTGGTCATTAGCCTAGACTTATGACATCATGCACAGCTCTCTCACTCTTGTGAGAGTTTGCCAGGAAGGGAGGTGAGGTGAGTCATAAGAGGGCCAATCAGAGCTGCAGAGCTGGAGGTGTGCCTCTGTGTAAATCCAGGAAGTGAACAGGCAGCCGCTTCAGCTGCCCACAGTTAAAATGGTTGCAGCCAGACTCAGATTTCTGCAGCATATTTGGCAAGTACAGAATCACAGTATATATAAAATAATGTGCAAAGTGGTTGGAGGGAAGTTCCAAAATGGCAAAGATGATTTTATTACAAATGATGTGAGCAGACTGCAGTACCTCTTTAAGGCTGGGTTCACACTGGTGCGATCCCAGACATTGCATGCGATCCGCACTGCGTGCCTGTGCACATCACATGCAATGTCTTTGCAGTGCGAAATTCAGCCACACAGTTGGTATGGCTGAAATCGCATTGCGTTCGGACCAAAATGGTACAGGACCCTTTATTTGTCCGCACTATAATCGGATCACATGGGTTTTCAGACCCACGTGATCCGATTTCACAGTTCACACTGCGTTCTGCAAACCGATTTGGGGGTGTCATTAACTTTATATGGACACCCACAGAGGTTCGCAGAACGCAGTGTGAACCGCCTGAGTCTCAAATGCATTGCGGGAACCCGCACAGGGATCGCGGTGGTTCCCGCATCGCACCAGTGTGAACAGAGCATAAGACAATGTATCAAAGAGAAGTCTTCATGTGTTTAAACAAAAAACAATGTAATAGAGATCTAGGTGAGGAAATGACTTATGGTTGATGCATACTGGTGCTGCTAAATTTGCCCCCCCCTCCTCCACATATTGATGACCTCTGGTACTGTGGGGGACCGGAGTCGTGCTGCCATGCAGTAACCTGTCTAGTGACATTGGCAGGGCATGCTTAGCTTTGTAGTGCCTCCTAGGCTTGGTGGCTACAGGTTGGCCAGCACTGGTGTACAGCACTCGCCCGCATTGCTACAGTTCCCTCTCCATCTCTCCCTCCCCGCCAGCCCGGGGATTTATGTTCTTCCCATCTAATCTCTCCCCTCCCCTCTCATCTGTGGGATTTGCAATGTATCACTGTGGCGGAGGGTTGACTGGATTGAGAAGTATAGCCATGTGTGTCCCTTATCACAGACAACCATTTATCAAGCAGTTTATCTCTCTGTATCTCCTGCACTGCCTCTGTTTTATCCATCTATCCTCGGCTGTCATCTATGTGACAGAGGCCGCCAGGGGGGCCTGACAGATACAGAGACAAGCAGGGCAGTGATCAGGGGAGCCTGCGCTCTGTGCAAAGCACGGTAACCCCTTAGCTCTGTACAAAGGAAGACAAGTCCCTGAGGATTCCATAGCCTTCCAGGCACGGCAAGCTGGCCAAATCACAGAGAACACAAACAAACACAATCACACACACCCTCCCGTCATGGGGCTGGTCACAAATCTGCCTAAAATAACATTTTAAGGTGAAATGAAGACATTCCTTCATACATTCTTGGGTTTGGCTACCTCGGTTACACAACTACAAAAAAAATGGCAAAGATAAAAAAAAAAAAGTTTATTTTTAGAAGAAAAAAAAATACAAAATTTGGGGTGGATGCGATTACTCAGAACACAATGTTTTAATTGTTGTGTGTAAGTGTGTCATAAATATTTCACAACTAGCTGTAGAGCAACTTTAGGAAATAATTAAAAATTGGTCAGGTGGTGCTCTCCAAAAAGCAATGTGACCTAAATATGTATCTCAAGCCAAAACTGGTATTTTTTTGGGGGGGGATTAGGAAGGAGGGTTAGAACTCTTAGGTTTTAATTTCTTTTGCCATCCGTCGCCCAATTCTTGAGTTGTTCTCTCAATTCTTGTCCCAGTGACGATGCTGCCACTGAGATAGGACATTCGAGGAAATTTAATGGCAACGAAAACTTTAGTAAGGTGGAAAAAGTAAAGATTGTCCCCTCCCTTCCTGCTACAGCAACAACAGAGGTTCCATCCCTTTCTGAGTCCGCCCGAGGAGTCATTTCAAGAATAAAATGTTAAAAGCAGAACTACAGGCACAAATACCTAAGTTCACACAGTCTGACACCCTTGAGGTCCCTTGCCAGCATCTTCCAGGTGCTGTCTTCGGTCGTTTTTGATTGGCTCGAGGGATGATGTCACTTCCGCGTGTGAGCAACTCAGTGTACATTTTGCAGGGGCTTTGCAAACAGTCAAATTATTTTATTGCATGCCTCTTTGGCAATATTTGCCTGTTCGCAAATTCTCATTATTTACCTTCAGTTCCACTTTAAAGTCTGTCTGGAGAACACCTATAAAGCTGAACTCTGGAATAAGCAATTATTATCTAGATCAGATGAAGAAAACCTGGTGCCTGAAGGCACGGTTAGGAACCCCTAGGGGTCTATTATAGACAGACCAAAACATAAAGGTATAAATTTATTTTCATATAACGATAATGGACATATAGAAATCAATACATAAAAACAGTATCTGATACCCAATTTGTACAATTGTATGAGCTGACCACTGTCCTGGTGCAGGATGGACTAGTGATGATCAATACAGATGTAAAACACCTTACATGTTACGGACTAAATGTCCTTCTTCAGAGGTTCATTTGGTTCAGATTTTCTAGAACAAAGAAAATGTGCAAATAGCACAATATTAGTATACAGTAATTAGTGTGAATATTAGAACGATTGCAAGATATACAAAGGAGTCTCTAATCATGTATGTTCAGCCATGTATATGGACGACTTACATAGTAAAACAATCCACATGGGATAAGTCTGAGGAATAGTAGAGGGTCATTCCAATCACGGACAGCAAATGAGATCCCCTCCAGAACACAACAAGCTCAGAGACACAGAAGGCAACCAATTCTTCACTACGAGGACTCAAGACTGAGGAGCAAAAGCTCCTGCTTCAACTGGGCCAGTATAACTTTGTTAAAGATATAAAGCATGGCAAGGTCACTAACAAGGGTATTAAAGTAAAGCACTAACCAATAAGACATGACAGCATCAATAAGGCTGCATAGAATAAGGTCTGTGTTTGGTAATAGTAAGAATAATGAGCATACCTGAGAGATATTAGGATGTATCAAGTTGTGCTGCTTTACCACCATGACCCTCTACTATTCCTCAGACTTATCCCATGTGGATTATTTTACTATGCAAGTAGTCCATATACATGGCTGAACATACATGATTAGAGATTCCTTTGTATATCTTGCAATCGTTATAATATTCACACTAATTACTAATATTGTACTATTTTCACATTTTTTGTTATAGAAAATCTGTACCCATCTGAACCAGATTAACCTCTGAAGAAGGACATTTAGTCCGTAACATGTAAGGTGTTTTACATCTGTATTGATCACTAGTCCTAGGACAGTGGTCAGCTCATACAATTGTACAAATTGGGCATCAGATACTGTTTTTATGTATTGATTTCTATATGTCCATTATTGTTATATGAAAATAAATGTATACCTTATGTTTTGGTCTGTCTAGAATAGACCCCTAGGAGTTCGTAACCGTGCCTTCAGGCACCAGGTTTTCTTCATTTTTTCTTAAATTGGGTCGGACAGACCAAATCTTTGTCCACACACATTCCAATCCCCCCCCCCCCCCTTTTTTCTTATCATCTAGATCAGAGGTCTCCAAACTGCGGTCCATGGGCAGGATGTGGCCCTTTGCCTTTATCCAGCTCTTGGGGCACTATTCTATCCACTGATACTGAACACTATTCCTTCAAATGACACCAAAGATGGGGCAATATTCCTTCCACTGACACCAGAAATGGGGCACTATTCCGCCCGACACAAGAGGTGGGGCACTATTCCGCCCACTGACACCAGAGGTGGGGCACTATTCCTCTCGCTGACACCAAAGATGGGGCACTATTCCTCCCACTGATACCAATGATGGGGCACTATTCCTCCCACTGATACCAATGATGGGGCACTATTCCTCCCACTGATACCAATGATGGGGCACTATTCCTCCCACTGATACCAATGATGGGGCACTATTCCTCCCACTGATACCAATGATGGGGCACTATTCCTCCCACTGATACCAATGATGGGGCACTATTCCTCCCACTGACACCAAAGATGGAGCACTATTCTGCCCACTGACACCAAAGATGGGGCTCTATTCCTCTCGCTGACACCAAAGATGGGGCAATATTCCTCCCACTGACACCAAAGATGGGGAACTAATTCTCACACTGACATCAATTATGGGACACTATTCCACCCACTGACACCAACGATGTAAATTTTTTTTACTCCCACCGACCACCAAGCTCATGGAACTATTTACTCCCACTGATGCCAGGGCATTTTGTACTCCCACTGGTCACAGTCCAGCCCCTGTAAAGTTTGAAGGGCAGTACACTGGCCCTTTGTTTTGAAACGTTGGAGATGCCCGATCGAGATATAGGAGCCCTGTGTATTCCTCCTTGAAGCTTGGTGTGCTTTGTGTATTTCTTCCAGGTCTGTGCAGTAACCCAGTGTGAGGCTTTCCCTCTGTGCAAAAGCTTCCTGTAATAAAGACCACTCACAGCTGCTCTCTCCCCTTGTGCGGAGTGACTGGCCTTGACTCCGCCCCCTCCTGTAGTTTTCTGTCGAACAGGGCTGCTGGAAAACTTTCATTCAATTGGCTGCAGCACTCATCAGTGTATTCTGACAGTGGGGAGATTTCCCCACTTCTGTGGATGGGGACATTTTTTTTTTTTCATCTAGCCAGCTGGCTGAAGGGAAAAAAAAAAAAAAAAAGTTTGTATACCCACCTTAGGAAATGGTTCGAGCCTCTTAGTTTTTTTTTTTTTTTCCCACTGGGTAGATTTTTTTAATAAGAAAACCACAGAGATGGAAAAAAGGAATGCTGCTCACCCCAATGAACACACAAGACAAATTGGTTAGATTCCCCCAGGGGCTTTCATGCAGCAAAAAAAGATTTTCTTTTACTTTCTATCTTGGAGACACAATAGGAAGTGAGTAGAAATCTTTCTGAAGGGAAACTTTCTCTTATACCTAATAGACCGCTTGCACACGAAACTCCCGTTTGAGCATCCAATTTTACAGACTTTTTTTTTTTTTTTTCAATGTATTTCACGCAAATGCGCGTAATTGCATGTATTTTCGTGTAAACTTATTCTCACCTTCTTCTTCTGCAGACTGTAAATAATGGCCATTAGCGCACATTTTTGCGCAATCAAGTATATTTGCGCGCACTTATGCGCATATATAGGAGTAATTTACTGAACAAAAATGCAGATTTTTCTATATTTGTTTTTTAACTGAAGAATACATGGCGATTGTTTACGCGCCTGTGTGCATAGGCACGTTACAATGAACTGGTTGTATTTTAGCTCAATAAAAAAAAATAAGATGTACTGAGCTTTTTCAAGCTGCAGTGTGCAAGAGGCCTTAGATTGTAAGCTCTCATGAGCAGGGCCCTCCTAACCCTCTTGTAATCAATTGGATTGCAGCTGTACCGTCTCCTTTTATATTGTAAAGCGCTGTGCAAACTGTAGGTGCTATATAAATCCTGTATAAGTCTGCTGTAACTAGATCAGGTATCCCCAATGGAAGAATTCCTCATCTCCTTTTCTAATAGTTGGATTGTCCATTTTCTGTTTTGATTGCAACGGTGCATATCACCAAAGGGCACACAAACAGCAGTAAAGAAGTAACAGAGGATCTAACCCCCCCCCCACACACACACACTTTAAGGTGCACTTTAACCTTTTTACTGCCACTATTGTATTTCTTATGGTGGTTGGGGTGAAGGGTCATATACACTCCATGAGATGACTGTCGGCTTTTTATTGAATAATCGCTTTCTGTGACCCCGTTGTCCAGTTTCCAGTGTCCCTTTCCTTGGCCCAGGACCCATATGGTGGTCTAAAAGACTCCTGATTTCTCATTACAGAGAACCTGTCTTAAAAATAATATAACACATAGGGGACTTTTTATTTCCTATGTGATATAAAGTTTTAGTGAAAGTAAAAAAAAAAACAAAAAAAAAAAACAAAAAAAACCCCCAAAAAACAAATAAAAAAAAGGTAAACCCAAGCACTTGTAATCAACCCCCCCAAATTGTTTTAGCCCATACTACCCCATCTGTACACACACACACAAATGTAAACACACCCATTGGGAGTGCCTACATGCGAAAATGTCACTTGCGATATATATGGTATATACTACAGCAGGGTACTGCTACTAAAGGCTGAGCGAATCGAGAGCTTCAGGAGACCTGGACAAAACAGTCTTAGGGACCGGTAAGAAGAGCAGTGGTGCTGCTGACCGGGGAGCCAGGTGGCCTGGCATTTTCAATAGATTTTTGTTGATGTAGAAGAACCCCTGCTTGGGCAACTGCAACAGGTGCATCTGAGCTACTACCTTCTGGGTAATGCCTGGTCAGCCTAGGAAGTCTCTGCAAACCTCCATGTGAAATTTGTGCAAAAAAAGGGAGAAAGGCTGGTGCCGTGGAAGTCGGCTAAAACATTGCTTTATTAATGCAGGTGAATAGAGATGGGCTCAGGCGTGTTCAGGGTCCTAGTCCCAACCCACCTGTCCGATCCCGCCAGGAAGCCGACATGGCACACCACTAACAGGCAGTGAGGCATTTTCCTGGTCCGCAGCTGCACAGACCCGGAAATGTCTCAATGCCTGTGATTAGCGGTGTGCCATGTCGTCTTCCTGGCGGGAACGGACAGGTGGGTTGGGACTAGGACCCTGAACACGCCAGAGCCCATCTCTAATGAACAGTCAAAAAGTCCAACGCATTTCGGCCATCCGGCCTCGAACATGGGCAACTGATGTTATGTGAACTTTCCGTTTTGTTCAATAAAAGTGGGCTGTCATTGCTCTTAAATACAGTTTGAACTGGCGCAACGCATTAGAAAAGCACCTACCACATGAGCATAAATCACACCACAATGTAATGTTTGAGGGTTTTAACTAATCTTCAGGCCTAAAATTGATTTTTTTTTTAAACACATGTGCAAAAAACAGCTAAGGCAGGCAAAAGGGTTCCATGAGAAAGCTGTACGCATAATCTCAAATTAGTAAAGGGAAGGGATATTCTCATTCCCTTCCCCCTACTAAGCAGCTGTTTTATTAGCTTTGCCAAACATTCTCTCTTCAGAAAACGATAATATTACAGATTTAATTTTTTCTGGTCCAGTGACAGGCAGCATCTGTATGACACGGCAGGGGGTCTAAACGGGACACCTCTTCTTACTAGTGAGTGGGAAACCTCCATAAACTTCCATTGTCTTAGTTTCAAGTGACATGTATGATTTTATACTTTCCTTTGCTTGTGTTTTGGTGGAATTCTTCTTTAACACTTCCCGCCTGGCCTATAGCAGAATGACGGCCTGGCGGTGGCTTTCCCATCCTGACCGGACATCATATGACGTCCTGGCAGGAAGCGCCGCGATCCATCACCGGCTGGACTGATCAGTGTACCGGCTCGCTGCCGGTACCATGTGACCAATCACAGTAAGTCCCATGACAGTTGTACACAATGGATGGCTCTCTTTCATGTCATCCATTATGTACAATTGCATACCTAGCTGTGATTGGACAATTTGATCACTTGGTACAGAGAGGGCCAATCACAGCCTGTCACATGTGATTAGCTTTGACCAATCACAGCTAATCACAACAAAACAAACTGGATGAACCAGTTTCATTCAGTAAAATGCTTGCTTATAGCAATGTAATTCACTGCTATAAGCAAACATGAGTAAAAAAATAAAAATAAATCCTGATCACTTCCCCAGAGTAGTACAATTTTACTATGGTAACATTATATTGCTCTGGTTACAGTGTGTTTTAAAAAAAAATCCTACAAAATGAATAAATAATTAAAAAAATAATAACTTTTTTTTTCGTACTGTCACCAGTCAGTGTCCCTGATCACAGCCACACCAGTTATATTATGACACTGTACTGTAGAACATTTTTTATTTATTTTTTTTATTTCTTAATTTCCAAAAAATTATGACAGAAAATTACAACTTAAAAAACCCGCCATGCCTTTTACTAAATACCTTGGATTGCCTACTTTCTAAAAAGAGGCAATGTGGTGGTATTTGTACGGCCCTGACATCTTCAGGCCTCAAGAAATGAGATAAACCGTCGGTACATCAGGATTCATCAATTTTCAGATATATATCCCATAGTTTGTGGACTCTATAACTGTCCTACAGACTAAATAATATACACTGATTTGGGTTATTTTCACCAAAGAAAAGTAGCAGAATACATTTTGGGATAAATTTATGAGGAAACTTTTTTTTTTTTGCAAAATTTTCGCACAGAAATGAAGAAAAACTTTTTTTTTTTCTTTTAAATGTTCAGTCTTTTTTCGTTTATTTAGCAAAAAATAAAAAACCCAGTGGTGATTAAATACCATGCAAAGAAAATGTAGTTTGGGTACAGTGTTGCATGACCGCGCAATTTTCATTCACAGTGTGACAACGCGGAAAGCTGAAAATTGGCATGGGCAGGGAGGGGGTTAAAAGTGCCCGGTATTGAAGTGGTTAATGTTTACCTTATTATGGTACATTTTTCAACTAATTCAAAGTGGAACTTTTAATTTCTTCATCTTTCCATCTATTAAATCTTCTGCCCTTGTTGTTTTAACTTTTGATAGTAAAACATTTTTTTTCTGCCACCTTATACAGCCCACTTCCTGTTTCTTGTCTGAAAAAAGCCTAGACTTATGACATCATGCACAGCTCTCTCCCTCACTCTCATGAGAGATTGCCAGGAAGAGAGGGGGGATGAGTCATAAGAGGGCCAATGAGAGCTGCAGAGCTGGAGGTGTGCCTCTGTGTGTCTGTTTAAATCCAGGAAGGGAACAGGCAGCAGCTTCAACTGCCCACAGTTACAATGGCTGCAGCCAGACTCAGTGGAGGGAGAATTCTGCAGCATATTTGGCAAGTACAGAATCTCAGTATATATAAAATAATATGCAAAGTGGTTGGAGGGAAGCTTCAGAATGGCAAAGATGTCTTTATTACAAATTATGTGAGCGGACTGCAGTTCCTCTTTAATTATTTGACGCATCCAAAAAAAAACCCGGGCCTGTTTCTGTAAGTCCCACTTGCTAGCATCTTGCAGTGTATTGGAAGACATAGCAGTGGCTATAATCCGCCACAGACTATTCCCACATCTTGACACATGTGCACACACCTTGCTGTCACACTGAGGAGTCTGAAGTCAAAACCTCCCATTACACTAAAGGGCTGTCACTCCAGTCCCCTTATTAATATTCCGAGGTTGGGATCCTTTCCGTAAAAACATAATTAATTGAGGCCGCAGCGACAGTAAACAAGCAATTTTAAATTAAACCGAAATGACGGCGTCTTCATTTGCAAATGTGAACAGATTTTGTGAGCAGATAAATGAAGTCACCACGTCTATGAGGGTGTGTGAAGAGGAGGGGGGGGGCCGCGCCTGGTGTGTGCGCGAAGCTGGGATGGAGTCGTTAATCGTTACCTGTCTGCGTGACGTTGCCACTCATCTCCAAGACGCTGGACTCGATGCGCTGCAGCTGCTTGCGGCTCTCCTTGCTGCCGATGATTAGCGGAAGCAGGTATCTCTGGAAGAGGCAATGACAGCAATATGAATATGTAAATTGCGTTTAAAAAAAAAAAAATGTATTGAAAAATAAAAGGCAGGATATTGTTTTAAAACAAAAACAGCGTTCAAAATACCAGCAACAGAAAACTGACACGTTTCATCTGTTGGAAAAAAAAAAAAAAAAAAAGCACTCAGTTTACTCTAATCTAAATTCTAGGTTATCCCATGGAACCAGATTTCAGAGAGCTCCTCACATGTGCGGTGGCTGGGTCTGCTTCCTTATTCTGTGCTGTACAGCTTTTTTTCTATCTGCCTGCTGTATCGCCAACCAGATTCAGTCCAAGGGAGGTTTAAATTGGATAATTGGATGGATGTAAGAAACCAAATAATGAGTGGTTTAGTGGTTAGCACTTCCAACTTGCAGCACTCAGGTACTTGGTGCAAATCCCAGCCAGGACACCATCTGTATGGAGTTTGCATGTTCTGCCTGGGCATTTGTGGATTTATTCCGCTTTCCTCCCAGACTCCAAAGACATGAAGGGAAATTAGTCAGCTTTGGTCTAAATTGGCCTTCATATGTTTGTGTGTGTTATATGCATAAGTAATAGGGACATTGTAAGCTCCTTGAAGGTAGGCACTGATGTGAATAAGTATGTAAAGCTGGCCAAACGCTATATAGCACACTGTGCCCATCAAATGCAGACTCTGTGCCCATTAAATGCAGCCAACTGTGCCCCATCAATTGTAGCCTCTGTGCCCATAATATGCAGCCACTGTGCCCCACAAATGCAGCCAACTGTGCTCCATCAATTGTAGCCTCTGTGCCCATCAAATGCAGACTCTGTGCCCATCAAATGCAGCCAACTGTGCCCCATCAATTGTAGCCTCTGTGCCCATCAAATGCAGACTCTGTGCCCATCAAATGCAGCCAACTGTGCCCCATCAATTGTAGCCTCTGTGCCCATAATATGCAGCCACTGTGCCCCACAAATGCAGCCAACTGTGCTCCATCAATTGTAGCCTTTGTGCCCATAATATGCAGCCACTGTGCCCCCCCACCCTCTGTCTGCCCGGCACTTGCCCCATCGTGGTGGCATGTCAGGCGGCGAGCTGTGGGACGGTAGCGCGGCGATGGATGCCGTGTTCTCCGACACCTCTGTGCGTGTCTTCTTCCTGTATTCCTTGGCGCCAATGGGATCGCCTCTGCCTTCAGCCAATTAGATGCCCGGTATTACATTCGGGCCTTCTGACTGGTTAAGAGGCGGTTCTGTTTTAGCACAGCAAATATTCATTTGCTGTGCTAACACACCTGGGGGCACTGCGAGTGCAATGGTTTGCGCTCGCAGTGCACCTTTTTTGAAGCCTATTAGAGCCTATGGCGCTAATCAGGTGCTTCAAAATCACCCCCTGCCGCTGGAATTCAGGCGCCCGGCTCCTGAAAAGGGGCCAGATGCCTGAATAGGGGGTGGCTACAGAGGCCATGGATAGATTCATGCAATGCATGAATCTATCCATAGTACAGAGAGGGGGTGGCTGGAGAGAGGGGGCGGCGCCCGAGCGCCCCTGATGGACGCACCGCCACTGGCTTGTACAGTTTTATATGGTATATTCTCAGTTCTGGCAAGTGCAATACTAACTGAACTGTGCAATTAGGTTTGCAAACAGGCCTTACTTTTAACAGTTTTCCAACATTGTTTGACGGATACAGTAAACAGTTTTAATAATATTGTGTTGGTTTTAATTAATGTTAATTCATTTTTATTGTATGCAGTCACAATAACTTGGTATGAAGCCACGCTTGCTTGATGCCAAACCTCAACTGATGACTCTTATTTAGAAAATGACTTGGGAGCAGCAGCATCATAAATAGAACCAAATTCTAGAAGACTGAAAGTGGCCAGTCACACAATGTTCCCGATTTACATACACTACTGTGCAAAAGTCTAAGGTAGGTGTGAAAAAATGCTGAAAATTAAGAAAATATGAAGAAAATTTCAGAAATAAAAGTATTAAATCATTTATTTTCATCAAGTAACAAAATGGAAAGTAAATAAACAGAAGAGAAATCCAAACCAAATCAATATTTGGGGTGACCACCCTTTGCCTTCAAACCAGCATCAATTCTTCTGACTTGCACAGTGTTTTTGAAGGAACTCGGCAGGTAGGTTGTTCCAAACATCTCGGAGAACTAACCACAGATCTTCTGTGGATGTAGGCTACCTCAAATCCTTCTGTCTCTTCATGTAATCCCAGACAGATGTTGAGATCAGGGATCTGTGGGGGCCAAAGCATCTCTTTCAGGACTCCTTGTTCTGCTTTAAACTGAGGATAGTTCTTAATGACATTGGCTGTATGTTTACTACAGAATAAAATTTAGGGCCAATCACACGTCTCCCTGATTGTATGGCATCATGGATAAGTATCTGCCTGTATTTCTCAGCATTGAGGACACCATTCATCCTGACCATTTGCAGAAATGCAGCCCCAAACTTGCAAGAAACCTCCACCATGCTTCACTTCAGCCACTCATTATTGTACCGCTCTCCAGCCCCAAACTGCCTCCTGCTGCAGCCAAATAATTCACATTTTGACCGATCAGTCCAGAGCACCTGCTGCCATTTTTTCTCTACCTCAGTTTCTACCTTTTCATGTTCATAGTTGAGTCACTTAGCCTTGCTTCCACGTCGGAGGTATATATTTTTTTGGCCACAATTCTTCCATGAAGACCACTTCTGGCCAGACTTCTCCGGACAGTAGATAGGTGTACCTGGGTCCCACTGGTTTCTGTCAGGTCTGTGCTGATGGCATTGCTGGACATCTCCAGATGTCCAAGAGAAGTAAAAAAAGATGCTTCTCATCTGCTGCATTAGGTTTCCTTGGCCGTTTCTTTGAGCTTCTTCAAAAGAGCTTGAGCAGCGCATCTTGAAACCCCAGTCTGCTTTGAAATCTTTGCTTGTGAGAGACCTTGCGGATGCAGTGTAACTACCTTGTGTCATTTTGCTGTGCTCAGTCATGCCATGGTATATGACCCCGTGACATGAAACGGTCTTCCACAACCTCCCCTTACTTGCGGACTTTGGCTGTTCCTCACCCAGTTTTAAGCCTCCTAACACAGCTGTTTCTGTTCCCGTTAATGACGGCATTTCAACCTATATATGAAATTGATGATCATTAGCACCCGCTTGGTATAATTAGTTAATCATACACCTGATTCTAATCCTACAACATCCCTGACTGGTCAAGTGTAAGAATGTGTTGCTGGTTTGAAGCCAAGGGGCAGGCACACCAAATATTGAGTTCATATAGATTTTTTTTTTTTCCCGTTCGCTCACTTTGCATTTTGTAAATTGATACAAATAAAAAAGTAAAATATACTTTTTTTTTTTTAAAGTATTCTTACTTGACAGCATTTCTTTACCTATGCCAAAAACCTTTGCACAGTACTCTATATTCTGCCATGGCTAGGAGAATACAACCTTAGGAAGGTGTTTCTTAAAGGCTAATATGGAGCTGCACGATGACTGGAATTTATTTTTTTTCTGTACCAAAGTATATTTCAACAATTTTATGGTGGGTGTTGGCTGTTTTCCTTTCTACTGAGAAAAGAGAACAAAAAAAAAAAATCACTGTACATTTGCAGCAAATATAAAATTTGTACAAAGAGAAAAGGCCTACAAGACAGTTTAGAAATAACAAGTCCAGTCCTGGTCCATGTCCAGGAACAAGTTCAAGGCAAAGCAGAGGTCTCACATGCATTCTCTCTTCCCCAATATCTACCCCCCCAACCCATCTATGGCTTGAATAAGGATTATGTAAACACTCCAATTTCTGTGTGATTTTTGATGCATGCAACTGTATTCTGCTAAAATAATTCAACATTTTTAGAACAATACACACGTAAAAACCAATGTCTGTGGACATGTTACATGCTTTCAATATTCTGAGTACAGTATATATTTGTGGTTGGGGAGGCTTTCATTCCATCATCATGCTTCAACCCCCTTAAAACTATATTTAAAAAATCCCAAAAAGGAAAAGAATCATGCGGAGGCACATTTAGGAACTGCCAATCAGAACCTCAGAATATAGCTGTAAACGACGTCAATGCTATTCACAATCCAATCTCCTGAATGGCTCATTTACACTTTGCGTCGGCTTCAACACACATGAACGGCTAGTTTACATTCGCTTTGTTAAAGCTCTCTGAACGCCAGTCAAAACTCCTGTCACTAAATAAAATGGTTAGCTTACAGTCCTGTTTACATCTGCTTTTGCTTTGGCTTCGCTTCAAAAATTATACCCCATGTAGCTTCAGTGGTGCTTCACAGCATCTTCAAAGCCTCCATAGAAGTCTAAGTTGAAGCCCGATCAAAGCCCGATCAAAGCCCGATCAAAGCCCCATCAAAGCCCCATCAAAGCCCCATCAAAGCCCCATCAAAGCCCCATCAAAGCCCCATCAAAGCCCCATCAAAGCCCCATCAAAGCCCCATCAAAGCCCCACCAAAGCCCCACCAAAGCCCCACCAAAGCGCCACCAAAGCGCCACCAAAGCGCCACCAAAGCACCAAGCAAAAGCAAGGTGTAAACAGGACTGTAAGCTAACCATTATATTTAGTGACAGGAGCTTTGACTGGCATTCAGAGAGCTTTAACAAAGCCATGTTTTGAAGCAAGTGTAAACTAGCCCTTAAAGTGGCCAAGTGCAGACAGTGTGCAAAAACGGTGGGGCTTTAAAGGGAATCAGTTAGGATAGGGTGTAGGAAAACTGCCACTACTGACTTGGATTTAAAAGCTGAAAGTTCCATGATCATTAACATTCACTACCTATTGAGTCACTGACCTAGAATGGGAGTTTATCCTCTTCAGCCTTCACTGGCTGCATGCTTGATTCAAGTCAGCAAATCATTAGGCCTCATGCATATTGGGCATTTAGGTGCGGCTAGATGGCTCACAAGCGCAATCCATCCCTGCTGCCAGCAGCATGTTAAACTGTATGAGAGACTGATAGTTGCTGCACCATGTGTTACTTAAGTTTAGCGCAATATGTGGCCAGGGATGAATGCCCAGAATGCAAGCAGTCTGCATTCCAAACATTTGTACCTGGGCGCATACTACCCTGAATGTTAGTACCGCTCAGTGCACCATCCAGCTGCAAAGGCTCTCAGAGTTTTACAGGCTGCCGGCAGTGGCGATGGATGAAGTGTCTGTCTTCCGCCTGCACCTAAATGCTGCAGTCTCATGCGCTAGGGCCAAATGCCCAATTTGCATGAGGCCTTCGGTAGTAAGGGTGGGATCAGGATGACAGCCCCGAGGCCCCCTCCTCTAACACACCGATGACTGCAATCGGTTGGTCAGCATTCTCAAGCATGCTTCCCGGTGCCAAGAGAATGTTAAAGCGGAACTTCAGTCATTTTTTCATCTTTCCATCTATTAAATCTTCTGCCCTTGTTGTTTTAACTTTGGATAGTAAAACTTTTTTTTTTTTTCAAGTAAATACCTTATAAAGCCCACTTCCTGTTTCTTGTCTGGTAGCTGCAGAGCTGGAGGTGTGCCTCTGTGTGTCTGTGTAAATCCAGGAAGTGAACAGGCAGCAGCTTCAGCTGCCCACAGTTAAAATGGATGTAGCCAGACTTAGTGGAGGGAGATTTTTGCAGCATATTTGGCAAGTACAGAATCACAGTATATGGTATATAAGATAATATGAAAAGTGGCTGGAGGGAAGCGTCAGAATGGCAAAGATGTTTTTATTACAAATTATGTGAGCAGGCTGCAGTTCTTCTTTAAAGCGGAGGTCCGCTGAAAAAAAAAACATTAAAAGCCAGCAACCACAAATACTGCAGCTGCTGACTTTTAATATATGGAAACTTACCTGTCCAGGGAGCCCGCGATGCCGGCAGCCGAAGCTGATCTGTCCGTCGGCTCTCTCATCTTTTTTAAGTGGGAGAACTTGCACAATTGGTGGCCGACTAAATGCTTTTTTGCCCCACTGTACAAATAACTGCCATCCCCACTGTTGTATAAAGATATAAAGTACGATTTCCATTTTTCTAAAATTATGATCCTAAACATCTTTTTGCACAGCATTCCTGTGCTGTCACGTGACCTCCCTCCACTCTCCTTCCCTGATCTAAAGAGAGCAGCGGGAGGGGCTGAGATTTCCCTCTGATGTCATCCAGCAGCAGAGGGAGATCACGTGACCGCACAGCTGTGCAAGAAGGTACTTAGGATTATAATTTTAGAAAAGTACAGTACTTTATATCTTTATACAATAGAGGGGATATCAGTTATTTGTAACCCTTATTTTACAGCTGCAGGGAATAGCGGTAGGAGGAGAGGTTAGAGGTGGGGAGGAGATCGGCACACAGCAGGATGACGGAGGCACGTAAACTGACCATGGTATCATGGATCAGCAACCATGATTACCGTGGTCAGCACACCTAGGGGAACACAACCAAATATTTTGCAGCATAGAAAGGCACAAATGACTGCTTTAAAGGAACAGGATCATTTTTTTTTTAGGGTTACAACCGCATTAAAAAAGATCTAGGGTCACTCAACAGACATCTCCCCAATAACACTGTGGGAAGCTCATAAGCCTGTCTTGCGTGGTACAATACAAAGACAAATGGCACTATTTAAACGGGAACGCAAAAATCTAGCAAAAAAACTAGAACTCAATTTTAATGCAGCCTACATATCATTTCAAGATAATCCATCTCAGAGTACAAAATCTCATCTGGAAAAATCTAGATTGGAATACGATCTATTTCTCACTGAGTCAGTTGATAAATCCCTCAAACGCTCCAAACACAATTTCTACATGAATACAAACAAACCAGGTACATATTTGGCTCGAGCATTAAATTCAACTAACAAATCTTTCAAACCAATACGTTTGAAATTATCAAAAAATGTTTACACTTGTAATCCAGTTAAAATAGTCCATAAATTTCACTCACATCTCGCAACTTTATACAAGACAAACAATGAATTTAATCCTACAGAGGCTGAATCCTTCTTCTCAAAAATAACCTTACCTGAGTTATCTCAGAATCAAAAAAGCAGTTTGGATGAGCCTATAACTATAGATGAAGTTGCTAACGCCATAAAAGACCTAAAACTTAACAAAAGACCAGGCCCAGACGGCTACTCGGCTTTATACTATAAAACATTCTCAGAAATACTCTCTCCCATTCTCACTGAAACTTTTAACAAACTTCTAGATGGGCATTCTTTTCGGCAAGAAACACTAATGGCAATTGTTTGTATGATCCCAAAACCCCTTTCTGATGATACTTCCTGTGTGAATTATCGGCCTATCTCTCTGTTAAACCTCGATATTAAATTATTAGCAAAAATAATAGCAAAACGCCTCAATAGCATTATAGGAAAATTAATACATAGAGATCAAGTAGGCTTCATGCCAAATAGACAGGCAGGCGATAATATACGCAGGGCAGTGTTATTGGCACATATTGCTAAAAAATGGAAAGTCCCTTTATGTTTTCTATCTCTCGATATTAAGAGGGCATTTGACACAGTATCCTGGCAATATATGCAATATTCATTACAAAAATGGGGTTTTGGACCCCACTTTTTAACATGGATCAAAGCATTATATAATAAACCCAAAGCCTATATAAAATATGCTGGATACAAATCTGAAGCCTTTAATATCGAAAGAGGTACCCAACAGGGTTGCCCATTATCTCCCTTATTATTTGCCCTTATACTCGAACCCATGGCCCAATACATCAGAACAAACCAAACTATAACTGGCATTGAAGTAGGAGGTATTACACACAAATTATGTATATTTGCAGACGATATATTACTTTTTCTATCATCACCACAGGTCTCTGGTCCTAACTTAATACCAGCTCTTGATGGATTTGCAGCCCTATCCGGCCTTATGATTAATCCTAAGAAATGCCTAGTGCTTAATATTTCACTCACAAACATGGAATTGATCCCGGCTAGGGCTGCACTCCCATTCACATGGGCAGAAAAATCAATCCCATATCTTGGAATTCATTTAACAGCCTCTCATTCTGACTTATTCTCAACCAATTATCCTCCTGTATTAAGACAGATCACAAATCTAATAAAACAATGGTCGCAACTTCCTTTATCCTGGATAGGGAAGATTAATGCAATCAAAATGACTATTCTACCCAAATTGCTTTATCTATTCAGAGTCCTCCCTATTCCAATTCCTTCCTATTTTTTGAGAATAGTACAAAAAAGAGCAACTTCGTTTATATGGGGCTCTTCTAAACCACGTATACCTATACACACACTACATCTTCCCAAAAATAAAGGAGGCCTGGGATACCCTAATTTTACTAACTATTACAGAGCGGCACATTTGGCCAGTCTGTCCAAATACCATGCAAAACAGGAAATCCCATTATGGGTATTTATAGAGGCTTCAGAAAATGACCCTCTATTAATATCAAATTTATTATGGCTTGATCCTAAAGACCGCTTTAAAATCCATAATCCCATAACTAAACACTTCTTATCTCTCTGGGATAAACTAAAAACCAAATATCAGTTACAATCTCCACACAATCCTCTCCTTTCTTTTATCAGAAATCCGGCCTTTTATCCGGCATGGATCTACCCAAATTCTTTTAAAGCTTGGACAACATCAGGCATTCAGACACTAAATGACTTCATAGCATCTAAATCATTCCTTTCATTCCCATCGCTTAGAGAAAAATATGATCTACCAAACTCTGAGATATTTAGATATCTCCAAATCAAAAATTTCTATACACCATTCCTAAAGGGGGATACACCATTATCCCAATTATCCATTTTTGAATCAATCTGTACAAAAGATCCATTTGCTAAAGGTACAATTTCATCACTTTATAATCAATTATATGGAGTACCAAATCTTAATAGACCCTCTTACGTTCAGAGGTGGGAGGAGGACCTGGGACGAACTTTAGAAGACACGGACTGGTCTAACATATGGCTCACATCTAAGTCATCTTCACCCAACATCTTAGCACTGGAGACAAATTATAAAGTCCTAACTCGCTGGTACCTTGTACCCGCTAGAGTGGCAAAATATTCACCTAATACCTCAACTCTTTGTTTTCGAGGATGCCCAGAAATAGGCACATATTTACACATATGGTGGACGTGCCCAGTAATCCAAACCTTGTGGAAGGAAGTCTTCGTGATTGCATCTAAAATATTTAAAAAAATAATACAACCAGATCCATATTTAACTTTACTTAATCTAAAACCGGAATGGTTAACACTCTCTCAATTCAAACTTATGATCCAACTAATAACGGCTGCAAAACAAACAGTGGCCAAGGCATGGAAATCTCCTACATTGGTACTAGCAGAAACAATTCACAGAATGAATAATACAATGTCCCATGCTAAGATGGTAGCCATCGATCAAAATCAAATTCCAAAATTTGAAAAACTTTGGCATCCTTGGATAAAACAACAGTTCCTGTCAAACTTCAATGACTCTGTCCTGTTGCCATGGTAACAGATTAAATGACTTACAGAGACACCCATTCTAAGGCTTCAAAGAGAACTAAAAAGAATAATAAACTGACGAGCGGGACAACCTTGTGGACCATACCTCTACCTTTCAACCCTTTTTCTTCTTTCTCTTTCCTTTTCTCCACCTTACGATTAAAGCTCATTATCAGAATTTATTTGACCTATATACACTCTACTTGTAAACAATATGTATAGTAGGTATAAATCATTTAAATACCTACAAAAGTAACTAAGGAAATGATATATATCTTTAATTTAGGTTTACGTGAACCCAATGTTTAATATTTGAAATTTCATGTTATTTACCTATATAAACCCTACTGTAAAACAATGAGCTTACTTTATAGATCCTTGAAAACTTACTTTATGTATCTTTATAACATTGTATACTCAATAAACTTCTTTTGACAAGGAAAAAAAGATCTATGGTCACAGCATACACTCTTACTTTAGAACATTAGCTTGTAATAACAGTACAAACAATAGTTATATTTGACAATCCAATATAAGCTTACTTAAAAAATCTCCTTTTATGTTGTGCTGTCTGTTTGCTGGCCATCTCTTTCCACAACTTCCTGGATTCCCTGCATGCTTTGCAGCTTCTCCTCTGCCGTTTACTTTTAATTTCTAAGGACTACATATCTCATGGTACCTTGCTACCTGCATGCAGCGATTCCTGTACTGACTCCGCCCACTGAGACTCCTCCCTCTCAGCACCTCTGTAGTTGTGAAATGTGTGACACAGCGGTGCCTACTCACAGGGCATAGTGACTACGTGACACAGAAATCAAGTTAGTAAACGTGTGGGGATCTTCACAAAATCAAACGTCAAGATCATTTTGAGTGATAGGAGTAGATACAGTGTGTAAATGAACATATGATTTTATACCTTGACCATAGATGCACTTTGATCTACATTCCATTTTAGAACAAGGAACAAGCCACTGGTCTCATGATAATGATCAGGATCCCCGATAATTAGTTTACAATCGTGCAACCACCATACAGCCAATCAGAAGGATCACATGAGATCTGTTTACAAACAAACCTGCTGGCACTGAGACACTGAGGCTTGCACAGAGTGAGGAGCGGTGACTGCTAAAGCCGGCGGGCAGACTACAGAAAAAAATTAATAAAAACCCTAAAAAATCTGATGTGTAACATAGCCAAAAACGTATTTATATATTTTTTTTGTCCATTCCTCAGCTTACAATAAAACTACATGCAGGGTATGTATTAAACAGCATAGAAAATAAAAAAGTGTTATAGGTCTTAGAAAAATTATGTAGGTAGTAAGTGTTTTCTTCAAATTAATATACACTGATGTTACTAAATTTGATCCGGGTATCTAATTTCTGGCCATGAAGGGGTTAAAATTAAGTATGCATTGGCAGCTCCCAGATTGTTATGCTTACTGTTTTTTTTTTGTTTTCTTTTTTTCCTTTAACCTCTTCCCGCCGGCCCCAGCGTCCCTTTAAAAGGCCCAGGCGGCACGAAGCATCGGTGATCACGTGATCACTGTGATTGGCTGCCAATGGTCACATGATCAGTACCGCCAGCTCCCGATTGTTAGTGGGGACTGAGAGTTAATATCAATACTTCCAAAATTTCCCAGAAACTTTTCATAACAATATTATATGCCTATCTCCCTTTGTAGCAGGTCATTTCCCTCAAAACTACAGGTACTCTTTAATCTGCCGATTTCATTTAACTTGCTGCAGGAAAAATCAGAAGAAAACCTGTGATTATTCTCATGAGAACTAAAAGAAGTAGAGTAATATTATACATGATTAATCACATTTTGGGTGTAGCTTCCATAATGATTACACAATTACTGGGATAAACAATAGCTGTTTTGACAAACTATGTTATATCAGCACTGGGAGACACTGCAGCGGAGAGCTCAGGAATAGGCTTTTAGGATCAGGACCCCCCCCCAATGAATGAAATCAATGCAGTGTTGATTGCCCAATGACACAATACTATATTAATGGACAGTCATGATAATAATCACTAAACATAACATAGCGGTGACCACTGTTTCTTTCTCTTAAGGGATTTGTATAAGCATGATCAAAAGTTATCCCGGACCTCCCTCTCCTCTTCTAGATTATGTTCCTGCAGCGAGAACCAGCTTTTATTACTTCCGGTGACACCAACACCTACATGCTCTAAAAGGAGAGGGGTTTATTCCTACTGAGGTAGGTATGAGCCCCTCCAGAACTACGTCTCCCGAGAGTCCTTTCTCTACATACAGTGGTTGGGCAGGCTTATGGAAGTCAAGGTAGCAGTATTCTTTTTTCTGGGAAGAAAACCAATGTATGGAAAAGGACAGAGTGGTGGGAGATGAGAGGACAGAGTGGTGGGAGATGAGAGGACAGAGTGGTGGGAGATGAGAGGACAGAGTGGTGGGAGATGAGAGGACAGAGTGGTGGGAGATGAGAGGACAGAGTGGTGGGAGATGAGAGGACAGAGTGGTGGGAGATGAGAGGACAGAGTGGTGGGAGATGAGAGGACAGAGTGGTGGGAGATGAGAGGACAGAGTGGTGGGAGATGAGAGGACAGAGTGGTGGGAGATGGGAGGACAGAGTGCTGGGAGATGAGAGGACAGAGTGCTGGGAGATGAGAGGACAGAGTGCTGGGAGATGAGAGGACAGAGTGCTGGGAGATGGGAGGACAGAGTGGTGGGAGATGGGAGGACAGAGTGGTGGGAGATGGGAGGACAGAGTGGTGGGAGATGGTATGAGCCCCTCCAGAACTACGTCTCCCGAGAGTCCTTTCTCTACATACAGTGGTTGGGCAGGCTTATGGAAGTCAAGGTAGCAGTATTCTTTTTTCTGGGAAGAAAACCAATGTATGGAAAAGGACAGAGTGGTGGGAGATGAGAGGACAGAGTGGTGGGAGATGAGAGGACAGAGTGGTGGGAGATGAGAGGACAGAGTGGTGGGAGATGAGAGGACAGAGTGGTGGGAGATGAGAGGACAGAGTGGTGGGAGATGAGAGGACAGAGTGGTGGGAGATGAGAGGACAGAGTGGTGGGAGATGAGAGGACAGAGTGGTGGGAGATGAGAGGACAGAGTGGTGGGAGATGAGAGGACAGAGTGGTGGGAGATGAGAGGACAGAGTGGTGGGAGATGGGAGGACAGAGTGCTGGGAGATGAGAGGACAGAGTGCTGGGAGATGAGAGGACAGAGTGCTGGGAGATGAGAGGACAGAGTGCTGGGAGATGAGAGGACAGAGTGCTGGGAGATGAGAGGACAGAGTGCTGGGAGATGAGAGGACAGAGTGGTGGGAGATGGGAGGACAGAGTGGTGGGAGATGGGAGGACAGAGTGGTGGGAGATGGGAGGACAGAGTGGTGGGAGATGGGAGGACAGAGTGGTGGGAGATGGGAGGACAGAGTGGTGGGAGATGAGAGGACAGAGTGCTGGGAGATGGGAGGACAGAGTGGTGGGAGATAGGAGGAGCTCTGTAGCCCAGCAGGCAGAGCTAGCCCAAATAGGGATCTAGAAGCTCATTGGAATTCTAGCAAATCAACAGTTACTATTCTACCCTAGCACTGCAAAGATGTATTGAACATGTTTATTTTTATTTTGTCTTGACATATAATTTAATGTAAATTACTGTAGGTCACTACCCAGCAGCTGAGAGCAAGTCTGGCTGCAAGAATCAAGAAGAGACAGCCGGCTTCTGAAGACACTTATAACGGGACTTCGCTCCAACAGGGGAAACTTCGCTTGTCTGCCCCACAATCTCTAACTTTTGGCACTTTACTTTTTTTTTTTGGGGGGGGGGGGGGGGGGCGGGTAACTGGTTTTGAGAGGTACCTGCTCCCACCTCCAGTCAGATCGGCAATCCGAGCTGAAGTTCAGTATTTGTAGCTGCTGACTTTAAATTTTTTGTTTTAGACTGAAGAACTGCTTTAAAAATGAGAAGTACAGCTAAAGCTTGTTTGGCTGTACTTCTCCTGTGGACCACAGGAGTGCCGTTCACTCTGCACTCCTGTGACCCGTTTTCAGCTGACAGCGGGCTGATGTCAGCTGTCGGCTGATGTCAGAGAACCGATCCAGGCTCAGGAGGGATCACGATCATATGGTCGTGATCTGCCCACATGCCTGGAACGGCACTTGGCTCAGCCTCTCAGTGAGGCACCGAGAGCCTGAGCCGGCCGCTCCCACTCCCTCCACAGCCCAGAGCTTCAGGACAGTGAAAGCTCAGATATAGGCAGCTGTCTTACATATAATTGAGATACTGGAGATGGCCAATTTCTATATACGCTGGCACCTGTGAGAGCAAGGCCCTAGTCTGTACTACTTCTTTAAAGAGAAGCTGTCACAAGCTTAAAGTGACTTTCCCTTTGCTCATACAGGGCAAAGTTAAAGGATCACTTAAAGTGGAGTTCCACCCAAAAATTGAACTTTTTGGAATCCTCCCCCCTCCGATGTCACATTTGGCACCTTTCAGGGGGGAGGAGGGAGCAGATACCTTTCTAATACAGGTATTTGCTCCCACTTCCTGGCATAGATCACCGCAGTGACCTACGGCACTTCCGGCGCCTACTCTTTCCTCCCCCGCTGTCTTCTGGGACAGCGGGGACCAGTGAAAACACGCAGCGCGACTCACGCATTTGCAGTAGGGAACCAGGAAGTGAAGCCGTACGGCTTCACTTCCTGATTCCCTTACCGAGGATGGCGGCGGCAGCACCTGAGAGCCGACGGACAGATCGGCTTCGGCTGCCGACATCGCGGGCTCCCTGGACAGGTAAGTGTCCATATATTAAAAGTCAGCAGCTGCAGTATTTGTAGCTGCTGGCTTTTAATATTTTTTTTTCAGGCGGACCTCTGCTTTAAAGTGGTAGTAAACCCTTCCATATACCCAGTGAGGCGACTGGCCTCAGGCAATACATGGAGATGAAACAAATCCTCCTTACGTAAGTGGTACTTGTTTATCTGTGGTCTTCTCTTCTCTACATCAGTTCAAAGTCCAGAATTTAAATAGCTTGTCTGAGCTTTCAGGAAAAAAAGGGGACGGAGAGCTGACGCTATGCTCTGCAGAGCTCAGTAAGGAGAGGTTTGAGAGCTGATTGGAAGGAAAGTAACATGCCCCCCTTTAAATGGCACACAGGAACAGAGCCGAGGCTGTCAAACAGCTGGAGGTCCCTCCCCGTCACCATTTTTCTCTTGGTGTCAGGAAAACTTGCCAGAAGCGATTCATGCTGATAGCAGAGGAATGAAGCAGCAGACAGAAATGACACTTAGAGCTCTTATTTGAGACAAATACACACTATAGAGGGATATACATTGTTCATATTTTACATCTAAGGTTTACAGCCACTTTAACTTCTCCACAAACCAGCAGCATATACTCATCATTCTGTAGTCTTTGCGGCTTCAACTGGTCATGCAAGTATGGAGGAAAAGCCCAGTGTAAGCTCCAGACTGACTGGTTAAAACTTATACAGGGTTATGGACACCTTTCTTAGCCCCATGTAAAAGTGCTGGGCCAATTACAAGACACCTAGAGGTCTGTCACACAGGATAGGGGGAGTAAGTCACTATCTCACCCATACCCATAAGTGGTGGGTATTTCACTTCTCGCCTGGCAGACAGACAAAATGGTGGGGAGTGAGGGAAGGGATCTGCTGTGCAGAAGGGGATGAGGGTTAGGTGACCTGCTTACTTTGCCAACTTTACAGCAGAATCTGAAAGCTTCATGATACATAAGTCATGTCCTTTCTTTACATTCATTCATTCTGGCTGAACAGAGCAGTTGAGGGGGTGATAGGAAAGGTACGTAGGAGGTGGGCTATAGAGGGAGCCTGTTACTAGGCCATGAATCAGGCAAATGGCTTAGTTCCGAAAATGTAAAGGTCTACCAGCACTTACCTTGTAAAGGTGGTGGAAGCCAAATGCAATCCCAGCTAAAATAACTGCAAGGGCTCCATATTCTCTCCAGCGTGAGCCAGGGGGACCTGTATGAAGGAAATATGAACAGATATGTGAAACTGTATTTTAAGGACCATAAGGATGATTCTGCTGCTGGAGAAAGTGGAGTCAACAGTACTAAACACAATGCATGTTAAGGTTGGCCTGCCCTACACGCTGAACAAACAGATCTACGCAGCTCCTGCACACTTTCTCCACGAAAAATGGAGGAATAGGACATATATATAGGACTATATAAAAGAGACACTTACAGTGCCTTGAAAAAGCATTCATACCCCTTGAAATTTTCCACATTTTGTCATGTTACAAACAAAAACGTAAATGGATTTTATTGGGATTTTATGTGATAGAACACAAAGTGGCACATAATTGTGAATTTTTTTTACAAATAAATATGTGAAAAGTTTGGGGTTTTGTATTCAGCCCCCCTGTATCAATACTTTGTAGAACCACCTTTCTCTGCAATTACAGCTTCAAGTCTTTTTGGGGATGTCTCTACCAGCTTTGCACATTTACAGAGTGGCATTTTTGCCCATTCTTCTGTGATATATAGCTCAAGCTCTGTCAGATTGGATGGAGAGTATCTGTGAAGAGCAGTTTTCAAGTCTTGCCACAGATTCCTTACTGGATTTAGGTCTGGACTTTGACTGGGCCATTCTAACACATTAATATGCTTTGATCTAAACCATTCCATTGTAGCTCTGGCTGTATGTTTAGGGTCGTTGCTCACTGCAAGGTGAACCTCCGCCCCAGTCTCAAGTCTTTTGCAGACTCTAACAGGTTTTCTTCTAAGATTGTCCTGTATTTGGCTCCATCCATCTTCCCATCAACTCTGACCAGCTTCCCTGTCCCTGCTGAAGAAAAGCATTCCCACAACATGATGCTGCCACCACCATGTTTCACGGTGGGGATGGTGTGTTCAGGGTGATGTGCAGTGTTAGTTTTCCCCCACACATAGCGTTTTACTTTTAGGCCAAAAAGATCAATTTTGGTCTCATCTGACCAGAGCACCTTCTTCCACATGTTTGCTGTGTCCCCCACATGGCTTCTCGCAAACAGGACTTCTTATGGCTTTCTTTCAACCATGGCTTTCTTCTTGCCACTCTTCCATAAAGGTCAGATTTGTGGAGAGCACGACTAATAGTTGTCCTGTGGACAGATTCTCCCACCTGAGCTGTGGATCTCTGCAGCTCCTCCAGAGTTACCATGGGCCTCTTGGCTTCTTCTCTGATTAATGATCTCCTTGCCCGGCCGGTCAGTTTAGGTGGACGGCCATGTCTTGGTAGGTTTGCGGTTGCGCCTTGAGGCGATTCAGTTCGCATTTGCAGCGCTTTATAAATCATTCATTCATTCATTCATTGTGCCATACGCTTTCCATTTTCGGATAATGGATTGAACAGTGTTCTGTGAGATGTTCAAAGTTTGGGATTTTTTTTTTTTTTTATAACCCAACCCTGCATTAAACTTCTCTACAACTTTATCCCTGACCTGTCTGGTGTGTTCCTTAGCCTTCATGGTGCGGTTTGTGCACTAAGGTTTGCTAACAAAGCTCTGAGGGCTTCACAGTACAGCTGTATTTATACAGAGATTAAATTACACACAGGTAGACTCTACTAATTATGTGACTTCTAAGGGCAATTGGTTCCACTAGATTTTAGTTAGCTGTATCAGAGTAAAGGGGGATAAATACAAATGCATGCCACATTTTTCACATATTTGTAAAAAAAATTTGAAAAACATTCATAATTTTCCTTCCACTTCACAATTATGTGCCACTATGTGTTGGTCCATCACATAAAATCCCAATAAAATACATTTACGTTTTTGGTTGTAACATGACAATATGTGGAAAATTTCAAGGGGTATGAATACTTTTTCAAGGCACTGTATGTGAGAAGATATTGGTAGTAGTAGCTTTCATAAAATGCATAATCATACATTCCATGTCTTCATGTCAGCATCTCTACCTGAATTGTGGAAGCTGTGCCCAAAAAAGGCAAGCAGAAGGATACTTACTAGTCACAGGTATTGCCTATAGGTTTTCTGCAGCTGATCTTATACCTGGTTCTGCCTGATTGGGAAATACCCTGGCATCAATGGGAGTAAACAATGCCCCATCAGTGTCAGTGGGAGGAATGGTGCTCCACTGTGGGCATCAGTGGGAGGAATGGTGCCCCACTGTGGGCATCAGCGGGAGGAATGGTGCCCCACTGTGGGCATCAGCGGGAGGAATGGTGCCTCACTGTGGGCATCAGCGGGAGGAATGGTGCCTCACTGTGGGCATCAGCGGGAGGAATGGTGCCCCACTGTGGGCATCAGCGGGAGGAATGATGCCCCACTGTGGGCATCAGCGGGAGGAATGGTGCCCACTGTGGGCATCCGCGGGAGGAATGGTGCCCCACTGTGGGCATCAGCGGGAGGAATGGTGCCCCACTGTGGGCATCAGCGGGAGGAATGGTGCCCCACTGTGGGCATCAGCGGGAGGAATGGTGCCCCATTGTTGGCTTAAGCGAAAGGAATGCTGCCCCACTATGGGCATCAGCGGGAGGAATGGTACCCCACTGTGGGCATCAGCGGGAGGAATGGTGCCCCACTGTGGGCATAAGCGGGAGTAATGGTGCCCCACTGTGGGCATCAGTGGGAGGAATGGTGCCCCACTGTGGGAATCAGCGGGAGGAATGGTGCCCCACTGTGGGAATCAGCGGGAGGAATGGTGCCCCATTGTTGGCATAAGCGGGAGGAATGGTGCCCCATTGTTGGCATAAGTGGGAGGAATGGTGCCCCATTGTTGGCATAAGCGGGGGGAATGGTGCCCCATTGTTGGCATAAGCGGGGGGAATGGTGCCCCATTGTTGGCATAAGCGGGAGGAATAGTGCCCCATTGCTGGTGTCAGTGGGAGGAATAGTGCCCCATCGTTCGTATTAGGAGAAGGAATAATGCCCCACCATTGGTGTCAGTGGGAGGATATAGGCAGGCAAAGGGCCCCCTTCCCCTCCCTCGGGACACAGTTTGGAGACCACTGCCATGGATGATTTCACGCTGCAGAGAGACAGTTTTGAGTCTACTGAACGGGAGTGCACAGACACAAAATGTAATTCTTTCATGGTAATGCTTAGGAATAATTGACATTTTATAGATAGCAAATCTTTACTTTTTGAATTCACAGTCAGTTTAAAAGAGGTCTTGTGTGTGGTGGTGTAACCCAGAAAAGCACACGGGATCAGTCCCATCCATTATCTGCAGAAGATATCAGTTGTCTTTCTCCCCCCCCCCCCGCCCCTCCCTCTCGGCCCGCTTTTCTCTCTCTCTTACCCTGGCTTTCCCTGCCTCATTCTTATGTTCGTTTTTCTTTTTTAATTTTGCCACGAGACAGACTTGTGTCACTTAATGTAAAACGAGTGAGATGGCATTTCGGCTCTGAGGCTTTATAGACTTGCTGAACTTTTGTGAAAGATCATCCCAGTCCCGTTTCATTAATAATGAAAGGGAGGGGGCAATAAAAACCGCTCACTTCCAGGAGATGCCATAGACTCCGAAGCTTGGGGTTACACTCTTCTGCTGGCATTAATATTTTCCCCTTAACCCCTTCGATATCAGCAGGGGGCTGCAAATGAGCATCTTCTGGGCCTTTATGGGTCTCCCAGTATTTATATTTATCAAAACACAGCAAAAAAAAAAAAAAAAAAAAAACCCGGGTGGTTCATTTTTCACCCTTTCAATGTATAATTTAGTTTTGAGTTTATTCCAGTGGGGGGGTATCTTGCATTTAGTGCAGAGACCTCTGAACCCAAATTTTCACCCCCCCTTATATACCCATGGGAGTGATAGAAAACCCAGTTCTGGTCAAGCTTTTTTTTTTTTTTGCAGCAAAGAAAGGGTTAGACACAGTTGGGAACTTAAAGAGCAACTAAACGATATCTGAGCACCACAAACCAAAAGACGCTATTTAACTTTTAGTATTCAAACCGAATTCTCCCATCCCATCCATGGCTCCATGCTTTATTTTGCTGAGAAGTCGCTTTTAAAAACAACCCCCTAGCATTTCTAGCTAGCTGTGTCCATCTTGAGTAAGGACAGATGATCCATGCAGCATTTACCTCCTGGAATACATCTGCCCTTAGCTCAGGCATGCAGACAGGAGGGTGTGCTTAGCTGAGAAAGCCCCTCCCCTCTCTTCTAGGTGAAAGAAAAAAAAAATGCATTAAGACTCCTGGGATGAATGACATCATTTTGGCCTAGGCCAGAAACCAGGAAGCAACTGAAAAAAAAACCAAAAAAACACAACGACACAAAAGTAACTATATTTTCCTATTTACTAAGTCTAGCAGCATAAAGCCCCATACACACTATCAGATTTTCTGCTGATTTTTTCCTTCAGATTTACCAAAACCATATAATATGAGGTCAAACCTTAGGAGTTTCAATTTGTATGCAATCAGGCAGGTCCTTGCACTACATGGTTTTGGTAAATCTGAAGACAAAAATCAGCAGAAAATCTGATAGTGTGTATGGGGCTTTAAGGATTAAAAATAGTTAATGTTAATTGAGACAGTTTAGTTCAGCTATAATTTTTACACAGAGCTTGTTAAAGAGGAAGTAAACCCTGATGGGTTTTACTTCCTCTTTCTTCCCCTGCAAAATAAAAGCATTAATGGGCTAGTATGCATCGCATACTAGTCCATTATGCGGCACTTGCTTGCAAACAAAGCCCGGGGTTATCCCCGCTTCCTTCCGGGGCCGCGGACTCCGGCTCTGTGACTGGCCAGAGTCGCGTGACGTCACTTGCTAGTGAAGAAACGGCACGGTGGGACGTTTCTTCACAGCGCATGTGCCGATGACGTTGGCGCAAGCGTATATGTTAAATATTTACAGTACCTACAGGTAAGCCTCATTATAGGCTTACCTGTAGATACAAGTGGTGTAACAGGGTTTACAACCACTTTAGGTCCACCTATTGAAATATGTGTTTAGCTGGGGCCCGCTTTGCCTGAAAAATCCCAACCAGCCATTTCCACAAAGAGGATTGCTTTGATACAACTGGCCAGCAACCGATGCTCTGTCATACAAATACCCAACCCCCCCCCCCCCCCCATATTAAAAGTCATGTGATTATATGTACAGAGGGATAAGGGTCACCTAAACAAGAAATGAGGGTAATGGGGGTCGCTGGGACAGGGATGCACAAACAGCAATAAAATACTAGCAATTCCATACTCTCTAAAATAACTACTACAGTATAATATATGTGTGTGTGTGTGTGTGTGTGTGTGTGTGTGTGTGTGTGTGTGTGTGTGTGTGTGTGTGTATGAATATATATTTTTTTGTCTGTGTCCCCATCAAAAAGATTTCATGACACTTCCTGTCCTGCTGAATCTTGGCACAGGAGGTACAGACATTTCCAAAGTGTAAAATGCAAAGAGCCATAAAACAATGAAAACTAGACAGGGGTTCTAACTAGGGTTGCACTGATACGTTTTTTTTTTTTTTTTACCAGCGAGTACGAGTACTGATACTTTTTTTTTTTTTTTTTTGAGTACTGATACTTTCGATCAAGTGCTTGCCGATGCGGAGTACCGAGACCTTTGCTGCTTGATCGGAGCCCAAACAAAATGAATGCACTCAAACCACACTGCAAACAATCGCATGCGACTTGAAGAGGAATGTGGTGCGATTCCTGTCCGATGCGCATGCTGTGTCCCGCACCGCTCCTGTGTAAAACCCAGGCTGAAGTCACTATGACATGCCTGGGTTCACACAGGAGCGGTGTGGGTAACCGCATGCAATTGGGACAGGAAACGCACCGCATTCCTATTCGAATCGCATGTGATTCTTTGCAGTGCGGTTTGAGCCTATTCATTTTGTATGGGCTTAAATCGCACCGCAAAGGTATTGGTTTCGAGTATCGGAGCATTTGCATTTACAAGTACTCATGCAAATACTCTGTATCGGCGCTGATACCGGTATCGGTGTAACCCTAGTTCAAACTCTACATTTACACAATATTATAGAAAATGCAGAAGTGAGTGTTCTTGCCTGGTGGAACAATAGTGGAAATCTGGCAAGGAGACTTTTTTTTTTTTTTTTTTTTGTGTTGTTTGCATTTTTGTCCATTTCTTTGCTAATCATAAAAATATATTTAGGATATTTTCAAAAAACAAAATCAGCAAAGAACTCCCCATGTATGCTAAAAAAAAAAAAAACAAGAAAAAAAAAAAAAAAAAAGTTGTGAAAATCATTTTGGTATACACAGCAGTTAAAGGATTTTCGTTGAGTAAACCAGCGCATACCAATGCTTAAAAATCTGGTCTGGTCACGTTTTCATTAACCCCAGACATGAAAGGGTTAAGCAGATTACATTTCCCGTAGAGTACAAAAAATAATAAGAAAATGCAAGAAAAGTTTAGTTTAAAAATGTGCTTTCAAATAGGTAAACTAGATAAATCTATTCTAAAAAAAATAATAATAAAAAAAAAAAAAAAAAAAAAAAAAAAAAAAAGGTACACCCATATAAATTATAATTCATATCTGCCTGCACTATTCCGGCTTTATGCAAAACAAAAACAAACAAATAAAACGCAGGGAAGGTTGTGCAATGGTAGTAACCAAATATTTGGGAGCATGTTAAGATAAATAAGAATCCAGGAAGTCGGATTGCGCTGTTCTCCATTATTCACGCTCATGAACAGATACAGAACAAAACACTCGTTTTTCTTGCTAGGTAAATGGAGTGGCACACCCAAGGGTGTTGGTTCCATGGAAAAATGTCAAAAACAACTTAATTTAACCTCATCTTTGTGGCATTTTTTTTTTTCTTTGAAATATCTGACAAAATAAAAAGAAGAGGAGGGTGGAAGAAAAAAACCAAAACAATAGTTCTTTTTTTTTTTTCATCTGAGTTTCCAGTTAAACCAGAGGTATAACCGATGTTGAGAAATCTGCTTAAAGCAACCCTTGCCAGGGGGTTCGAAAATGTCCAAAAGCAGTACCCTGGGAAGAAAACCACTTCATTCTTATTGGCCAATTTGCAAAAACCTGGCTCTGTAGCAACTCACTAGCCTAGTCTCAAAATACCAACCTAATTGTTCTCTTCATTCCCCTCAAGACCTCCTGCTCTCTAGCTCCCTCATCACCTCCTCCCTTGCTCGCCTCCAGGACTTCTCCAGAGCCTCTCTAATCCTATGGAACTCCTTACCCCAATCTGTCCGCTTATCTCTTACTCTATTAGCTTTTAGACCAGGCATGTCCAAAGTGCGGCCCACAGGCCAATCGTGGCCCGCGTTCCAGTTTTGAATGGCCCGCCTGGTTATCTGGACATATATATCTTTTGTGGCCCCCCAACGATCTCCCAGCGCCGGGGCCACAAAAGATTTATATGCTGGCTGCCTTGGAGGGGACAGGGAGGAGGCAGGACGAGAGCAGTACACACAGGAGAATTTCCTGTTTACACGGCGGCCTCTGTAATAGGAAGTCCCGTCTCCGGCGCTGCCATTGGAAGACTGTTCTGTCCATCAAAGGAGGCGGGACTTTCTATTAAAGAAGCCGCCGAGAAAACAGGAGTTTCTCCTGTATGTAATCTTTTGGCGCTCGTTCCGCCCCCCTCCCTGTCCCCTCCGAGGCTGCAGATGGATGGGCAATCCTTCAGGCTGCATTCCTGGCAATGGTGGGTGCTGCATTCCTGGCAATGGTGGGTTCTGCAATTCCTGGTAATACTGGGTGCTGCGTTCCTGGCAGTGGCGGGTGCTGCGTTCCTGGCAGTGGCGGGTGCTGCGTTCCTGGCAGTGGCGGGGGCTGCGTTTCTGGCAGTGGCGGGGGCTGCGTTTCTGGCAGTGGCGGGGGCTGCGTTCCTGGCAGTGGCGGGGGCTGCGTTCCTGGCAGTGGCGGGGGCTGCGTTCCTGGCAGTGGCGGGGGCTGCGTTCCTGGCAGTGGCAGGGGCTGCGTTCCTGGCGGGGGCTGCGTTCCTGGCAGTGGCGGGAGCTGCGTTCCTGGCAGTGGCGGGGGCTGCATTCCGGCAGTGGCGGGGGCTGCATTCATGGCACTTGTGAGGCTGCATTCATGGCACTTGTGAGGCTGCAGATGGGCACTGACGCTTATTTTGCTTCACAGTTCTTTATTTAAAATTTAAGTTATTTCCTGAAACTTTCCTCTTAAAGTGAAGGTACGCGTTATACGCCCATGAATATGATATATCCAAATAACGCGCCCGAGCTCATCTCTTTACTCACACACAGCCACAAAGGCAAGAGAATTCTTGTTGGGTAGTGTGTTAGTGCTCGAACAAACACACCTATGCCCCGTACACACGGTCGGATTCTCCGACAGAAAATGTGTGATAGGATCTTGTTGTCGGAAATTCCGACCGTGTGTAGGCTCCATCACACATTTTCCATCGGATTTTCCGACACACAAAGTTTGAGAGCAGGCTATAAAATTTTCCGACAACAAAATCCATTGTCGGAATTTCCGATCGTGTATACACGAATCCGACGCACAAAGTGCCATGCATGCTCAGAATAAATAAAGAGATGAAAGCTATTGGCTACTGCCCCGTTTATAGTCCCAACGTACGTGTTTTACGTCACCGCGTTCAGAATGATCAGTTTTTCTGACAACTTTGTGTGACCGTGTGTATGCAAGACAAGTTTGAGCCAACATCCGTCGGAAAAAATCCTAGGATTTTGTTGTCGGAATGTCCGATCAATGTCCGACCGTGTGTACGGGGCATTAGACTGAATTTTAATGGTTCAAAGAATGTCAGGCAAAATGGTCGGCCCTCGCGCATGTTCACTACATCAAATTTGGCCCTCTTTGAAAAAAGTTTGGACACCCCTGTTTCAGACGATCCCTGAAAACCCTCCTCTTCAGAGAAGCCTATCCTACCCCCACCTAACAACTGTATTTTCAGTTCATAACCCAGTTATTACCTTTGTATCACTTGACCCTCCCTCCTAGATTGTAAGCTCTAACTAGCAGGACCCTCCAATTCCTCCTGAATTGTATTGTAACTGTACTGTCTGCCCCCATGTTGTAAAGCGGTGTGCAAACTGTTGGTGCTATATAAATCCTGTATAATAATAAAAATAATAATAATAATAACTCCTGATGCTGATCAGATTGGACTCCCTGGACTGGTTGAATAGCGGGTCCTCCTGCTGGACTCTATGGTTTCTCCTGCTGACTCCTTGTCACTGCCGGGCACAATAGTAACATGGGGGTTGTTGGTAGAAACCAAAACAGTCAAGGACAAGCTCCTCCCCACGCCTGGAAGTGTGAAGATCGGCCCAGGGAGCTTTCCTACAGAGAGAAGTTTCTGAAAACCGGCTGCAGGACAGGCAGGTGTAAAATGGTTGAATATGAAATCTAAAATGGGCCTTAAATTGACAGTTTGAATCCAGTTTTTTTTTTTAAAGATTGAATCAAAAATTGGAAGAAAACCAGCAATTTCGATATAAGCTTTTGGAATCCTGCCGCTGGGTTAAAATCGGAAGAATTGATCTCATCTCCTTGCAGTTCTCAGCTGAAACCACCAATTTATGTTTCATAATAGAACGAAAAGGAAAGATGGATTGTATTTTTATTTTTTTTTAAGGTGGCAAGATACAAATCACAACATAATTAAAAGGATAAGTTCACCCGATTTTAGGGTGGAACATGTAACATGTTCCCAATGCTGCAGCCGCCGCCCGCTTTTTTACCAAAAATATGTTGCAGAATATACATTGGCCTAAATTGATAAAGAACTTAGGTTTTTAATTTTTTTTTTTAATTGGATATGTTTTATAGCAGAAAGTAAAAAATATTTGTTTTTCTTTCTCAAAATTGTTGGTCTTTATTTATTAGCGCAAAAAAATAAAAAATAATAATTATTACACAGAGGTAATCAAATACCACCAAAAGAAAGCTCTATTTGTGTGTGTGTGTGGGGGGGGGGGGGACAAAAATGTTATTTGGGTAAAGTGTTGCATGACCACACAATTGTCCGTATAAATAACGCAGTGCCGTATCGCAAAAAATGGCCTGGTCAGGAAGGGGGTAAATCTTTCAGGACTGAAGTGGTTAAAAAAATTCAAATTTTATTGCAATGAAAACTCTTTTTAAAAACGATTTCAATAAAATTGTATTTTTTAATTATGTTGCGATTATGTCTTGGCACATAAAGAATCCATCTTTCCTTATCGTACTATTATCAATATTATTAGGATGTGGTGCCCCTAACAACCCTCTAGGGGCACCACTAAGTAAAGTGATACTAAAGCTTTGTTTTTTGTTTTTTTTTTCCCCATTTAAAAATAACAAACATGTTATACTACCTGCTCTGTGCAGTTGGCTTTTCACAGAGCAGCCCCGATCCTCCATTTTTCAGGTCCCTCTTCAGCCCTTCTAGCCCCTTCCTTCTGCTGAGTGCCCCCACAGCAAGCAGCTTGCTATGGGGGCACCCGAGCCGCTGCTCTGTGTGTCCATTCAGACACAGAGCCGCAGCCCAGCCCCGCCCTCTCTCTCTCCTCATTGGCTCACTGACTGACAGCAGCGGGAGTCAACGGCACTCTGCTGCAGTCTTAACCAATCAGGAGGGAGAGTCCTGGCCAGCCGAGTCTCTCGTGTCACATCACTGGATAGAGATGGGCTCAGATAAGTATTAGGGGGTGCTGAGGAGGACTTCTGCACACAGAAGGTTTTTTTTTAATCTTAATGCATAAATAAAATAAATAAAATAAAACTTTGCCGGGAGGGTGTCTATTGATGTCCTCCCATGATCATGCACCCCCCTGCGGCGCGCTCTGATCGCTGAGTCCTTTCACAGCGGCCCTTTACCATGTGATCAGCTGTGTTCAATAACAGTGGATCATGGATGTAAACACAAGCCAGTTATTGAGTTTTCTTTCATCACGTTGACAGCGTCAGGAGAGAAGAAAGCCGGTTGTGTTAAAGGGACATCGGCACTGATTATCAGTGTCATGATTATCAGTGCAGTCCCAACAGTGCTTCCCATCAGTGCTGCCAACCAGTGCTGCCAACCAGTGCTGCCAACCAGTGCCTCCCCATCAGCGTCGCCCATCAGTGCCTCCCCATCAGCGCCTCCCCATCAGCGCCAACCACCAGTGCCTCCCCATCAGCGCCAACCACCATTGCCTCTCATCAGCGCCAACCACCATTGCCTCTCATCAGCGCCAACCACCATTGCCTCTCATCAGCGCCAACCACCATTGCCTCTCATCAGCGCCAACCACCAGTGCCTCTCATCAGCGCCGCCCACCAGTGCCTCTCATCAGCGCCGCCCACCAGTGCCTCTCATCAGCGCCGCCCACCAGTGCCTCTCATCAGCGCCAACCACCAGTGCCTCTCATCAGCGCCAACCACCAGTGCCTCTCATCAGAGCCGTCCACCAGCGCCTCTCATCAGCGCCTCTCATCAGCGCCTCTCATCAGCGCCGCCCACCAGTGCCTCTCATCAGCGCCGCCCACCAGTGCCTCTCATCAGCGCCGCCCACCAGCGCCTCTCATCAGAGCCTCTCATCAGCGCCAACCACCAGTACCTCTCATCAGCGCCAACCACCAGTGCCTCTCATCAGCGCCAACCACCAGTGCCTCTCATCAGCGCCAACCACCAGTGCCTCTCATCAGCGCCAACCACCAGTGCCTCTCATCAGCGCCAACCACCAGTGCCTCTCATCAGCGCCGCCCACCAGTGCCTCTCATCAGCGCCAACCACCAGTGCCTCTCATCAGAGCCGCCCACCAGCGCCTCTCATCAGCGCCGCCCACCAGCGCCTCTCATCAGCGCCACCCACCAGTGCCTCTCATCAGCGCCGCCCACCAGTGCCTCTCATCAGAGCCGCCCACCAGTGCCTCTCATCAGAGCTGCCCACCAGTGCCTCTCATCAGCGCCGGTGGGAAGGAAGGGCCATCTATGAAAAGCTGTAACTACCAATCAGTTTGCAACCTGCGCTGGAAAAAGACAGCCTGAAATGTGATTGGTTGGAATGAGTTGTTGACAGTAGTTCTCTCCTTTTTAGACAGGAAAAAAACAGCGCTGTTGCTTTTTCACAATTTAGCAATTAAGTGAATCTAGGAAGAAATTAATATGATTTTTTTTTTTTTTTCCCCTTTGCTGTATCTAGCGGCTTGAAGTGACAAGCGCAGATGTCCCTCACAAGATCCGCCATCATGCTGACTGATGCACCAGGGAACTAATCGCATGTCAAACACAAGATATTTTATGTAATAAATTACGGGCAAAAAGTAATTTCAGCGTCATTTATCAGCATTATTATCAGTCTTGTTTATCCGGATTAATCAACATTTTAACTCCATGTACTTTACACGACGATAAAATAGAGGCGACCGTCATTCAAAAAAAAAAAAAAGTGAGGGCATTTTGCGGGGGAAAAGGGTTAATTGTTTTCTATTTATTTTAACTCGGAAAGAAAGCAAGGTTGGTAATAAATTGCAGAATTGTCAGTAAACAAGGAAAAGGGCTATTTTTTTTAAATGTCATAAAATGACTCCATAAATCTAGCCAGCCACGGCAAAAAAAAAAAAAAAAAAAAAAAGGGAAAGAAAAAAAAATTGCTAATTTTGTGACATGCCTAATACGGGTGTCGGGATTGGGTGAGGCCGTTGCCATGGTGACCGTGAAGCAGAATATTAATAACTAAGGCCTCACTCACTCACAATCTATGGGGTAATTACATTTACATTTTAATTTAGGAAAACACATCTATTATGATTTTCCCCCCTCTTCCAAACAGCAGCACTGATTTATAATTAATTAAGAGGGCCAGGATAGGATATTTGACAGGGGGTTATTGAACAACACAAGTCAGATAAGAAATAAAAAAAGAAAAAAACGCTTAGGGAAAAAGGTCACCATTTAATGTTAAGGGAAGTTTGTAGCCGATCATAAAACTGTTCGTCCCATGGGTGTATTTTTGCTTTCCATTTAAAAAGGCTTTGCTGCCATAGACTTTTCGCCCCCTAATTATATTGCAAACTTAAAATTAAAGGGTTAGTCCACCCAAAATTGGTATTTACATTTTTGGTAGATGCCGGTTGGGTGAATCGCCATCAGTTCTTAAAAACACCAAGACTTGCCATGAGGTCGGGTTCACAACGATGCGGGTTTCCCTGCATCCAATTCCCATAGCAGGAAATTGTGACTGGCTCTCTATGGAGCCGCTTCAGATATCTCCAGGGTGCTTGCAGAGCGCACTGCACAGAAACGCTCTGCGTGTTTGGCTCTGTTTCAGGGCCGAATTCAGGCAGAGATTCGGCCCTTATTCGTCCCCAAACCGGAGAATGGGGACGCATGTTTTCCTGTGCGATCCACAGCCGGTTCCAATGTGAACCAAGCCTAAATGAAAGATAAATGAGCATACAGGTAGAAGCAACGCTAGAGATGGGTGCGGCTGGTGGGAGGAGCTATGAAAAAAAAAAAAAATAATCAGGGGCCTAGCCTTTGGTGATTAACCACTTCAGCCCCGGAAGATTTGGCTGCTGAATGACCAGGCCATTTTTTGCGATTCGGCACTGCGTCGCAACTGACAATTGCGTGGTCGTGCGATGCTGCACCCAAACAAAATTAACGTCCTTTTTTCCCACAAATAGAGCTTTCTTTTGGTGGTATTTGATCACTTCTGCGGTTTTTATTTTTTGCGCTATAAACAAAAAAAAGAGTGAAAATTTTGAAAAAAAAAACACAATATTTTTTACTTTTTGCTATAATAAATATCCCCCAAAAATATATATATATATATAAAAAAAAAAAAAAAAACAAGGTAGTTACACTGCATCAGCAAGGTAAAGATTACAAAGCTGACGGCTTTCAAGATGTGCCGTTCAAGCTCTTTTGAAGAAGCACTAAGAAACGGGCAACGTTGAAGATCGTAGACGCAGTGGTCGGCCAAGGAAGCTTAACACAGCAGATGAAAGACACATCATGCTTACTTCCCTTTGCCATCGGAAGATGTCCAGCAGTGCCATCAGCACAGAACTGGCAGAAACCAGTGGTATACAGGTATACCCATCTACTGTCCTGAGAAGTCTGGCCAGAAGTGTTCTTCATGGAAGTATTGTGGCCAAAAAGCCCTACCTCTGATGTGGAAACGAGGCTAAGAGACACAACTAGGCATGAAAACATAGGCACTGGGATGCAGAAAAATGGCAGCAGGTGCTCTGGACCGACGAGTCAAAATGTGAAATATTTGGCTGTAGCACAGTGTTTCTCAAACTTTTTGTCTTGCGGCGCACCTGAAAAGATTTAACAATTTTTGTGGTGAAGAACTTATTTATTTTTACATATATATTTAATTTTACACTTAATGTGAAGGATGTGCCTGCTTTGGAGAGCAAATCAGATCGACACGAGGCTCCAAAGTCGACAAACAAGTGCGCATTTCATCGTCAATTGTAAGAAGTCTCACTCTCTTTTTCAATATGAAAAAAGAGAGAATCCACCACTAAAGACAAATAAGAAAAGGGGACAGGCGCCTCCAAGCCTAAGACTCTTAAAGGGGTTGTAAAGGTAAAAATTTTTTCACCTTAATGCATTAAGGTGAAAAAACTTTTGACAGTACCGCCGCCCCCAGCCCCCCCGTTTTACTTACCTGACGCCTCGAATCTTCGCTGCTCGTCCTCGTCATCTTCATTGCAGCTCAGCCTGGTCGCTGATTGGCTGCAGTGGATGGATTGAAAGCAGCGCAGCCATTGGCTCGCGCTGCTGTCAATCACATCCGATGACGCGACGCGCCGGGGGGCGGGGCCGAGTGATACAGCGAGCGGCTATAGCCGCCGGCTGTATCACGGGAGCGCGCCCGCAAGCACTCACCACCATGCGAGGGAGCTCGCATTAAGGTGGTAAATGCTTGCGGGGAGGAGCTGAAACAGCCGCCGAGGGACCCCAGAAGACCAGGTTCGGGGCCACTCTGTGCAGAACGAAGGTAAGTATAACATGTTTGTTATTTAAAAAAAAAAAAAAAAAATTACCTTTACAACCCCTTTAACTCAGTAGTTAGTATTTGTATCTACAGTAATAACATTAATTAAAAGATTTAACTCACATGAGGGAGGAAGTATACGGGCACATCACAGGTGCTTCCATGGTGCTGGTACAGAGGTTGATACACGGTTACAGGCCGGTACAGGGCTTGGAGAACTTGAGAAAGGAGCCTCTCTGGGCTATCACGCATGCTCTAAATACATTTCCTGCCTGCGATCCGCTTTCTATTGGGCGCTGCGTGTCATGCTGCGTTCCAACACAGACCACCTGTCCTCCCACCCTGGCCCGTGACAAAGTCGGACCGCTGTTAAACAGTGATGGCTCCCCCAAAATATCCAACGGCACACTCGCAAATCTGCCCGGGCACACAGTTTGAGAAATACTGCTGTTTTATTGGTGAAGGTTTGGAGAGCGGTACAATAATGAGTGTCTGCAGGCAACAGAGAAGCATAGTGGAGGTACCTTGCAAGTTTGGGGTTGCATTTCTGCAAATAGAGTTGGAGGAGATTTGGTCAGGATGAATGGTGTCCTCAATGCTGGGAAATACAGGCCCTTATCCATCATGCCATACCATCAGGGAGGCATGCAATTGGCCCCAAATTTATCTGCAGCAGTTCATTGAACCCAAACATACAGCCAATGTCATTAGGAACTATCTAGAGCAAGAAGCACAAATAGTCCTGGAAGTGAGGCTTTGGCCCCCACAGAGCCCCGACCTCAGCATCATGGACTCTGTCTGGGATTACATGAAGTGACAGAAGGATTTGTGGCAGCCAATGTCCACAGAAGATCTGTGGTTAGTTCTCCAAGATGTTTGGAACAACCTACCTGCCGAGTTCCTTCAAAAACTGTGTGCAAGTCTACCTAGAAGAATTGATGCTGTTTTGAAGGCAGAGGGCGGTCACACCAAATATTGACTATATTTGGATGTCTCTTCTGTTTATTTACTTTCCCTTTTGTCAATTTATAAAAAATAAACTATTAACACTTCTACTTCTGAAAGCATTCTCAGATGCTTCTCAGACAGCATTTTTTCACCACTGCCTAAAACTTTTGCACAGTAGTGTATAAATTTCAACATACCTTGATTGGTAGAAGTAAGTCTAAAGGAGTGTGCTTTCCTAGGCAGGCTGTATTTTCATGCAGACACCGCTTTAGGTAACACTTATGTTATGCTGAGCTTCCATGATTGAAAGAACTGAAATCCAATAAATACGAGGGGCGGGCCAGGGACAGTCAGGCTGGAGAGGGAAAGGACTAGATGATGCTGAACACCCTGCTGCCAGAAAATGTGGTGGAGGCTCTCCAATTTGCTGGCGCTTCTAATGCATGTTTTGAGAAGCTCACAGTGTGCAGTGAAATCGGAGTAATGCCGCGTACACACGAGCGGACTTTTCGACCGGACTGGTCTGACGGTCTATCCGACGGACTTTCGGCGGACTTCCGATGGCCTTTCCGAACAAACAGACTTGCCTACACACGATCACACCAAAGTCCGACGGATTCGTACGTGATGACGTACGACCGGACTAAAATAAGGAAGTTGATAGCTAATAGCCAATAGCCTAGCGTCGGTTTTCGCCCATCGGACTAGCATACAGACGAGCGGACTTTTCGACCGGACTCGTAACAAAAAACTGGCCACTGCCCCCACCTATAACTGGCTTTCACAGCAAGGAGCACATGGACAAAGACAAAAACAATTCCATAGCTCAACTCACCAACCAGTCTGATGACCAACCAAATTAACCTGTCTAACCGTCTGTTAAAAGCAGGGGTTTAGTTAGCACACATTTGCAAACGCATGTGGAAGCTGCAAGGCCTCGTCACAGCACCCTGTGTTGCTTGCAGTCCTAACAAATTTATAAGTGTCTCCATAGTGGAAGCACATGCATGGAACGGATAGATGTGGGGCAGGTGAGTCCGTCGGAAAGATTTGAAACATGTTTCAAATCTAAAGTCTATAAAAGATTTTTGACCGAAAAAGTCCGCTGCAGGTCCGATGAAGCCCACACACGGTCGAGTTGTCCGTCGGACCAGTCCGGTCGAAAAGTGCGCGCGGCATAAGACGACACAAGACATATGAAGGGAAGGCTAGAAATCAACTTTGAATTACCGTGAAATCAACTTATAAAAAATGTGTAAATATGTTTACCGTGATATGCTTTTGGAACAGCATGTTCCAACAGCTCAAAAAAAATGTATGTAAATTCTAGAAACGTAAAAACAGAGGGCTGGTAAGGTTTGAAGTAACCTGTAATAAATGATTGCTGAATGAGATATATTTTGTTGTAACATACCTAACCTGCCAACTTTCCAATGAAAAAAGGTCTGAGCTTTGCCTACGGTGTCCACTTTAGGATGTAACTGTACGTTGTGCCACCCTTCATTCCTCCTAGCAATGCCACTTGTCCACTTCTAGGCTACTAAATTTCACTTTTTTTTAACAAGGAATACAAGGGCTGTCTTGTAGAACAATGATTGCAGCAAAGAGAAGCTTTGAGAGTAGAGAAGAGGGAGGTCGGAAGGTAGACTTCTGTAAAGCAGAGATTTGGAAGAAGGACATCTTAACAGAAAGCTCCCTCCTGACACTTATCCTAGAGTTGGGCCAACTATTATAACCAATTGTCACCAGCCTGTATAACCGCTTCCCTTACAGGGCAGTTTTCAAAACTGTTATAGTTTAACTGACAAATACTCAGTCTCAAATTAAATTGTCTATTATTTTTTGAGAGGTATTTAAAAGCGGAAATTTACCCATAACTTGATAAAAAAAATATTGTTCTTTAGCAAGGAACATACATTCCACATTAATAATTATGCTACCAATATTAGTGGGTGCTGTAAATTGCCTCCAGCATTGTCCCTGTTTCTTTTTGACAGAGGCTGCCATTTTGCTGAAGCCCAGAGCCCCTGAAAAGCAGTAAATTATAAAGTGGAACTAAACTCATCGATGTAAACCCATTCATATAAGTCTATGCCAGACCCTCTATTAGAGCCTGGCATAGCACACTGTGTTAGTCTTTGATAAAAACAAGGCTTCTAAATACCTGTTTAGAGCTGTCTCCAGGCCGGTCACATGACCCGCTGTACAGCTCCGATACATGAATACTGCAGAAGGGACTCTCCCTCTGACGTCAGCTGGGGAGATCACATGGCGGATCAGCCCCTCCAGCATTAGCCCTGGAAACCAGCCGATAGTCCTGTGACCAGCCTGAAGATCGCGCTAAACAGGCATTTACAAGGCTCGTTTTTATAAAAGAATAATACAGTGTGCTATGTAAACAAGGCAGGTCGTCGTTCTGCAAGGGGACAAGATGGAGAACCCAGATCTCTAAGCACCCCCTAGGGCAGTGATGGCGCACCTTGGCACCCCAGATGTTTTGGAACTACATTTCCCATGATACTGGCCCTGTGTACAATGTACACTGCAAAGTGCATGAGCATCAAGGAAAATGTAGTTCCAAAACATCTGGGGTGCCAAGGTTCGCCATTACTGCCCTAGGGACACACCTAACCCTTCGATCGACCCTGATGTTAACCCTTTCCCTGTCATTAGTGCAGTGACAGTGCTTTTTTTTTTTTAGCACTGATCACTGTATTAGTGTCACTGGTTCCCCCCCCCCCCCCCGGTGCTCCAGGCCCCTTCTCTTCGCTCCCGAGCCACCCTGTCTGCGTCTATTGTCTATTGAACTCGGCCCCATCCCCAATCCCTGAAAGCAGCGGGGGCCATTGGCTATCAATCTGCCCAATGAGGAGGGAGACAACGGCGAGAGCTGCTCTCGTGCACTTTGCAGGATCGAATCGAATTTAGGTAAGAATAAGGGGGGGGGGCCTCTGGGAATCCAGCAGCAGAGAAGGTGGACATAAAAAACCTTGAGGTTTTAGAACCACTTTAAGGCCTGCTGTAGTACAGTATACCCCTGTACAGTTTTCCGGTTACCACAGAAGCACTAATAGGGTAGTCTGGGAAAGTGTTAGGTGTGACAGGCTCAAATGTCACTTAGAAGTTTAGAGCCCTGTTGCCCATACCTTTGGTATAAGATGGGCGACCCTCAGGTCTCAGCAGTCTGTAGTGGGAACATTGATGGGGGTAATAGCATTGATCTCTGCTTGCCTCTTGTAACATGTTCCCAGTTCCGGACTCTCCTCTGCAGCATATCCCCAGCCAAAATGTCCGCACTCCCTGACCCTCATTTCCTCTATTAGGTCTGCAGTTTGACAGTCCTCTCAAGCATTACATACACTGAACATTATGTGTGGCCCTTTGGTGATATCAGGGGCTGCACCTTAAGCCCCCCCCCCCCATAGCTAATACGTTGACAACCACTGGTTTAGACAGTCCTGGAAGAGCTTGCCATTACAGTATTTGGGGGTTACAATATTCTACCCTGCTCAGCTTTTTTTTTAATTTTGTATAAATGACAAAGACTGTATCACAGCCTTCAAGGTTTAAATAAATGCCTAGGTGTACAAGTGCACTTCAAGGGGAACCTGTGGGTGTGGGGAAAAACTACTAAACAATTAACAAGATCAAACAGCTGAGCAAAAGCTGTCAGCACATACTATTCATCCTCAAACTGTCGCTTCAGAGATGTCCTGAGCCCCAAAAAGTGAATATATCAATAGAAGTTTTCTGATGGTTGCTTTTTGCAAAAAAAAAAAAAAAAAAATCAAACGCACTTCCTCAGGCGACAGTGTCTGGGCCTGCTGAAAGGTCCCCCAGGTCCCTGGGCATTGCATTGTACAGTATATGTTGGTTTTCTGGGCATAAAATCTGCCACTGATAGATTTCAGTACAAAGTTTTGGCATTAAAAGCAAGTTACAGCCCAAGTTTTTGAAAGCGTAAGAACCAAAAATTGTCAGGTTTTTATATTGTTAAATCTTCATTGGAGAGACATCCCCTTCCTGTCCCAGTGACATGGAATTAGAAATTCGAAATTTCCAGGTGTCACCTGGACAAGACTACACACAGAGAAAGCAAAATGTTCTATACCAGGGATATGCAATTAGCGGATCTCCAGCTGTTGCAAAAAAGTCCCATCATGCCTCTGCCTCTGGGTGCCATGCTTGTGGCTGTCAGAGTCTTGCTATGCCTCATGGGACTTGTAGTTCTGCAACAGCTGGAGGTCCGCTAATTGCACATCCCTGTTCTATATCCTTCCCCATTATACTAAATAAATGTACTTTTTAGCCGCCTCTGTTCCCCAAAGAGAGCCATTCTATCATCTGTCAACCAGGAGAGGAAGTGAGGTTGACCCCCCCCCCCCCCTCAATGGAGGCACAGACAACATAGAAAAACATCACAGGTTTAACCACTTGACCTCCAGAAGGTTTACCCCCCACTTTCATGACCAGGTCATTTTTTGCGATACGGCACTGTGTTATTTTAACTGACAATTGCACGGCCACGCAACGCTGTACCCAAATAAGATGTAGGTCCTTCATTTCCCACAAATAGAGCTTTCTTTTTGTGGAATTTGATCACCTCTGCAGTTTTTATTTCATATATATATATATATATATATATATATATATATATATATATATATATATATATATATATAAAACGTTCTGCTATAAAACATATTGAATACATTTAAAAAAAAAAAAAAAAAATCAAATTTCTTCATAAATTTAGACCAATATTTATATTGCTACATGCCCTTATATATGTAAGTTATGCGGTCGGCAAGTGATTGAATACCCTACTTGCCACATACAAAATAAAAACTAATTTGGTTGCAGTTAGGTTGCCAGGTTTTAGCTCTTCACAAGCCTGTGACTGGACAGTGAAAGGAGAAGCGGCAGACTGATGAGCTCCTTGTTAGCACATAAGCACTACAGTTGGATTGGCTCCATCAGCTGCTCCTTCATATCTACCTGGGGTTCAGCTTTAATCATTTTATTTGGAGAAAATGAACCCAAGAAGAAAATGGGAAAATCAAATACACAAAAGGCACACGTAGAAAACTGCTTCTTGAAATTGAAATTTTCAGTCTGTTGGAAAGTGTGGACATTTTGTCCCAATGGAGCCGGCAGTTCCAGTAACTAATTAATATTTCATTAACATAAAATATGACTCACTGTATGGCTGAACTGCCAGCGGATGAGATGGCCCTGGGTGGGGCAGGCCAGGGGCACCCAAGGGTGGTGGGTCATCATGAGCAGTGCCCGACTGCTGTAGTGCCAACTCAACCTCCTCATCAGTTAATCCTGAAAGAAAAAAAAAAAACAACAGATAAAAGTCTGATCTTTCCTGCTCCTCCGACATCGCTGAGCTATGGTCTGATATTTCAATAAAAACAACATCGTCCAATTCCACTGCTGTCATGTTAAAATATAGGCCAGAAAGGAAAATAGACAAAACGTGAATTATAGCGCTCAATCTCTCAGGCTCGGAGTCTGGGCGGAGAAATTGTTTGAGGTTTGATGTTTCTCATTCAATTTGCTTAATTTCTCAGCAATTTTATTACTGCAGCTCGAGTCTGATACATTGCAAGCTCCTCATCAACAGCAAAACATGGCTCATTTTCATTTGCTCCGTCCGCCATTAACTGCTCTGTCACCGGGAAGTTGGGCTGCGGGGGGGCTTTGTGGAACTGTCCTGGTTAAAGGTTAGTGTCCTTTATTCAGCTCACGTAAAAAACCCCCACGAAACCAGAGAAAAAGAAAAGAGAATGAAAAAACTAACCAGAGCTAATTATGTAAAGAGGCAGCTCGTTAAAGTGCATCATTACTACAGAGAAGAAGAAGAAGTCTATATTTTATGACAAACGCAGAAATAAAAAGGAAATCAAAAAGCTCACAAAGTGATTATATGAACAGAGAATGGAATACCCAAAGAATGCCAAGTAGTGCTGCCGGGGGATATGCCACGGGCTGTTACATATTTGACCAAGCTTGGTGTCTATGGCAAAACTGGACAATTCTGAGAGTAAATGCTGCTAAAAATCTTACAACATCCTCCCAACTTTTCAGAACTGTTTGTAAGGTTGTTAGAAGCACCATTGAGATCACCATTAACCTACGAAAACAGTGGTAGCACAGTATTCGATATTAAGAATTGTAGCCCAAACTTTAGTAAGAAAGTCATGTACCACCATACGAGTTTCTGCAATGTTAAAGAACTGCTTGTAATAAGTGACCTAATATATCATCCAACCTACACCACCAGTGTCCAGAAAGGAAACTTCTTCAGAACGCTTACAAATGCAGACACCTATGCTATTATTTCACAACTCGTAGTTATTAAATGGCACAAGTAGTCATTTTACAAGGGAGTAGTCCATCTCAGAGTCGCTGTGAACCATCCACAAAGAACAAGAACCAGCAGTGCGTGTACATCCAACATTTGGGGAAACACCGGTCAGGATCCGACTTTATTGTGCTTCAGATGGAGAGAAATGTAAGATGTAACAATTCTTCCTGGTAGAACCCGGGATATTTATCTTGCCAACAGCTGGTCAACCATAAGTTATCAAGGCTTTCCAAGAAACGCTCCATAACAGTCTTTCAAGAGAGTTCCAATGTTGTCAAGAAATTACTATCATTTGCAGTTACAATGTAATTCTCAATGGACCTCACCTGGCCTAAGGTGTTTGTAAGGAAACATCTGTTGTGTCTGCAAGCACTTGCTTTAGTCTTTAGATTGATCAATGTTGGCGCATGTGGAAAACCCTTCAGTCAGGCTCTCAAACTGAATTAACGTTGCGATCTCAGAAAACCCCTGCTAAAATTTAATATATTTACAACTCAAGATACATTGGTGTGATGGTCAGTGGGGAAAATGCTCCTTACACTTGTGGTCATTGGGAAGAATTACCCTCTTACAGATAGATAAAAAGATCATTGGTCAGTGGGAACTTATTTGAGAAGCAGAAATGTCTCATTGCTCAAGGAAACCCTAGCAATCCCTGGAGAAACCCTACCTTAGCTCTTAAGTCCAAACTGTACACAGGGCTTCAACTGCAACTTCTGCCTCTCTAATTCAACTGTCAAATGGCAGAGCCTCCACTACCCACTTTAGTTCTGGCATCCGACATATCATTAATATGGCATTTTCAGAGTAAAGATGATATAAACTCATTCTATGGATTTTTAAAGTGAATGTGTTCCGAGGCCTAATCTTGATTCGGTCTATGAAGGCAAGTATCAATTGCTTGTTGTACACAGTACAAGTACTGTAACTTAGATTTTACTTTGTGAAAAGCAAGCAAAAACAGGTCCAAATCTGATCTAGAATAGCCACTTAACATATGTGTTATATTATATGTATTATATTAACCTAGAGGCTTCTATATGTCTGAGGCACCTTCAGACAGAAGAGAACTTTTGTATATCCTAGTTAGCTAAGGTTGATTGGGATAAGGTCTTACATGTACTGGTCCTCTGATATCTCACAGCCAAGTCTTCTTGGGGGAAGTGGACTGTTTTCCACTAAGATAGCTTGCTACTAAGATGTTTCCCTCTTCTTATATTAAAATGCCCCTTCCCCCTTCTATCTCAAAACATGCACATTTGTCCAATGCAAATTTGCACATTCGTACAATGATCTTTTCTAAGAAAGACCACTGAGTGAGTGTTTCACACATGTAGTAGAGGCTGCCATCTGAGGACTGTAGCCACCTTAAGCCCCCAATAATAAAATGTTTGGCTTATTGATAATGACAGAAAGCCAACCTCATAGGTATCCCCTCTCTCTATGGGGTCCACACTGCATTGGTTGATCAAGACTACCTTTGGAGAAGAGCGTCTGGGATCCTTAAAGTGGAAGTAAAACCTCATTGTTTTTAGCCAAGGAAGCTGCCATCTTGGCCTCGGTTTAATCTACAACTGCCATAATGTTGCACATGTGATCCGCTATGAAACCAGCCATTGGATGGTTTGACAGTTTGGATGAGAGCGCAACCAATGGGAGTGTTACATATCTGGCACATGCCGGAAATGTAATTATTTTTTGAAACTGTTAAATGGATGGGTTTACTTCGCCTTTAAGGAGATGACGTTTTTTGATATAGAGGCTGAATGTATGGGTGCCTTCACAGTGTCCTTGCCCTATACCATTTCTACGCTGGTTTGGTGGCGTTCTCTTTTGTCACCCCCTCATCAGCATTTTAGGCCTGCATGACTACTTGTGGGTTCCTTGCTGGGTGTTCTGGTCTGGTCCAGTGCTTGATGGCCTGGATGGAGTGTCTATTCTTTTAACCCAGGGGTCTTCAAACTACGGCCCTCCAGTTGTTCAGGAACTACAATTCCCATCATGCCTAGTCATGTCTGTGAATGTCAGAGTTTTACAATGCCTCATGGGACATGTAGTTCTGCAACAGCTGGAGGGCTGTAGTTTGAGGATCCCTGTTTTAACCAGTTCTGGTCATTTTTATCAATAACGTATCTTGATTATGATATCAGACCATGCCCACTGAAGATCTATATTCTCTGATAGAAACGCGTTGGCCTATCATCTGGATATTGCATGAGAAATATTTATGAACACATGACCAACAATATTTTCATAAGGTTTTTTGGAGTGAATATATTAGGGTATTTGTGGTTGCTTTTAATTATATATAAATAAAACTATACATTCTTTTAAAGATTAGTGTAATTTTGCTGCCTGAAAAGACTCAAGGGGAACTGGTAGTATGTATCGCATTCTGTTAGGGATGTGCTAGCTTTTTACTCTTTCAGGGTGTTTTTAGTTACTTTTTGTTCCCTCATTGGTATTTTCTCTTTTTGCCATCAGGCTATTTGAGGAAGACAGAAAATACAAGTTGTTGACCCATGCTAGGTACCTGGGAGCTGGCTTAGAAGAAAAACACATCTACAAGGATACCTTTTTCTTTTTAACCAAACCCCTTGTATTTGCAGAAGACCATCAAGGAACAAAACATTTGACACCAATAATAATGGCACAAAAAAACGAGCAACAGCTGCAACTGAAACAGCAGTGCGATCTGTTGACTTCAACATAATATAAGCAATATAATGAGATTGCAATGATGAGTAGTAGTCTGCAGCAACCATAAGTGGAAACCACCAGCAACCAATGCGATTTTCGTTACCTGAAGTCAGGTCTGTGGAAGACGATTGGCTGCTGTGTTGTGCTTTTTTTTGCACAGGGTTTTATCAACAAGAACCATAAGTCATCAAAATCAAAGTAATGTGGCTTCAGCGCTTAATAATTTACGTTCTTTATTTCCACGTATAACGCAACACACAACAAGGGCATCAAAGACACAAGGACCCTGTCCCACCAACACAAGGATGGTAAGAGGTTAACAAGAGACGATTGTCCGAGAGAGAAGGACGCTGAAGCGTCGGCTGTTATTATAAACTCCTTGCCGTTGTTTATCACCAGCCTGACTAATGCAGTTTTTTTTTTTTTTGTTTCGAATAATCTAATGCAAATTAGACACACGCGTCTCCCAGTTGATTGCTATCTGAGCTGAATAATCTGCGAGACACCAAGGGGACACAAGGCAAGGACTCGGAGCCGAGCAAAAAAGGCTTTACAGTCGCTCAGTAACCAGCTAAAAACCTACTGCAAGCAGAAAGGTTCTGAGATATCACAGAGGCTTTTCAACACAACTTGTGAATTATTTTGCCGATTCCTACTAACTACTTCGCAATGAACTATTTGCTTTAAAGTGGCTAAATAACATAGCAAGGCTATTTTGTGGGAAAAAAAAAAATCATATTCTCATGTGTCCAACTATCAGGTACTAGTACAGGATAGGTTTGATATTGCCTCTGGTGTGCACAAATCTAGGCCCATAAAGACATGGTTTGACCAGTTTGGTGTGGAGGAACTTGAGTGTCCTACACAAAGACCTCAACTCAACCCTACAAAATACCTTTGGGATGAACTGGAACACCAATTCTGGATTGGTACAAATTCCCACAGACATGCTTCAAACTCTTGTTGAAAGCCTTCACAGAATGGAAGTTATAGCTACAGTGATGGGTCAAATCTATATTGGTACCCATGGTTTTGGAATTAGAGACTTAGAAATTGTACATCCATGGGAAATGTTAACGTGACAAATCATCTAATTCTTTTTAGACACTCTGATTTGCACACTGTAGTCAAAAGAGGACACCACTATTGACTAAACCAGGGTTCCTTGGAACCATAGGATTCCTCCAGAGGGTTTCTTTGAGCTGTGACCAATTTGCCTCTCATTTGATCGTGCCTGCATACTTCCAAAGCCAACGCCTTTTGGCAGAGTCAATGATACCGATGATCTTTTTTTAATCTCCAAGGGTGGCATTCTGACCACCACGGTAAAGGGGCATTCTTCCCACTCATCCCTAATGAGCTGGCTTTAGAGGTTCCTCAAGACCGGAAATGTATTTCAAGCATTCCACCAAGGTAAAAAAAAAGTTGAGGAAAGTTGCACTATACTACCAAACATCTCTATTTCTCAGTAGATCAGACCCACCCCTTCCCCTCATGCCCTAGTGCCTGAAATATGTTATCATTGGTCAAAACATTAGGCCCTAACTTATCTATATTTATAACCTCAATCTCTCAGTCTATGTGCTGCTACATAGGGTATTGTAGGAATGAGCTTTAAGTTGGTGACTTTAACTGGGACAGGGTGATGCCATTAGCCTGCTGCAGGCAGAATGAAGCATTTCTCATCCCCCCCTTTCCCCAGTGTTTATTTCTACCATACATTACATACATACCATGCATCTCAGTCCAGGAGGTAGATGGTCGTCCTTTATGATGCTGAAACAAAAATGGCATTGTCCTGAAGAGAAAAGCAGATGAAGGCACTGCCAGGGGGAGACTCTGTGAGAGGTAATAAATACCCGGAAATATGATGCCTTTACACCCTTTGACATGCATGCAATTATCATGAAGGAATATTTGTGATGCTATGGTCAACTTTATGATATAATACACTAAAAAGTTTTTTTAGACAATACATGCACTTGTGATGTGGAAACACGTTAGGAAATAGCAAGCGTTAAAAAGCATTTAAATGTTTCCGAGTCATGAAATGTCCCTGTAACATTTTGCTGTGCACAGCAATGGATCTATAATTTTCATTACCCAGAGGGGCTTTGCTAATATTGACCTCACCCAGGTTATATATATTTATGGTACAAAAGGAGGGGGGGGGGGGGGGGTTGTGATGCTCAGAGTCTTTAGCTTAGGCAGCGGCTCAGAAAATGGGAGCCATTAGTCCTGTCAACTCCTGGTGGGCGCTTGCCCGTTTCATGGCTTTTGGGTCAGCCTCACTGACTTTAACATCAGCAAGATTAGAGACCCAGCCAAGTGTCAGCGGCACGGTCTCCAGGTCTTACCACCCTTATTTAACAGGCCGAAGAGCTACGCTCCAAGCACTGTCTCCCACAGCCTCCAATAGGCATCATGTATATCATCTTTTAATCTTTCCATCGCCTTACCAAAAAAATAATTGAAATCTTCCAATAGAGCCCACCGATTGCTTTTTCTGTGGCAGATTCATACAGCTTGCAGCCTTCCTTAATCGAACAAACTGGGACACCTATAGGCTCATCAGATGAACCACAAACCTCAAATAGTTGAATATATTATGTGATTGGTCTATGTCAATATGTCAATAGTCACCAAACTGCAGCCCTTTGCTTGCTTTTATCTGGCCTAGGAGGCATTATTGCCCCCCCCCCCACTGTCAGCAACAGTGGAGCATAGTTCTTGCCACTCACACTGACAATGGAGCGCTAATCCTCCCACTGACACCAATGATGGGGCACTATTCCTCGCATTGATACCAATGATGGGGCACTATTCCTCCCACTGACACCGACGCTGGTGCACTATTCTTCCCACTGACACCGATAATGGGGCACTATTCTTCCAGCTGACACCAATGATGGGGGCACTGTTCCTCACACTGACACCAATGATGGGGGCACTGTTCCTCACACTGACACCAATGATGGGGGCACTGTTCCTCACACTGACACCAATGATGGGGGCACTGTTCCTCACACTGACACCAATGATGGGGGCACTGTTCCTCACACTGACACCAATGATGGGGGCACTGTACCTCACACTGACACCAATGATGGGGGCACTGTTCCTCACACTGACACCAATGATGGGGGCACTGTACCTCACACTGACACCAATGATGGGGGCACTGTTCCTCACACTGACACCAATGATGGGGGCACTGTTCCTCACACTGACACCAATGATGGGGGCACTGTTCCTCACACTGACACCAATGATGGGGGCACTGTTTCTCACACTGACACCAATGATGGGGGCATTGTACATCACACTAACACCAATGATGGGGGCACTGTTCCTCACACTGACACCAATGATGGGGCACTGTTCCTCACACTGACACCAATGATGGGGGCACTGTTCCTCCCAATGACACCAATGATGGAACACTATTCCTGACACCAACGTAAAGCATTCTTATTTTTCCCACTGACACCAATCATAGAGCACTATTCCTTCCACTGACACTAAAGATGGCACATTATTTATCCCACTGATACCAATGAGGGGGCACTATTCCTTGTACTGATACCAACGATGGCACACTATGTCTCCTATTGACACCAATAACGGAGCACTATTCCTCCCACTGATACCAACAATGGGGCACTATTACTCCCCCTAATACCAATGATGGGGCATTGTTTACTTCCACTGACACCAGGACATTTTCTCCTCCCCCCACTGACCACAGTCTGGCCCCCTCTATAGTTTTTAAGGACAGTAAACTGACCATTTGTTGATGAAGTTTGGAGATCCCTGGTCTATGTAATGGAATGAGAACCGCACCATCTTGCGTGCTGGGCAGGAACAACTCAAAAATGAAACCACCACAATCCCCCCAAAAGAATACAAAGGGTGCAATGCTTGTGTAAGCCTAATTTTCACAAGTGGCAAGGAGCAGTAAAAACACGAGGTCAATCTACATTTTCACCTCCCCCTGACTGCAAACCTACAAAATAATCTGACGGCTGCTCTATTTCATACACATTGCCGTGGCCAGAATACTTTGCAGTGTGGCAATTTGAAGGTGACATGTCTCATTTGTCAGGCAATGCCACTAGACAAAATGCACCCACTTAAGTCAATGGGACCGCATTATAACCACGTGCTAATGTGGTTCGGATAAAACTAGGGGCCTTATGGTGAGGTTGACTAAAAGGAACTGCTGGTTCTCACTGGTTAAGTAGGAGGCTTTTTGTTTTTTTTTAGCCCAAACAGCAGAGTCCAGGCAGCATAGTTTATTGAAGACAAATCCAGTGCTCAATAAGTATAATATAAGGACTAATGCATTTTAGACAAAAAAAAAAAAAGCGACAGTGTGAAACATGCTTAAAGTTGATTCCTGCTTAACACTGAATTTGGCTTCCATGATGTATCCTGGATAGTATGCTGGGTGCGTACTTTCCCTTCTACCTCTACTGTATGTGTGTTACATAATTATACACTACTGTGCAAAAGTTTTAGGCAGGTGTGAAAAAATGCCCTCAATGAAGAATACTTTCAGACATAAAAGTATTAATACAGTGGAACCTTGGATTACGAGCATAATCCGTTCCAGGAGAATGCTTGTATTCCAAAGCAATCGCATATCAAAGCAAGTTTCCCCATAGAAGTCAATGGAGATGAAGATAATTCGTTCCACATTGACTTCTATCGCATGCAATACCGCATGTGGCCAGAGGTCGGGGGGGGGGCACCGGAGAGCCTCGAAAATACTCTGGGACAGCTCGGCTGAACTTGGAAAGGCTTCGAAACACTCAGGAACGGAGTATATCCGAGTGATTCCGAGTATTTCCGAAGGGCTCCGAACCCTTTCGAGTGTCACCGGTGCCCCCACACCTCTGGCCAAATGCGGTACTGCACACCCCATTAGCTTGAATTCTGCTCATTTTGCGAGACAACACTCGCAAACCGAGCCAGAATTTTTAAAAAAAAAAGTTGCTTGTCTTTCAAAACGCTCGTTAACTGCGTTACTCGTTAACCAAGGCGCCACTGTAGTTTATTTTTATCAAATAACAAAATGAGTAAAAAAATTAAAAAAGTGAACAGAAGAGAAATCCAAATCAACTCATTCTTTGCTGTGACCGCCATTTTCCTTCAAACACAGTTTCTGAAAGAACTCGGCAGAGGTAGGTTGTTCCAAACATCTTGCAGAACTAACTACAGATCTTCTGTGGATGTAGGCTGCCTCAAATGCTTCTGTCTCTTCATGTAATCCCAGCCAAGATGTTGAGAACAGAGTTTTGTGGGGGCCTGTCAGGGCTGGGGTCAGCTCTATCCCTCTCTGAGCTGGCCGCTCAGCTGTCAGCTAATTGTCAGCTTCTATCTCTCCACAGGTACTCAGCTGTTGATGATATCCTGCTCGTTAGTCCTGCCTACTTAAGCTGTCCAGCCCAGAGGATCTCTGCCTTCGTCTTAGTCAACATCACAGAGAAGCTCTCCTGCATTCCTGTTAAAAGACTTGCTTGGCTGACATCCCTTCTGGCTCCAGATCCTGCTGGCTGTTTTACTATGCTCATCTCTGGCTCCCTGACATTTGGCTTGTCTGACTATCTGTTCCGGTTCCTGAACTCTGGCTATGTTTTGACTACGTTTGTTCTATTTACTTTTATTATTAAACAAGTGTGATTTAACTGTACTTCTGTCTCGGTCTGATTTCATGGTTTCTGATAGGGCCAAACCATCACCTCCAGGACTCCTTGTTCTTCTTTACACTGAAGGTAGTTCCTAATGACATTGGCTGTATGTCTGGGGCTGTTGTCCTGCTGCAGAATAAATTTGGAGACAATCACACACCGCCCTGATAGTATCCAATGATGGATAAGTATATGCAGCAGGACAACAAACCCAAACATAGAGCCAATGACATTAGGAACTACCTTCAGTGTAAAGAAGAACAAGGAGTCCTGGAGGTGATGGTTTGGCCCCCACAGAGCCCTGATCGATCAACACCATCGTGTCTGTCTGGGATTACATGAAGAGACAGAAGGATTTTAGGCAGCCAACATCCAGATGTTTGAAACAACCTACCTGCCGAGTTCCTTCAAAAACTATGTGAAAGTGTACCTAATAGAAGAACTGATGCTGGTTTGAAGCCAAAGGGTGGTCACACCAATATTGATTTGACTTCGATTTTACTTCTGTTCGCTCAATTTGTACTTGGTAAATTGATAAATTGAAAATAAACACGCAACATATACATTGTTGAAATCACCCGTTCATATAATATGAACTATTTCCCTCTGGTATAACAAGGTTGAAAGGGAATAAGGTTTAACTCTCATCTCCGTAATTGAGCGATTTTTCGATTGGCCTTACGTTCTGTCCGTCAATTGGTACTCGACGTGGGATTGGCCTTGGCACGTACTGCACCCAGATATAAGGCGTTGGGAGGACCAAGATGGTAGCGCCTCCGATGACGTCCGTGTGACGAAACGCGTAAGGCGGGACTATCTTGGTACGCACAACGCCACTTCCTGTCGCTGTGGTTTCTGCTAGCTGACCGGTGGAACGCAAGCGGTAACTGCGAACAACGCTGCGTCCCGGGATAGCAAGGGGAGCCAGTGAGCTTGCACGCTCCCTACTCTTTTTAATTCATTTCTTGAGATTAACTCCGCTTTATTGGACTGTATGAATTTATATTACTAAATAAACTTTTTAAAAAGGAGTTACGCTATGTGGATACAACTTCTTTATTCCATATAATATCCCTGGAGCGGATGTCCGGCTGGAGATAGGATCGCACTAGGGAATTATCAACTTCCCCCTTTTCCCTGCTCTGTTGGAGAGGCTGACCTGGACTGGGGAATTATAGGCGAGAGGATATCACCACACAAGGACTCGATCGGCATCCGGATTGGATCGGTTGGAGCTGAAACATCTTATGCTTATACCCCTGCAGGGGTGTAGCGTTCCGGTGAGTGGAATTACATCAGGGGGATTGTGTCATTAGAAATTCTGGTGGTCGTCGGGTGGAAGATAATACATGAACTTTTTCAACAATTTACTGGATATTTACTTTTGCTTGCGTTTTCACATGTGATCTTATGCTGTTATCTATTTGTGCTACTATCAACTAATTTTTTATTACTACCTTTATTCTGCATCCCACATTTATTATATATCACTTATATACTTTATATACATATTTACAATTTCTTTATACATTTCTACTTTTATAGCAATTTAATTTAATTTTTGGCACTGCACTTTAGAGGGTTGTAGATACCCCCTCCTTTATATATATAACTCATCCCAGCAGGGGTTGGAACACTTAATTGGACTGCACATGACATTCTGGCACTTTTTAATGCACATCATAGAACACCATTAGAAATCACCAGCGTTTATTGGGTTATGAGATTAAGGCTGTATTGAACACCTACTTGTAACTAAAATTTTCTTATTAGCACTTCACGATCCACATGTGGGATATATATATAGTTTTTCCTTAATATGTCCTATAGACACATAAATCATAATTATTAGAAAATTATTATATGCCATCTATTATTATATGCCATCTATTCCCTCATGCACAGCGCCACTCCCTGTATCTATATATTTTTTATATACATTGTTGAAAGCATTCTTACTTTACAGCATTTCTTTACACCTGCCTAAAAAAAAACTTTTCCTCAGTAATATTTATTTTTTCCTTTCAGTATTTTTTTACCGCTTTTGTTCCCTCTTGATCCAGATGCAGGATATTGAGGTATCTGCCGATACCACATAGTTTGCTTCCAAAGTAACACCAAACTGGAGCACCATTCCAGGATTTCCTGCATCTACAGCTCCCCTCAGGACAAGAAAGATCAGAGTTGCCTAGCTAAAAATCAGATACCTCAAGAGCCTGTAATGATCAGGAACAAATTCCATTTTTAAAGATGGACGATTCTCCTCCCCAACTATAGCCTACAAAGTTCTATATAAAGTTAGAGAGGGGGGGGCTCAAACACCTGCAGGAGGACCCACCAGCAGCACCCGAGGTGACGGCCCGCAGGCCGCGGCGGCAGCGAGGGGGTTAAGGTTGACTAGAAAGATCATGCAGGGCGAGAGAGCCGTTAAAAGTCCTCGGCTGACCCTTAAGACCCCTATTTCCCAGAGCCCTGTATAAAATTGAATTTTTTAAACATAAATTACACGTAATGACGACACAGTAAAAACTAACAGTAATGGAAAGCTGTGCTGTATTTCATTAGGCGAGCGTATTCGCTGCTACCTGATACAGACGGCTCTTGTTTATGAGTTAGTGTGTTAGCAGATGTGGATAGAGGCATTCTCCTCGACCTTGCTCTTCTCATTGGGGCATGAAATTACGATGCCAGCACCTTCATATTACAGCCATAAATACTGTAAACTGCAAATTTAAGCCAACGGCTCCTATTGTCTCTGAACATAAAGCTGATCGGTATTTATTTAAAAGGGGCGAGGGAAAAATATTATATATCACATTGTTTATGGGCTCTGCACCCCTCCCCCCTTGCAAAGCACCAAATATCTCTGTATATAAGAGTGTACATGTGTTAAATATACACACACATCTCACTTTGTGAGAATATATATATATATATATATATATATATATATATATAAATAATTTTTTTTAATTATTATTTATTTTTTTTAATTCACACACACGCATATCATTTTTTGCGCATGCTTATTATATTTCGAATAAAAACATTCTAGATTTTTTATAATTTATGCTAATTTTTTACTTACTCTGTGGATTCAATAAAAAATTGTACATAGGTCAGTCTTAACCAAGCATTCCAAGGCCATTTTACTTTTAGTTCAGAAGAACTTTCAGGGATTCTTGGCCTAATGCTGTAAATACATCAATTCTGAAAGGAAGCATAGAAAAGATGATGCCATATAGTCCAGAATAAACCGTATGTGTCGGTGTATGTCTATAATATTTATATAGCCAAAGGATTGTGGACACCCGACCATCACACCTATATGAGCTTGTACATCCCATTTCAAAACCATGCCCATTAAAAGAGAAGTTCGGGTTTGTTTTTTTAAATCATACTTACCTAGGTGGATGCAGCATCTGTCCCCCGTAGGCTCTAAGACTGAGAACTGACGCTCACTGGGGCGCTGGGCTGTGGAGGAGGCGAGAAGCAGTTGCCTCAGGCTCTCAGCAGCTCATTGAGAGGCTGAGTTGGGTGGCGGTCCAGGCATGTGGGTGAATCCCGACCTTTATTGTCACGGTCTTGCCCGAGCCTGGATGGGGTCTGTGATGTCAGCCAACAGTGAGCTTCAGCCCCATCTGCTAAAAAAAATGGGTCACAGGAGTGCAGAACGAACTACACTCCTGTGATCCACAGCAGAAGTACAGCCAAACGAGCTTTGGCTGTACTTCTCATTTATATATGGGGTGAGCACCCTCTAGATAGCTGGAACAGTGTCCTTTCCTCTTGGAAGGCTTTCCACAAGATTTCGTAAAGTGTGTCTGTGGAAATTTGTGCCCATTTGGCCACAAGAACATTTGTGAGGTCAGGTACTGATGATGAGAACACCTGGCTTGCAAGTGGTGTTCCATTTCAGTAGGGCTGAAGAGGTCAAGGCTCTATGAAGGCCACTTAAGTTCCTCAACACCAAACTGTTTATACCATGTCTTAATGAAGTTGACACACTGATAACGATGAACATCGCATCAACCAGTCAAGCAGTCTCCAAACACCACTGCACACACAGTCTGCTTCTGACAAGGACTAGAAATGACTTATTAAAGCAAAGACAATTTCGGACATCCCTCCCTTCCATCTTACACCCATACCTGAACATAGGAATGGCAGGGACACCCAAAACGGTTGTTCGGATCGTTTTATATGCAAGTTGATACTACTGGAATAAAAATTCTTCTCTGCTTTAATAAGTCACTCTTGGTCCTTTTTGGAATCAGAATTTATATATGCATACAGCATATTAGAGCTGCACGATTTGGGCTAAAATGAGAATCACAATTTTTTTGCTTAGAAGATAGATCACGATTCTCTCATGGTTCTCGCGGCGTAACATCATCTTTCACATTAAAACAAAAAAAATTGGGCTAACTTTACCATTTTCTTTTTTTTATTATTCATTGAAGTGTATTTTTTCCCAAAAAATTGCATTTGAAAGACCGCTAGGCAAATACAGTGTGACATAAAATATTGCAGCAATTGACATTTTATTCCCTAGGGTCTCTGCTAAAATATATATAATGTTTGGGTGTTCCAAGTAATTTTCTAGCAAAAAATATTGATTTTACCTTAAGAAACAAGTGTCAGAAAAAGATTTAGACTTTAAGTGGTTAAACTTCCTGCATTTACACGTTGTTAAAAAATTTGGCAGACTGCCTGGATTTTTTTCTTTACACACAGAAGTTTCCCTTTGATCGAAGAAGGAAGAGTTAGTTACAATGTTTCATTTTAAAAACTTGGCAGACTGCCTGGATGTTTTCTTTTGACAGCTCAGTGAGCAGATAAGTCTCCTCACTTGTTATATGAAAGAATCGGCAAACTCTGCAATAGAGATCGCCAGAGGGGTTGAATCGAGATCACGATTTCTTAACGATTAATTGTGCAGCTCTACAGCATATATATTATAGTATGAGTAACTCCACATAGTATAGCAGCACTAGAAAAGCACACTGCAGTATGGTAGCATTGCATAGTACTGTTGTAGTAGTATTAGTATAGTCTAGTACAGTATAGTAGTACTAATATAGTATAGTGTAGTACTAGTATAGCATAACACAATATAGTGGTACTATTATAGCAGAGTATTCATATAGCATAGTACAGTATAGTACTGTGGTATTAGTATAGCATAGTAAAATATAGTAGTAATATAGTACAGCATAGTAGTACCAGTATAGCATAGTAGAATGTAGTAGTACTTGTATGACATAGTACCGTAAAGTACCACTAGAATAGCATAGTATATTATAGTGATATTAGCATAGTACCGTATAGTAGTACTAGCATAGCACAGTATAGTAGTACCAGTATAGCATAGTACAGTACAGTTTAGTGGTACTAGCATAACATCACACAGTATAATGGTAATAGTATGGCATAGTACATTATAGTATAGTGGTAATAGTTTAGCACAGTGCTGTATTGTAGTACTAGTATAGTATAGAGTAGTGGCACTAGTATAGCAGGTACAGTATAGTAGTATTAGTAAGGCATAGTACAATATAATATAGTGGCACTAGTATAGCATAGTACAGTAATAGCATGACCAGGTATAGTACTGTGGTACTAATATAGCACAGTATAGTAGAATGGACCTAGCATAACATAGTACAGTAGTACTAGTATGGCATAGTTCAATATAGCATAATGACTCTAGTACGGCATAGTATGATATAGTATAGTATAATGGCACTAGTATAGTATACAGTAATGGCACTAGTATAATTTAGTACTAGTATAGTATATAGAAATGGCACTAGGATAGTTTAGTACTAGTATAGTATATAGTAATGGCACTAGTATAGTATACAGTAGTGGTACTAGCATGGCATAGTACAATATAAATACACAAACACACAGTACATGCTAATAAAATAGTAATTTGTGATTTGAAGTTCTCCAGTTCTCTTGCCCCGTGCCTAATGAAGTATTTTATACTAATGTATTGTGTATTTATATTCATCCTCATGTGAAAAGCATACAAACTATAGAATACTAAACAAAGAATTTACTCAATTTATTTATGACCTAAAGGTTCAGCTGTGTACTATTTGTAACCATTCAGGTTAAAATGATGATATTTATGTAATAAAACATGAAATATGTTCTCTGAACACAATGACTAAACTGCAACTTAAGTTTCCACCACCTCCCCACTTTCGGTAGGTGGATTGAGTCTCTGTAGAATGTCTGTATTGGTGACATACTTGCAGAACCTATACAGCACACATCATGGCGCGGGCCTTCTGGTGCAATTCTCCTTTCCATGTATATACAGAAGGAGGAAAATGCTGAGGAACGTGTTGAGCGATCCCTCCAGGTCTCAGAGCGACATGAAGAGAGGCCTCCTGGGAGGAACATCTGGAGATGGCAATGCATGTGCTGAGATAGAAGTGCAACACCTCGCCGTAGTGTCATCAGCACCTCCCCGGAGAATACACCACAAAACGGTAAAATAAGCTTACCATACTGACACGAGCTGTCCCAGAATCCTCTGCTCAGAGAGCTGTTGAAGGCTCTCTATAATCTTGTCATATAATATAGGGTCTCTCTGTCCCCAGCTTCTGTCTGCATGCAGTCTCATTCCCCACATGGCTGAGGACAGATCAGATTTGGAAAGTTGCTTGAAAATGTAATTATCTGCCAACTGGAAAAGCCTGGAAGTGTAGCAGAGAAATCTCCCACCCAGAGATAGGGGATTCTGAGAGCTCAACTCATAACCACCTACCCAGAGCTAAAATTCTATTTAAAGTGGACCTTCAGTCATTTTTTCATCTTTCCATCTATTACATCTTCTGCCCTTGTTGTTGTTTTAACTTTGGATAGTAAAACATTTTTTTTTCTGCCAGTAAATACCTTATACAGCCCACTTCCAGTTTCTTGTTAGGTCATTAGCCTAGGCTTATGACATCATGCACAGCTCCCTCTCTTACTCTTGTGAGTTTTCCAGGAAGAGAAGGGGGATGAGTCATAGGAAGGCCAATGAGAGCTGCAGAGCTGGAGGTGTGCCTCTCTGTGTCTGTGTAAATCCAGGAAGTGAACAGGCAGCAGCTTCAGCTGCCCACAGTTAAAATGGTTGCAACCAGACTCAGTGGAGGGAGATTTCTGCAGCATATTTGGCAAGTACAGAATCACAGTATATATAAAATAATATCCAAAGTGGTTGGAGGGAAGTTCCAGAATGGCAAAAATGTTTTTATTACAAATTATGTGAGCAGACTGCAGTTCCTCTGCTGTATAAAGTGAATGTTTTACTGTGCTGAATACAGAAGGAGAGGCTTCTGGTGGAAGCTGCCACTCCCCATTGTGCTGATTCTTGCTTTAAAGCAGAATTAAAGTTCCATTGTAACAAACAGAAAGCAGCCTTTTTTTTTTTTTTTTTTTTGCAGCAGAGGAGACATGCAATGTCTCTTCTACAATAAAACGCACCTACCTGCCCGCTCACGGACTTTTCCGGCGACGTAAACTGAGCTTAGCTCACAGCGCCGGTACTGTACCTGTGTGCTGGAATGACCACCTCCTGCAGGAGTGAAATCATCCCAATGCGGGCCAATGAAAATGGCCGGAGAACGGCACACAGGAGAAGATGTCGGTGCTGGCGAGGGATGATATGTAGCCTCAACTCAAAGTCCCTTCTTTTGCTCTCAGCTTCCTACAAATCTCCAAATTATTTTTTCTTGCTGCTTTGATCTGACTTCCTGTTAGAGGGTGGCCATGTTCGTTCTCCATAGTCTCATTGTATGTTGGAACGCAGTCACCCCTCTCTTGCTCATGTCCGAGATGGACTGTGGGATTTGTAGAGTACATAGAGCAATGTACATGACTTCAACTAACGTGCACTGGTCATTCCAGACAAGCAAAAGTAATGGGGGGGGGGGGGGGGGGGAAGAAGTTCAGATGCTCACAGAGGACATTACAAGGAGGCAGAAAAACACAGTAAGAAAATGTCATGAAAAATAGATTAAAGGGCCATTAAGTAGTGGATGGATTGTATTTTCTAGAATAAAGATATCATCACTTTAAAGTGGAACTCTGGAGAACAAAAACCTTGTTGGGATCTCCTCATTTCCCGCACCGCACATATGTGGACCTAGGCTAAGACCACGTTTTTTATATGAAAACCGTATTTTATTATTTCACATATAAAGCTGAAGTTTAATCTGCTTATATTTTGCCTTCTCTGGTTTCTCCCTCCCCCTAATCAATATACTAAGGAGACTTCCCAGCTGTCCGACTATACTGATCAGCACTTCAGGTTATAGCCTGCAGTGCTGATCAAGCAGAGAAAATTCAAGAAGGCGGTCATGCAGAAGTCTTTCAGTAGATCAACATTTGTACAACCACAGTGCCCATACACAGACTGAAATTTGACCAGCCCCTGCTGAACCAGGTGAATTTCAATTCATGTACTGTATGGGCAACTTAAAGTAGAACTAGAAAGTTAAAAAAAAAAGTTTTGGATAGAGTGGAGATGGATTAGAAACCCTGTCAGTTTTATTGCTGTCTGTGTCCCCATTCAGGAGATTCAACCTCTCTATTTGTCCTATTTACCATTATCATTGAAAGTGAAAGAAGACCCAACTTTTGGGTTGTCACCAGAAAAGTAATAGAGGGGAAATCTTCCATTTGGGACACTAGTTCTGGTGACCTGGGGGTCCATACAGAATTTTTTTTACATTGCAGGGATTTCCTCTCACTTCCTGTTTTGGCTATAGGACAGGAAGAAGAGAAATCTCCCCAATGGGACAAAGATGGTGGGGAAAAAAAAATCTGACAGGGGTTATAACCCTCCCAGGCTTTATTTAAAATGAAAAAAAAAAGGGTTGCCTATAATTATTTCTTCATCTTTCCATCTATTAAATCTTCTGCTCTTGTTGTTTTAACTTCGGATAGTAAAATATTTTAAATACCTTACACAGCCCGCTTCCTGTTTCTTGCCTTGTAAAAAGCCTAGGCTTATGACATAATGCACAGCTCTCTCTCTCACTCTGGTGGGAGTTTTCTAGGAGGGGGGGTTCGAGTCATAAGAGGGCCAATGAGAGCTGCAGTTGTGCCTCTGTGTGTCTGTGTAAATCCAGCAAGTGAACAGGCAGCAGCTGAAGCTGCCCACAGTTAAAATGGCTGCAGCCAGACTCAGTGGAGGGGGATTTCTGCAGCATATTTGGCAAGTACAGAATCACAGCATATATAAAACAATATGCAAAGTTGTTGGAGGGAAGCTTCACAATGGCAAAGACGTTTTTAGCACAAATTATGTGAGCAGAGTGCAGTTCCTCTTTAAGCCTTTCTATGAAGGCCACAGACCACCCTAGGTAACACCCACATGTGAAGCTGAGACTCCGTAAATGAAAGAACAGATCTCCAATAAATGAAATGGGACAGTCCAGTCTGGGGAGGAAAGCGCTAGATGACACTAGACGTCCTCCAGCCAGGAAATGAGGTCTATTACTTGCCGCAGCTTCCAATGCACACTGTAAAAGCTCACCGTGTGCAGTGGAATCAGAGTAGGCAGGAGAGCAGCCTGTACAACTGTGCAAGACTGAAGGGAAGGCTGGAGTTCAGCTTTAGTAGATCAGTTATGAATGAATGAATTTGTAAAGCGCTGCAAATGCAAACTGAATCGCCTCAAGGCACTGAATGCGTTTTGTGTTGTCAGCTTCTTAGGAGAGGAAGGTCTTGAGTTTTTTCCTGAAGGCCAGATGGTTCTCTTCCATGCGGATGTGAGTCGGAACAGCGTTCCATAGCTGAGGTCCTTGGACTGCGAACCTTCGTTCTCCCTTTGCTTTGTAGCGGAATTTGGGAATGAGGAGGAGGTTTTGGTTGGATGATCGAAGATTGCGATTGGGTGTGTAGCGTTTTATTTTATCTCGAAGGTATTGAGGAGCGTTTCCTTGCATTTGTGAGTGAGGCAGAGGGTCTTGAATGTGACCCGATTCTTTACGGTTAGCCAATGTAGGCTCCTCAGGGATGGGGAAAATGGACTCCCAGGGTTTTTTTCCTGTTAGCAGTCTTGCCGCCGCGTTTTGGATGACCTGTAGGCGCGCAAGCTGATATTGGGGTAATCCTATGTAGAGCGAGTTTGCGTAGTCGAGTTGTGAATTGATGATTGTTCCAACTACAGCTGCTTTGTCCTCTTCTGGGATGATGGTGAGATCCGCTAACTACTGATCCTATTTGTGCATCCATTGTCATTTCTGAGTCAAAGATGACTCCCAGACTCTTGGCTTTGGTGCTTGGAGAGATGGTCTGTCCAAAGATGGTGGGAGGTGTCCATGGGGTCTTGGTTTTGGAATTTTGGTTAGCGTGTAGGAGAAGAAGTTCTGTTTTTGAACCGTTGAGTTTGAGGGAGCTAATGGTCATCAAGTCATCTATCAAAGTGAGGCATTTCTCTAATTGCTGATGGTGGTCTTTTTGTCCCGTGATGCAAAAGTAGAGTTGGGTGTCATCAGCGTATGAGTGGAAGCAGAGGTCCGATTTTTTGATGATTTTGAGGAGTGGGCAGATGTAGATGTTGAAGAGCACTGGTGACAAGGGTGAACCCTGAGGGACTCCACAGGAGATTGCGTGGGTTTCAGAGGTGAATGTTCCTAGTTTCACTGTCTGAGAGCGATTCTCTAAGAAGGATGCAAACCATTTTAGACCAGAATCTGTGGCTCCTGCTACTTCTGTGAGGCAGGCAAGTAGAGTATTGAGGTCCACTGTATCAAATGCTGCACTGAGGTCTAACAGTACCAGGAGACAAGATTCTCGTCATCTGCTGCTTCAAGGGCATCGTCCCATATTTTGAGCAGTGCTGTCTCTATGCCATGGCCTGGGCGGAAGCCCGATTGCAGAGGGTCCAGGAGTTGGTGGGTGTCCAGGTGGCGTTGTAGCTGTTGTACTACTGCTTTCTCCATAATCTTGGAGATGGTGTTGAGGTTTGTTATCGGTCTGCAGTAGTTAGGGTCCTTAGGGTCGAGATTGGGTTTCTTTAGCAGGGGTTTGACGATGCCTTGCTTGAGGGTGGTTGGCACAATCCCTTCTTTGAACGACTGATTTATGAGGTTTGTTATAGTAGGGGCCAAGATGTCGGAACATTCTTTCAGAAGTTTTGTGGGAATGATGTCGTTTGGTGATGTGCTGTCTCGAAGGCTTCTCATAATGTTTATATAGTCGTGTCCGTAGTGATTGGGGTCAAAGAGAAATCTGGTGGTTGTGTGATGTTCGTGTCGATATCCTCTTTTTGCTTTGGTTGAGTGAGGTTGGTTGTTTTTTTTCTGTTGAATTGATTTCTGAATGTTGTCGATTTTGTCGAAGAAATTTGATAACTCATTGCAAAATTCTTGAGTATCAGTTAGGTTTTACATCTACTTTTTAGGTCATCAATGACATCACCACCCCAAAAAACAGTTTCTGGGAATTCACAACCCCCCAATTCTGCAAAGAGGATGACATAAAGATCAGATTTTCTGACTAATTCCCTTTATTAGAGCATGCAATGAGTTAATCAGAGTGCTCTGCGAGTGTTTCTGAATTCAGCGCTCCTAGCAGAAGGTCTGTGTGACGTTCCCCTCGGAGCAGAGCATGAAGCAATGTCATCCCACTGAGGAGTCCTACCATCCTGATGCAACACCTAGACCAGGTGAGCTCCCGCTGGTCCTGATGCAACACCCAGGGCCCAGCTGAGTCTGTGTACCTATTCTCATCCTAATAGAGAGCGAGCCAAGCGGGGATCTGTATGTAAAGAGTGTAAATACGAGTCTCCGGGGGGAGCCCGCCTGCTCCCCCCCACAGTGACAAGCTAATCTCTCTATCATTTAAAAAAACAAATGATTTATCATTCTTGCCTTCCGCTGGGAAAGGCGAATCTTCCAGCAAGAGCTTCAAATTAGAAGTGTGTTTTTTTTTCCAAGATGAGGCAAGATAAGGCAAATTCTGTGACTCTGGGGGGTCACCTCCTGTGTGGTGGACTGTCAAAAAAAAAGAAAAAAAAGAAAAAAAGGGCAGTGTAGTTGGTGATATCATGGGACGCAGAGCGCTTGAAAGCAAAACCCAAGATCAGTCATAAACGTGTAATCTATACAGCTATTTCATGAAGACCAGCCAGGACAAACGTCATCATAAAACACACAGGGTTAGAACCAGATCTCCGGTTGTCTGTGATCTTCGACCAAGAAGACCCAGACTGGGATATATGGAGGGCTGCCACTGCTGACCTCTGACCCTACACTGCTAATTAACTGCATTGGTGCCATACGCCTTGTGTCCCTACTGTAGGGGTCCAATCAAGTCTATAGGGAGTTACAAGATGCCAGAAAAGATTTCTGCATCGAATACGTAAATACTGTACGCAGTTTATACTATACAAGGCAGGGGTAGGCAACCTTAAAGAGGTGGAGAACTTTCTGAACAACATAGGAGAAGTCAAAGATCACCAGGTACAGTGTCGCCTCCTCACATCTGATATAAACCTCCAATTGCCGTATTACCGCGTCGGAATCGCATGCAGAGCTAGGCTGAGGCAGCAGTCAAAAGGTGTACACATGCTGCAGAAGGAATTAAGCCCTCTGTTGCTTTGGTGGGTGCGACTGCCTGCCAATTGTGACCCATTCAAGTAAATGGGGCCACTCTGCAAGCGCCCCCCCCCCCCCCCCCCCCCAAACTGCATGCTTCTGCGGGGTCCAAGGGGTTAAAGCAGGTGGTGAGAAGGCAACACAATTAGGGCCAAAACAACTAATAACTAATTGATTATGAAATTAATTGATTACTATTTTCATAATTGATTAATCAGCCACTAACATAATGGGGTTAAAAAAAGAAAAAAACTAAAATTAGCCCTTTATAATACAAAAAGAGCAAAAAATTGCTACTGTAAATATTAGTTTCACAGTAAAAAAATGAACGCAGTAGCGATTATCTGCGTTTTTTGTACTATAGAGGGCTCATTTTAGTTTTTTTAACCCCATTATGTTACTAAACATCTTAGGCCTGGTTCACACCTTTGTGTTTTTTGGTGCTTTTTGCAGAAACGCGCTACAGTTCATTTACATTGTTTCCTATGGGACACGTTTCACATCTATGCTTTTTTCAGCTGCTGCGTGTTTGGAAAGGGTCATGGACTGTTTTTTTAATGCAAAATGGTGCTTTTTTGGTTCAATAGACTTCAATGGAGAAGCTGCAGAAAAGCATGTAGTGCGTTTTTGCAGCAATTTGTGTTTTTTAATCTGCCCAACAACAAATTGGCCAACAAAAAAATGCAAAAAACGCAAATCGCCGCAAAATCATGTGCGCAAAAAATCAAAACCCACAGCAAAAAGCACTGCAGAAACAGATCAAAAGCAAACTGCATAGGTGTGTACCGAGCCTTATGCTGGCCAAACGGATCAATTTTCAGAAGAGAATATTCATACGAAAAATCTTTGTACATTCGCTGAACGAAAGAATGAGGTTTGAAATTTTCACTTGCTTTTAACATTTCTGTTTTTAAAACAAATGTAATTTATGAATGAAAACCACAGACACTGTCTGAAAATTCCTTTCACCAATCAGTTTTCTATTATTTTTTCTAAAATTTCCCGTCACTGTGGTTGAAAACGAACGTCGATTTGACACCACTTTTTTCAAGGAAGACATTGTTTTTGCATGAAAAAATTGAAAATTGGCAAAACAGTCTAACTTTTTTGTGATCTCTCAGTCTGATATTTACCAAATTCACCCATTAATAGTATATTTCTGTCTGTTTTTCTCAGAGTGGATTAGAGATTTGCCTTTTTTTTAAACTTTACATATTACCTAAATTATACACCACACTTTTTTTTTTAAGGTCATTAACCGATTAATCAAAACAATAATAGGCCAACTAATCGATTATGAAAATAATCGTTAGTTGCAGCCCTAAACACAATACTGCCTTCTTTAACTCCTTATTTGCTGTACTGCACAAGGTTGCATGGCATTTGCAGAGTGGTCTCATTCACTTGAATGGGTCATGCTTGGCAGGTGCTATACCCACCAATCATGACAGCGCGTATAACTCCTGCTGAGACATGTACACCCCTGGCCACTGCAGCTAAAGGGAGTGCGATTGGGGGTGGTAAAAACACCACCCTCCCAAAACTGAAAATGTAAATGAACCCTTACTGTTCTGAGCCCCCTATAATGCTGCTGGGTTAGCTGCACTTTGCCATAGACTTCTATTATATCCTGCAGGTGTGGTGCACTTTCTAAAAGAGCTCCAAAACTCCTGCATTCAGGATGGGACAGGTCCAGCGCTACAGAGGAAGCATCAGCTTATGCGGCTCTTGCTCCCTACTATAGTTTCAACTTTACAAGCAACCCCTCTGCATTGCACTCTGATGTTCTGGAATGGTGGGTCAGCAAGCCCAGACCGCGATCTACCAGTCACCTGTCCGAGATCTACTGGTAGATCACAATCTACAGGTTGCACAGGTTGCTGACCTCCGGTATAAGGCTTGGTTCACATATATGCAAATTGGATGCGTTTTGAACCTGATAACATGTGAACCAGCCTGGCTTTCAATGGAGCCGGTTCACATATCTGCGGGCTGGTTGCGGTGTGAATTAAAAAAGGGTCCTGTGTGTTGTGTTGTAGTCCGGTTCAGGTGCAGCTAAAGTGGCAAATTCGCACCGGAACCGCTGAATGGAAACCGGACCAGACTGTGCACAGAAACCAGCCCTGCATATGTGAAACCAGCCTATATGAAAAAAAGGACAGAAAATTTTGAAAAAGAACTTCCCCCGATATTTTCCAATTTCTGTTATAAAACATACCCAATAAAAAATAAACAAAATCTATAATTTCTTCATAAATGTAGGCCAAAATGTATTCTGTTACATGTCTTTGGTTAAAAAAACAAAACAAAAAAAAAAAACATTAAGTGTATATTAATTGGTTTGTGTGAAAGTTATAGCTTCTACAAACTATGGGATAAATATTTGAAGTTACGCCACATTGTCTTTTTCCATACCAGTGATGGCTGCATGGTATTCCCTATGGTAAGAACAGTGGACTATGCCTGGGTAATGTGTGTTAAACTGCCACTTATAGTCCCCATCTGAAGTCTGAGTGACAATACAGGAGCATAACTGCGAGACAGAATGTCCTACAACCCATTTGTATCCATTACTCCTTTGGCTTTTTATACTAGTTACTTCCATGGGATTTTATGCGATTTCAGATACGTGCATGTACATACATGAGTTCTTGTTTTTTTTTTTGTATGCCATCGGCTTGTATATAAAAATACTCATGTTCAACGCTTTGTTTATATGCCAATTGAATAATTTTACAATTTCTCCTACCACGTGTCTTGTGCCTCATTCAAAGTCCCAAAAAACCCTTTCTTATTTAGGGATGGAGGTGCATGTTATCATGCACCTCATTTAAAGTCTCAAAACCCCCTTTGCTTTCTAGAATGTTTAACCAGTTTAACTGCCGATAACTGTTACAACTCCACTCCAAAAGGAGGTTTTGCACTTGATCAATTGAGATTAGCCTGAGCCCCCTCCAAACTCCTCTCCAACTGAACTCTGAACTTGCGCTCTCTTTTGATTCCGATGAGCCCGTCCCACAGTTCAGGTAGACAAGGGGGCGGGGTGAGGGGCGGGAATGACCAGCCCTGGAGATCACTAGAGTGAAAAAGAGTGCAAGTTTGGAGGTCAGCTAGAGGCAAGTTCAGAGGATGCCCAAATTCATCTCTGTAACCAAATGGATCTACAGTATATTTATCAATAGTTTCCGATTTAATCAATAGTTTCCTTCAGCTTCTCAATCCATTCCAGTTCTAAAGAAGGAGCAGGAGTTTTCTGCCCTTAAAAACGTGTTTGATGTTTTTATGTGCCTGCATTACAAACAAAGGACTTTTAAGTCGGCCATATGGATAGGAACAGTCCATGAAATATGTTGGATATTATTTTCCCTGTTGTAAATAAAATATAACCAGAGTGTTTGTCACACTGTGGGTGTCCTTTTTCTATACAGCATCGGTCACACGGGTGCAGCGGCCTGTACAGTGTGAATTAACACCTTGTTTATGTGGCTGGATCTGCAAGCAGACAGACAAGGTTTCTCTATGGGGATGCAGTAGATATACAGACACAGCTGCTTGTCCTAAGGTGATAGGTGTGCAGGAGCGGGTGAGCAGCTACAAAACACATACAGGCTGCACTTGAAACCGCTCACCCGCCCCTGCATGCCTGTCACATTAGGACAACCAGCTACAGTGGGGAAAATAATTATTTGATCCCCTGCAGATTTTGTAAGTTTGCCCACTTACAAAGAAATGAGGGGTCTATATAATTTTTTATCATAGGTGTATTTTAAATGATAGAGACAGATAATCAACCAAAAATCCAGAAAAAAATCATATGGATGTTATAAATTGAGATGCAGTTCAGTGAGTAAAATAAGTATTTGATCTCCTACCAACCAACAATAATATATAATTCTGGCTCCCACAGACTAGCTACAGTATGTGATCATGTGGTACACAGATCAGTCCTGTCAATTTAAGAAGGGGCTCCTAACGATAACTTGTTATGTGTATAAAAGACACCTGTCCACAGAATCTCTTTCTTCTAGTCAAACCTCACTATCATGGGCCAAACCTGACCATCATGGGCAAGACCAAAGAGCCATCAAAGGACGTCAGGGACAAGATTGTAGACCTGCACAAGGCTGGAATGGGCTGCAAGACCATCAGCAAGAAGCTGGGCGAGAAGGAGACAACTGCTGGAGCAATTATTCGCAAATGGAAGAAATACAAAATAACCATCAATCGCCCTCGGTCTGGAGCTCCGTGCAAGATTTCGCCTCATGGGGTAAGGATGATCATGAGAAAAGTGAGGGATCAGCCCAGAACTAGACAGCAGGAGCTTGTGCATAATCTCAAGGCAGTTGGGATCATAGTCACCAAACAAACCATTGGTAACACGCCGCCATGGACTGAAATCCTGCAGCGCCCGCAAGGTGCCTTTCTTCAAGAAGGCACATGCACAGGCCCGTCTGAAGTTTGCCACTGAACATTGAAATGATTCAGAGAAGGATTGGGAGAAAGTGCTGTGGTCAGATGAGACCAAAATTGAGCTCTTTGGCATTAATTCGACTCGCCGTGTTTGGAGGAAGGAAAATGCTGACTATGACCCCAAGAACACCATCCCTACAGTCAAGCATGGAGGTGGAAACATTATGCTTTGGGGGTGTTTCTCTGCTAAAGGTACAGGCCAACTTCGCTGCATTGAGGGGCCAATAGATGGAGCCATGTATTGTAAATCTTGGATGAGAACCTTCTTCCCTCGGCGCAGAACACTGAAGATGGGTCATGGATGGGTCTTCCAGCATGACAATGACCCAAAACATACCACCAAGGCAACAAAGGAGTGGCTCAAGAAGAAGCACATTTAGGTCATGAAGTGGCCTAGCCAGTCTCCAGACCTTAATCCTATAGAAAATTTATGGAGGGAGCTGAAGCTTCGAGTTGCCAAGCAACAGCCAAGAAACCTTAAGGATTTAGGGAAGATCTGTAAAGAAGAGTGGACCAAAATCCCTCTTGAGATGGGTGTAAACCTGGTTACCAACTACAAGAAACGTCTTACCTCTGTGCTTGCCAACAAGGGTTTCTCCACCAAATACTAAGACATGTTTTGCTTGAGTATCAAATACTTATTTTACTGCAACTCAATTTATACCATTTGTATCATCTGTTTTTTTCTGGATTTTTGGTTGATATTCTGTCTCCATCATATAAAATACACCTATGATAAAAATGATAGACACTTAAATTTCTTTGTAAGTGGGCAAACATATAAAATATGCAGGGGATCAATTATTTTTCTGCACTGTATATGCGTACAGCCACAAAAACAAGGCGCTCATTCATGCTGTATGGGCCATGGTGCCCATGTGAAAGCCCAAAGAGCTACAGATGTCGCAAGGGCCCATTGAAGGACTGCTCCACCAACAGATCTCCATCCACTTTTACCAGGCAATGCAGGACTCCCTATATGTAATATATGGAACACCGACTCATTTCAGTGCACGAGTCACATTGGCAGCGCTGTACAATGCTCCATCCAAACCAGTCATTGTGACATTAGATGGTGACACACAGAAAGCGGCGATTGCAAGTCAGCAGCTGTGGAATTATTAGGGGAAGCGGTGCATTAGGCCTGGCAAGTCAGGAGACCTATAATTTTCCTGGTTTCTTAAAGTGGAGGGAGTGGGGAGGGAGCAGAGCTAGCATTTGCATCCCGGGGGCAGGCAGGCTGGAAGCCATCCAGTCGATAACCTGACCATCAGAGCAAGGTTTGTAATTAAAAGGTCGGTGACCTGGAAAGCTAGGCCCGACTCCCAGGACTTCTCGGTAATGACGGATCTATTAAATTAAGACTGTTATGAAATCAATGCTAAAAAGGCTTTCATGGTAACGAGATTCCATTCAAGGACGGGCCCATCCTCTTAACCCATTCAGTGCCACCCCTTCCATAAGGAGCCAATCTACGGTCTCTTGTGAACGCATACATCACTGCAGCAATTCCCAAATCATTTCATATAGGCAAACCATTCATATCTTTGCACAGAAGCAACATTCAGATGATCTACAACTCGTGCAAAGAAAAAAAAAAAATCCATCCTGTGGGACACATTGAAAAAATAATAAATTGCATATATTTGAGTTTTTACACAGGCGCTCTTACTACGGGAGATGGAGCCATATAAATAATTTTATAATAAAAGTGATTATATCTACCTGGAACTTGTTACTGCAGTTACAAGGGAACTGTAGAAACCACTTGCAACTGTGATTTACGTGTATGCGTTTTTCAATCTTGTTTTACAGTGAATGTAAAAAGGATCGTTCTTAATTTTTTAAAAATAACAAACATGTCATACTTACCTCCACTGTGCATCTTGCTTTGCACAGAGTGGCCCCGAACATCCACTTCTGGGGTCCCCCGGTGGCTCTTGCGGCTCCTCCCGCATCAGATAACCCCCAAAGAGAAACGCTCTCCCAAGGGGGTTACCTAGCGGGCGCGTTCCTGAGTCCAGCAGTTGCGTCCACAGACACGAATGCCGGACTCTGCCCCGCCCCCCCGGTGCCCGTGTCATTGGATTTGATTGACAGCAGCGGGAGCCAATGGCTGCACTGCTATCAATCTATCCAATCAAGAGCCGGGACCCCCGTGGAGAGAGGGACAGCGTGTCCCCGCCGAAGATATGAAAGGGCTCAGGTAAGTAAAACGGGGGGCTGGTGACTGCCAGGTGTTTTTTCACCTTAATGCATAGCATTAAGGTGAAAAAACACGAGAGTTTACAACCCCTTTAAAGTGTCACTAAACCCACATCATAAAAAAACGATCAGTAAATGGTGTATTACATGCTGTCCATACTCACTAGGAGATTTGTTTTCTGTATTCTGCAAAAAACCTGGTTGATCCTGCTATTCTCTATCTCCCCCTTCTGTTCATGTCCCCAATTCATCTAGGAATTTTGCAGCTGTGGTGGACGACTCTGCACATGCTCAGTTTTCAGTGAGTTTCTATGCTGAGCATTTCCTATCACATCTGAGCAGCCCATGTGACTATAGAGTCACATGTGGGCGTTTACACAGTGGTAAATGACAGCCCCCTCCCTCCCTCCTCCTCCATGCCGACTAACCAGGTAAACACAATGGGGGTGGGACATTACATTAATGAGATTAATGGAGGAATCGCCTCCCTCTTATTCAAAGACAAAGGCTAGAGGGGCTTGACATCCATGCAGCCATCTATTCTTTAATCCATATTTCCACCCACGTATCCTTTAACCATTTGCCGACCGCCTAACGTATATATACGTCGGCAGAATGGCACGGGCAGGCAGAATCACGTACCTGTACGTGATCTGCCTCCCGCGGGTGGGGGGTCCGATCGGACCCCCCCCCCGGTGCCATAGGCGGTCGGCTCTCGTTCGCGGGCGATGAGAGGTGAGGGGGAGGCCATCCATTGTTGGCCACCCCCTCCCGATCGCTCCCAGCGAATGGAAACGCTTCCTTTCCCTCTGTAATGTAAACAGAGGGAAAGGAAGTGATGTCATCTCTCCTCGAGTCGGTCTTTTTGATCCGACGCAGAGGAGAGAAGACATCCAAGTAAGTGCACCAACACTACACTTACAGTAGAACACGCAGGCACACATTTCACCCCCCTGTCACCCCCCGATCACCCCCCGATCACCCCCCTGTACCCCCTGTCACTCTGTCACCAATAGCAGTTTTTTTTTTTTTTGCATTGGTGTCAGTTTGTGTCAGTTACAAGTGTTAGGGCAGTTAGGTTAGCCCCCTTTAGGTCTAGGGTACCCCCCTTTAGGTCCAGGGTACCCCCCTAACCCCCCCCTAATAAAAGTTAACCCCTTGATTACCCCCCGTCGCCAGTGTCGCTAAGCGATCGTTTTTCTGATCGCTGTATTAGTGACACAGGTGACGCTAGTTAGGGAGGTAAGTATATAGGTTCGCTGTCAGTGTTTTATAGCGACAGGGACCCCCATATACTACCTGCTAAAGGTTTTAACCCCTTGATTGCCCCCTAGTTAACCCTTTCACCAGCGATCACCGTATAAGTGTTACGGGTGACGCTGGTTAGCTAGTTTGTTTTTTGTAGTTTATTACAGTTTATTATAGTTTATTATAGTTTTAGGGCACCCGCCGTTTATTACCTTATAAAGGTTTAACCCCCTAATTGCCCGGCGGTGATATAAGTTAAGTTTTTAGGATCTGATAAGGTCTGCGTCGCCCCAGGCAGCGTCAGGTTAGCGCCAGTACCGCTAAAACCCACGCACGCAGCATACACCTCCCTTAGTGCTATAGTATCTGAACGGATCGATATCTGATCCGATCAGATCTATACTCCCCAGCAGTTTAGGGTTCCCTGAAACGCAGTGTTAGCGGGATCAGCCCAGATACCTGCTAGCACCTGCGTTTTGCTCCTCGGCCCAGCCCAGCCCAGCCCACCCAAGTGCAGTATCGATCGATAACTGTCACTTACAAAACACTAAGCACACATAACTGCAGCGTTCGCAGAGTCAGGCCTGATCCCTGCGATCGCTAACAGTTTTTTGGTAGCGTTTTGAATCAGTCGCTAACAGTCAGAAGCTTTTTTGCCTGTGAGTCTCACTAGTGTACCCCTAAATTTAGAGGCCAAAATGGCAAATCGAAGGTACACTAGTGAAGAGGCCTACAGGATTCTGAGTATGACAGATAGTGAAGAGGAAGTCACTCATCTGTCAAGTTCAGGCTCAGAATACGAACCTGTAGAGGACAGCGGCTCCATGACAGATAGCTCTGACGACGGAGTTGTGGTCCCTGCTAGGGTCAGGCGTACCAGACCCCGAACTTCTTCTGTCCTTGAAGTGCAAGAACCGCAGGGCTCTCGTATGGAGCAGAGAGGTACTAGTGCCGCTACTCCTTCTGGTGAACTGGCAAGCACCAGCGGCCTAGTACACCCTGGTCGTACATCCAGCACTGCAGTATCACGTGGTGACGTGGCGAGTCCCATAAGTGCAGTTCAAGCTGGCGAGGTGGCAAGCACAAGTAGCGTCCCGCTGCCACCAAGAAGACGAACACAGGCCCGTCGTGCCCATAGTGCCCTTCCTGCTGCATTCGCCAATCCGAATTGGGAACCCACCACTTCTGCAGCACCCGTACTTCCCCCTTTCACTGGCCAACCCGGAATTCAGGTGGAAACAGTTGACTTTACGCCACTGGATTTTTATTCGCTGTTTTTCACCGAAGATCTCTATAGATCTATTGTGGACCAAAGCAATTTGTACGCTGGTCAACACATCGCCACTATTCCCCAGTCCTCCCTTGCCAGAGATTGGAGACCAATTACGGTCTCCGAATTTAAGATCTTTCTGGGCCTTTCCCTCCTCATGGGCATAACCAAAAAGAGTGAGTTGCGGTCATATTGGTCCACTGACCCAATTCACCATATGCCCGTGTTCTCTGCCTCCATGGCCAGGGCACGATACGAGCAGATTTTGCGGTTCATGCACTTCAACGACAATGAACTCTGTCGTCCTCGTGGAGACCCTGCATACGATCGGCTCTACAAAATTCGGCCCCTCGTAAACCACTTCAACCAACGTTTTGCAGACTTGTTTACCCCCCATCAAGTTGTCTGCGTTGATGAGTCCCTGATTAAGTTTTCTGGCCGCTTGTCCTTCAAACAGTACCTTCCCAGCAAGCGTGCCAGATACGGGGTCAAGATGTATAAGCTCTGTGACAGGGCCACAGGCTATACATGTAGATTTATGGTTTACGAGGGCAAAGATAGTCACGTAGAGCCGATCAACTGCCCTGACTACATAGGAAGCGCTGGCAAGATAGTGTGGGACTTGGTGTCACCCTTATTCGGAAAGGGGTACCACTTGTACGTGGACAATTATTATACGAGCGTGCCACTTTTTAGTCACTTGTTTGATCATCAGATTGGAGCATGTGGCACCGTGCGACCTAATCGCCGGGGCTTTCCCCAGCGGCTTGTAGAGTCCCGTCTTAGGCTGGGGGAGAGAGCCTGCTTGAAGTATAATAATTTGCTCGCTATGAAGTGGAGGGACAATAAGAATGTTTTCGTTCTTACCTCCCTTCATGCAGACACGACGACCCAAATTACTACGGCGACTGGTGTTGTGGAGAAACCCCTCTGTGTCCACGAATACAACCTTAATATGGGAGGGGTGGACCTCAACGACCAGTTGTTGGCGCCGTACCTAATTGCCCGTAAGGCCAGACGCTGGTACAAAAAAGTGTCTGTTTATTTATTTCAATTGGCTTTGCTGAATGCTCATGTGCTATACAGAGCTTCAGGACGGACTGGATCCTTCCTTAAATTCCAGGAAGAGATCGTCAGAGCCCTTCTGTATCCAGACGGTGCTCCACCTCACCTTCCCCAACCAGATGCAGTAAGCCGGCTGCATGGGAGGCATTTTCCTTATGTCCTCCAGAGTACCCCTACCCAACGAGCCCCCCAAAAAAGATGTCGTGTCTGCAGCAAGCGCGGATTTAGGCGTGACACCCGGTATTATTGTCCCTCCTGTCCTGACAATCCTGGTCTATGCATTGGTGAATGTTTTGAACGCTACCATACACTAGTGGAGTATTAGCGTAGGGTTCAGCACGGCACAGACTAGGCACACTAACACAGGGTCTCCCAAGATGCCATCGCATTTTGAGAGACCCAAACCTGGTACAGTTACAGTTAAAAGTTAAAGTTACTAAAAAAAAGTGTTAAAAAAAAAAAAATAAAAAAAAAAATAAAAAAATAAAAATACAAAAAAAAATATAAAATAAAAAAAACCAAAAATAGTTGTCGTTTTATTGTTCTCTCTCTCTATTCTCTCTCTATTGTTCTGCATTCTATACTGCAATGTTTTTTATACTTTGTTTTTTTATTGTTAACCACTTTTTTGTTTTCAGGTACGCCATTCAGCTGCAGAGCGGATTTATTTATCTTGACAGCAACAGCGTTTGCTCCCACGATATATAAAGCCGTGACTCCAGCGCTGTCGGAGGTGATTTCACCACCACAGTTACATACTTCAGCATATATGCCGAAGCGTGGGGGCAGCAGTGGGTGGAGGAGCAATTTGCTCCTGCCTTTTGCGGGAGGATGCCCCCATGCTTCGGCATATATATATTTTAGGTAGGCACAGGTTGCGTTAAATGTTTTATTTTTTACTATGGTTTTTTTTGTATTTGCTTTGCAGGTATGGTAAGTATTACTGTTATACTGTAATGTTACTTTGTTTTTTTGTTAACCATCATTTGCTTAGCAGGTACGCCATTCAGTTGCAGCGCGGATTTATTTATCTTGACAGCAACAGCGTTTGCTCCCACGATATATAAAGCCGTGACTCCAGCGCTGTCGGAGGTGATTTCACCACCACAGTTACATACTTCAGCATATATGCCGAAGCGTGGGGGCAGCAGTGGGTGGAGGAGCAATTTGCTCCTGCCTTTTGTGGGAGGATGCCCCCATGCTTCGGCATATATATATTTTAGGTAGGCACAGGTTGCGTTAAATGTTTTATTTTTTACTATGGTTTTTTTTGTATTTGCTTTGCAGGTATGGTAAGTATTACTGTTATACTGTAATGTTACTTTGTTTTTTTGTTAACCATCATTTGCTTAGCAGGTACGCCATTCAGTTGCAGCGCGGATTTATTTATCTTGACAGCAACAGCGTTTGCTCCCACGATATATAAAGCCGTGACTCCAGCGCTGTCGGAGGTGATTTCACCACCACAGTTACATACTTCAGCATATATGCCGAAGCGTGGGGGCAGCAGTGGGTGGAGGAGCAATTTGCTCCTGGCTATTGCGGGAGGATGCCCCCATGCTTCGGCATATATAAATGGTGCATGTATGCCCATCATTAGAAGTGGGCGGATGAAGGGAGGTATTCTAATGGTGGGCATACCCACTGATCAATATCTTTTTTTCGTTCAGCCCACAGGCTGCATGAAAAAAAAGTTTACAATACAAGGACCAGCAACGTACTGGTATGTTGCTGGACTTTGAGTGGTTATACCAGAATGATGCCTGCAGGTTTAGGTATCATCTTGGTATCATTCTTTTCAGCCAGCGGTCGGCTTTCATGTAAAAGCAATCCTAGCGGCTAATTAGCCTCTAGACTGCTTTTACAAGCAGTGGGAGGCATCCCCCCCCCCCACGTCTTCCATGTTTTTCTCTGGCTCTCCTGGCCCAACAGGGAACCTGAGAATGCAGCCGGTGATTCGGCCAGCTGACCATAGAGCTGATCAGAGACCAGAATGGCTCCAATCATCTCTATGGCCTAAGAAACCGGAAGCTACGAGCATTTCATGACTTAGATTTCGCCGGATGTAAACAGCGCCATTGGGAAATTGGGAAAGCATTTTATCACACCGATATTGGTGTGGTCAGATGCTTTGAGGGCAGAGGAGAGATCTAGGGTCTAATAGACCCCAATTTTTTCAAAAAAGAGTACCTGTCACTACCTATTGCTATCATAGGGGATATTTACATTCCCTGAGATAACAATAAAAATGATTAAAAAAAAAATAAAAATGAAAGGAACAGTTTAAAAATAAGAAAAAAAATTAAAAAATTAATAAAGAAAAAAAAAAAAAAAAAAAAAAAAGCACCCCTGTCCCCCCCTGCTCCCACGCAAAGGCGAACGCAAGCGTCGGTCTGGCGTCAAATTTAAACAGCAATTGCCCCATGCATGTGAGGTATCACCGCAAAGGTCAGATCGAGGGCAGTAATTTTAGCAGTAGACCTCCTCTGTAAATCTAAAGTGGTAACCTGTAAAGGCTTTTAAAGGCTTTTAAAAATGTATTTAGTTTGTCGCCACTGCACGTTTGTGCGCAATTTTAAAGCATGTCATGTTTGGTATCCATGTACTCGGCCTAAGATCATCTTTTTTATTTCATCAAACATTTGGGCAATATAGTGTGTTTTAGTGCATTAAAATTTTAAAAAGTGTGTTTTTTCCCCAAAAAATGCGTTTGAAAAATCGCTGCGCAAATACTGTGTGAAAAAAAAAAATGAAACACCCACCATTTTAATCTGTAGGGCATTTGCTTTAAAAAAATATATAATGTTTGGGGGTTCAAAGTAATTTTCTTGCAAAAAAAAATAATTTTTTCATGTAAACAAAAAGTGTCAGAAAGGGCTTTGTCTTCAAGTGGTTAGAAGAGTGGGTGATGTGTGACATAAGCTTCTAAATGTTGTGCATAAAATGCCAGGACAGTTCAAACCCCCCCCCAAATGACCCCATTTTGGAAAGTAGACACCCCAAGCTATTTGCTGAGAGGCATGTCGAGTCCATGGAATATTTTATATTGTGACACAAGTTGCGGGAAAAAGACAATTTTTTTTTTTTTTTTTTTTGTACAAAGTTGTCACTAAATGATATATTGCTCAAACATGCCATGGGAATATGTGAAATTACACCCCAAAATGCATTCTGTTGCTTCTCCTGAGTATGGGGATACCACATGTGTGAGACTTTTTGGGAGCCTAGCGGCGTACGGGACCCCGAAAACCAATCACCGCCTTCAGGCTTTCTAAGGGCGTAAATTTTTGATTTCACTCTTCACTGCCTATCACAGTTTCGGAGGCCATGGAATGCCCAGATGGCACAAACCCCCCCCAAATGACCCCATTTTGGAAAATAGACACCCAAAGCTATTTGCTGAGAGGTATAGTGAGTATTTTGCAGACCTCACTTTTTGTCACAAACTTTTGAAATTTGAAAAAAGAAAAAAAAAAATATGTTTTTCTTGTCTTTCTTCATTTTCAAAAACAAATGAGAGCTGCAAAATACTCACCATGCCTCTCAGCAAATAGCTTGGGGTGTCTACTTTCCAAAATGGGGTCATTTGGGGGGGTTTTGTGCCATCTTGGCATTTTATGGCCTTCAAAACTGTGATAGGTAGTGAGGAGTGAAATCAAAAATTTATGCCCTTAGAAATCCTGAAGGCGGTGCTTGGTTTTCGGGGCTCCGTACGCGGCTAGGCTCCCAAAAAGTCCCACACATGTGGTATCCCCGTACTCAGGAGAAGCAGCAGAATGTATTTTGGGGTGTAATTCCACATATGCCCATGGCATGTTTGAGCAATATATCATTTTGTGACAACTTTGTGCAAAAAAAAAAAAAAAAAATTGTCACTTTCCCGCAACTTGTGTCAAAATATAAAATATTCCATGGACTCAACATGCCTCTCAGCAAATAGCTTGGGGTGTCTACTTTCCAAAATGGGGTCATTTGGGGGGGTTTTGTGCCATCTGGGCATTTTATGGCCTTCAAAAATGTGATAGGTAGTGAGGAGTGAAATCACAACTTTACGCCCTTAGAAATCCTGAAGGCGGTGCTGGGTTTTCGGGGCCCCGTACGCGGCTAGGCTCCCAAAAAGTCCCACACATGTGGTATCCCCGTACTCAGGAGAATCAGCAGAATGTATTTTGGGGTGCAATTCCACATATGCCCATGGCCTGTGTGAGCAATATATCATTTAGTGACAACTTTGTGCAAAAAAAAAAAAAATTGTCGCTTTCCTGCAACTTGTGTCAAAAAATAAAATATTCCATGGACTCAACATGCCTCTCAGCAAATAGCTTGGGGTGTCTACTTTCCAAAATGGGGTCATTTGGGGGGGTTTTGTGCCATCTTGGCATTTTATGGCCTTCAAAACTGTGATAGGTAGTGAGGAGTGAAATCAAAAATTTATGCCCTTAGAAATCCTGAAGGCGGTGCTTGGTTTTCGGGGCTCCGTACGCGGATAGGCTCCCAAAAAGTCCCACACATGTGGTATCCCCGTACTCAGGAGAAGTAGCAGAATGTATTTTGGGGTGTAATTCCACATATGCCCATGGCATGTTTGAGCAATATATCATTTTGTGACAACTTTGTGCAAAAAAAAAAAAAAAAAATTGTCACTTTCCCGCAACTTGTGTCAAAATATAAAATATTCCATGGACTCATCATGCCTCTCAGCAAATAGCTTGGGGTGTCTACTTTCCAAAATGGGGTCATTTGGGGGGGGTTTGTGCCATCTGGGCATTTTATGGCCTTCAAAAATGTGATAGGTAGTGAGGAGTGAAATCACAACTTTACGCCCTTAGAAATCCTGAAGGCGGTGCTGGGTTTTCGGGGCCCTGTACGCGGCTAGGCTCCCAAAAAGTCCCACACATGTGGTATCCCCATACTCAGGAGAATCAGCAGAATGTATTTTGGGGTGCAATTCCACATATGCCCATGGCCTGTGTGAGCAATATATCATTTAGTGACAACTTTGTGCAAAAAAAAAAAAAATTGTCACATTCCCGCAACTTGTGTCAAAAAATAAAATATTCCATGGACTCAACATGCCTCTCAGCAAATAGCTTGGGGTGTCTACTTTCCAAAATGGGGTCATTTGGGGGGGGTTTGTGCCATCTTGGCATTTTATGGCCTTCAAAACTGTGATAGGTAGTGAGGAGTGAAATCAAAAATTTATGCCCTTTGAAATCCTGAAGGCGGTGCTTGGTTTTTGGGGCCCCGTACGCGGCTAGGCTCCCAAAAAGTCCCACACATGTGGTATCCCCGTACTCAGGAGAAGCAGCTAAATGTATTTTGGGGTGCAATTCCACATATGCGCATGGCCTGTGTGAGCAATATATCATTTAGTGACA